>NW_027490228.1:0-326307 GCF_050948175.1 Xylocopa sonorina | reverse complement strand
TAGGAATGAGGTGCTATATCGCGTTTTGAGAAGCATTAGAACTCTATTGCTGTTATACGTAGACATCTGCAAACTCTATTTCCTAGCAAGGAAATTTCGCACTTACATTCCACTGAAGTGAATACGAGGTATACATAGCATTACACAATGAATATTATATCTTATTACGAAACATAGAAGTGAAATACGACATCTCGTTTTAAGAAGCATTAGTACTCTATTGCTGTGATACGTAGACATCTGCAAACAAGATTTCCTTGCAAGGAAGTGTCGCATTTTCATTCTTTTGTAGTGAATACGAGGTATACATGACACTTCGCAATGAATATTATATCTTATCATGAAACATAGAAGTGAAATGCGATATCGCGTTCTAAGAAGCATTAGTACTCTATTGCTACGATACGTAGACATCTGGAAACGCTATTTCCTAGCATGGAAGTGTCGCATTTACATTCCTTTGAAGTGAATACGAGATATACATGACACTTCGCAATGAATATTATAGCTTATCATGAAACATAGAAATGAGGTGCTATATCGCGTTTTGAGAAGCATTAGAACTCTATTGCTATTATACGTAGACATCTGCAAACTCTATTTCCTAGCAAGGAAATTTCGCACTTACATTCCACTGAAGTGAATACGAGGTATACATAGCATTACACAATGAATATTATATCTTATTACGAAACATAGAAGTGAAATACGACATCTCGTTTTAAGAAGCATTAGTACTCTATTGCTGTGATACGTAGACATCTGCAAACAAGATTTCCTTGCAAGGAAGTGTCGCATTTACATTCTTTTGTAGTGAATACGAGGTATACATGACACTTCGCAATGAGTATTATATCTTATCATGAAACATAGAAGTGAAATGCGATATCGCGTTCTAAGAAGCATTAGTACTCTATTGCTACGATACGTAGACATCTGCAAAGGCTATTTCCTAGCATGGAAGGGTCGCATTTACATTCCTTTGAAGTGAATACGAGATATACATGACACTTCGCAATGAATATTATAGCTTATCATGAAACATAGGAATGAGGTGCTATATCGCGTTTTGAGAAGCATTAGAACTCTATTGCTATTATACGTAGACATCTGCAAACTCTATTTCCTAGCAAGGAAATTTCGCACTTACATTCCACTGAAGTGAATACGAGGTATACATAGCATTACACAATGAATATTATATCTTATTACGAAACATAGAAGTGAAATACGACATCTCGTTTTAAGAAGCATTAGTACTCTATTGCTGTGATACGAAGACATCTGCAAACAAGATTTCCTTGCAAGGAAGTGTCGCATTTACATTCTTTTGTAGTGAATACGAGGTATACATGACACTTCGCAATGAATATTATATCTTATCATGAAACATAGAAGTGAAATGCGATATCGCGTTCTAAGAAGCATTAGTACTCTATTGCTACGATACGTAGACATCTGCAAAGGCTATTTCCTAGCATGGAAGTGTCGCATTTACATTCATTAGATGTGAATACGAGATATACATGACACTTCGCAATGAATATTATAGCTTATCATGAAACATAGGAATGAGGTGCTATATCGCGTTTTGAGAAGCATTAGAACTATATTGCTATTATACGTAGACATCTGCAAACTCTATTTCCTAGCAAGGAAATTTCGCACTTGCATTCCACTGAAGTGAATACGAGGTATACATAACATTACACAATGAATATTATATCTTATTACGAAACATAGAAGTGAAATACGACATCTCGTTTTAAGAAGCATTAGTACTCTATTGCTGTGATACGTAGACATCTGCAAACAATATTTCCTAGCAAGGAAGTGTCGCATTTACATTCTTTTGAAGTGAATACGAGGTATACATGACACTTCGCAATGAATATTATACCTTATCATGAAACATAGAAGAGAGATGCGATATCGCGTTTTAGGAAGCATTAGAACTCTATTGCTGCGATACGTAGACATCTGCAAACGCTATTTCCTAGCATGGAAGTGTCGCATTTACATTCCTTTGAAGTGAATACGAGATATACATGACACTTCGCAATGAATATTATAGCTTATCATGAAACATAGGAATGAGGTGCTATATCGCGTTTTGAGAAGCATTAGAACTCTATTGCTGTTATACGTAGACATCTGCAAACTCTATTTCCTAGCAAGGAAATTTCGCACTTACATTCCACTGAAGTGAATACGAGGTATACATAGCATTACACAATGAATATTATATCTTATTACGAAACATAGAAGTGAAATACGACATCTCGTTTTAAGAAGCATTAGTACTCTATTGCTGTGATACGTAGACATCTGCAAACAAGATTTCCTTGCAAGGAAGTGTCGCATTTTCATTCTTTTGTAGTGAATACGAGGTATACATGACACTTCGCAATGAATATTATATCTTATCATGAAACATAGAAGTGAAATGCGATATCGCGTTCTAAGAAGCATTAGTACTCTATTGCTACGATACGTAGACATCTGGAAACGCTATTTCCTAGCATGGAAGTGTCGCATTTACATTCCTTTGAAGTGAATACGAGATATACATGACACTTCGCAATGAATATTATAGCTTATCATGAAACATAGGAATGAGGTGCTATATCGCGTTTTGAGAAGCATTAGAACTCTATTGCTATTATACGTAGACATCTGCAAACTCTATTCCCTAGCAAGGAAATTTCGCACTTACATTCCACTGAAGTGAATACGAGGTATATATAGCATTACACAATGAATATTATATCTTATTACGAAACATAGAAGTGAAATACGACATCTCGTTTTACGAAGCATTAGAATTCTATTGCTACGATACGTAGACATCTGCAAAAGCTATTTCCTAGCATGGAAGGGTCGCATTTACATTCTTTTGTTGTGAGTACGAGGTATACATAACACTCCATAATGAATATTATATCTTATCATGAAACATAGCAGTGAGAAGCGATATCGCGTTTTAAGAACCATTAGAACTCTATTGCTACGATACGTAGACATCTGCAAACTCTATTTCCTAGCATGGAAGTGTCGCATTTACATTCATTTGAAGTGAATACGAGGTATACATGACACTTCGCAATGAATATTAAACCTTATCATGAAACATAGAAGAGAGATGCGATATCGCGTTTTAGGAAGCATTAGAATTCTATTGTTATTACACGTAGACATCTGCAAACTCTATTTCCTAGCAAGGAAATTTCGCACTTACATTCCGCTGAAGTGAATACGAGGTATACATAGCATTACACAATGAATATTATATCTTATTACGAAACATAGAAGTGAAATACGACATCTCGTTTTAAGAAGCATTAGTACTCTATTGCTGTGATACGTAGACATCTGCAAACAAGATTTCCTTGCAAGGAAGTGTCGCATTTACATTCTTTTGTAGTGAATACGAGGTATACATGACACTTCGCAATGAATATTATATCTTATCATGAAACATAGAAGTGAAATGCGATATCGCGTTCTAAGAAGCATTAGTACTCTATTGCTACGATACGTAGACATCTGCAAAGGCTATTTCCTTGCATGGAAGGGTCGCATTTACATTCATTAGATGTGAATACGAGATATACAAGACACATCGCAATGAATATTATAGCTTATCATGAAACATAGGAATGAGGTGCTATATCGCGTTTTGAGAAGCATTAGAACTATATTGCTATTATACGTAGACATCTGCAAACTCTATTTCCTAGCAAGGAAATTTCGCACTTACATTCCACTGAAGTGAATACGAGGTATACATAACATTACACAATGAATATTATATCTTCTTACGAAACATAGAAGTGAAATACGACATCTCGTTTTAAGAAGCATTAGTACTCTATTGCTGTGATACGCAGACATCTGCAAACAATATTTCTTAGCAAGGAAGTGTCGCATTTACATTCTTTTGAAGTGAATACGAGGTATACATGACACTTCGCAATGAATATTATATCTTATCATGAAACATAGAAGTGAGAAACGATATCCCGTTTTAAGAAGCATTAGTACTCTATTGCTACGATACGTAGACATCTGCAAAGGCTATTTCCTAGCATGGAAGGGTCGCATTTACATTCTTTTGAAGTGAGTACGAGGTATACATAACACTCCATAATGAATATTATATCTTATCATGAAACATAGCAGTGAGAAGCGATATCGCGTTTTAAGAAGCATTAGAACTCTATTGCTACGATACGTAGACATCTGCAAACGCTATTTCCTAGCATGGAAGTGTCGCATTTACATTCATTTGATGTGAATACGAGGTATACATGACACTTCGCAATGAATATTACATCTTATCATGAAACATAGGAATGAGGTGCTATATCGCGTTTTGAGAAGCATTAGAACTCTATTGCTATTATACGTAGACATCTGCAAACTCTATTTCCTAGCATTACACTTATGTTCCACTGGCATTCCACTGAAGTGAATACGAGGTATACATAACACTCCACAATGAATATTATATTTTATCACGAAACATAGAAATGAAATGCGGCATCTTGTTTTAAGACGCACTCGAACTCTATTGCTACGATACGTAGACATCTGCAAATGCTATTTCCTAGCATGGAAGTGTCATATTTACATTCTTTTGAAGTGAATACGAGGTATACATGACACTTCGCAATGAATATTATATCTTATCATGAAACATAGATGTGAGATGCGATATCGCGTTCTAAGAAGCATCAGAACTCTATTGCTACGATACGTAGACATCTGCAAACGCTATTTCCTAGCATGGAAGTGTCTTATTTACATTCTTTTGAAGTGAATACGAGGTATACATGACACTTCGCAATGAATATTATATCTTATCATGAAACACAAAAGGGAGATGCGATATCGCGTTCTAAGAAGCATTAGAACTCTATTGCTACGATACGTAGACATCTGCAAACTCTATTTCTTAGCATGGAAGGGTCGCATTTACACTCTTTTGAAGTGAGTACGATGTATACATAACACTCCATAATGAATATTATATCTTTTCATGAAACATAGCAGTGAGATGCGATATCGCGTTTTAAGAAGCATTAGAAATCTATTGCTACTATACGTAGACATCTACAAACGCTATTTCCTAGCATGGAAGTGTCGCATTTACATTCTTTTGAAGTGAATACGAGATATACATTACACTTCTTAATGAATATTATATCTTATCATGAAACATAGGAATGAGGTGCTATATCGCGTTTTAGGAAGCATTAGAACTCTATTGCTAATATGCGTTGATATCTGCAAACTCTATTTCCTATCACTACACTTACATTCCACTTACATTCCACTGAAGTGAATACGAGGTATACATAACACTCCACAATGAATATTATACCTTATGACGAAACATAGAAATGAAATGCGGCATCTCGTTTTAAGACGCATTAGAACTCTATTGCTACGATACGTAGACATCTGCAAACGATATTTCCTAGCATGGAAGTGTCATATTTACATTCTTTTGAAGTGAATACGAGGTATACATGACACTTCGCAATGAATATTATATCCTATCATGAAAGATAGAAGTGAGAAACGATATCGCGTTCTAAGAAGCATTAGAACTCTATTGCTACGATACGTAGACATCTGCAAACGCTATTTCCTAGCATGGAAGGGTCGCATTTACACTCTTTTGAAGTGAGTACGAGGTATACATAACACTCCATAATGAATATTATATCTTTTCATGAAACATAGCAGTAGGATGCGATATCGCGTTTTAAGAAGCATTAGAACTCTATTGCTACGATACGTAGACATCTGCAAACTCTATTTCCTAGCAAGGAAATTTCGCACTTACATTCCTCTGAAGTGAATACGAGGTATACATAACATTACACAATGAATATTATATCTTATTACGAAACATAGAAATGAAATACGACATCTCGTTTCAAGAATCATTAGTACTCTATTGCTGTGATACGTAGACATCTCCAAACAATATTTCCTAGCACGGAAGTGTCGCATTTACATTCTTGTGAAGTGAAATCGAGGTATACATGACACTTCGCAGTGAATATTATATCTTATCATGAGACATAGGAATGAGGTGCTATATCGCGTTTTGAGAAGCATTAGAACTCTATTGCTAATATGCGTAGACATCTGCAAACTCTATTTCCTAGCATTACACTTACATTCCACTGGCATTCCACTGAAGTGAATACGAGGTATACATAACACTCCACAATGAATATTATATTTTATCACGAAACATAGAAATGAAATGCGGCATCTTGTTTCAAGACGCACTCGAACTCTATTGCTACGATACGTAGACATCTGCAAACGCTATTTCCTAGCATGGAAGTGTCGCATTTACATTCTTTTGAAGTGAATACGAGATATACATGACACTTCTTAATGAATATTATATCTTATCATGAAACATAGGAATGAGGTGCTATATCGCGTATTGAGAAGCATTAGAACTCTATTGCTATTATACGTAGACATCTGCAAACTCTATTTCCTAGCATGGACATGTGGCACTTACATTCCACTGAAGTGAATACGAGGTATACATAACATTACACAATGAGTATTATATCTTATTACGAAACATAGAAATGAAATACGACATCTCGTTTTAAGAAGCATTAGTACTCTATTGCTGTGATACGTAGACATCTGCAAACAATATTTCCTAGCAAGGAAGTGTCGCATTTACATTCTTGTGAAGTGAAATCGAGGTATACATGACACTTCGCACTGAATATTATATCTTATCATGAAACATAGAAGAGAGGTGCGATATCGCATTTTAGGGAGCATTAGAACTCTATTGCTGTGATACGTAGACATCTGCAAACAATATTTCCTAGCAAGGAAGTGTTGCATTTACATTCTTGTGAAGTGAAATCGAGGTATACATGACACTCCGCAATGAATATTATAGCTTATCATGAAACATAGGAATGAGGTGCTATATCGCGTTTTGAGAAGCATTAGAACTCTATTGCTATTATACGTAGACATCTGCAAACTCTATTTCCTAGCAAGGAAATTTCGCACTTACATTCCACTGAAGTGAATACGAGGTATACATAACATTACACAATGAATATTATATCTTATTACGAAACATAGAAGTGAAATACGACATCTCGTTTTAAGAAGCATTAGTACACTATTGTTGTGATACGTAGACATCTGCAAACAATATTTCCTAGCAAGGAAGTGTCGCATTTATATTCTTTTGTAGTGAATACGAGGTATACATGACACTTCGCAATGAATATTATACCTTATCATGAAACATAGAAGAGAGGTGCGATATCGCGTTTTAGGAAGCATTAAAACTCTATTGCTGCGATACGTAGACATCTGCAAACGCTATTTCCTAGCATGGAAGTGTCGCATTTACATTCTTTTGAAGTGAGTACGAGGTATACATAACACTCCATAATGAATATTATATCTTATCATGAAACATAGAAGTGAGATGCGATATCGCGTTTTAAGGAGCATTAGAACTCTATTGCTACGATACGTAGACATCTGCAAACGCTATTTCCTAGCATGGAAGTGTCTTATTTACGTTCTTTTGAAGTGAATACGAGGTATACATGACACTTCGCAATGAATACTATATCTTATCATGAAACATAGCAGTGAGATGCGATATCGCGTTTTAAGAAGCATTAGTACTCTATTGCTGTGATACGTAGACATCTGCAAACAATATTTCCTAGCAAGGAAGTGTCGCATTTACATTCTTGTGAAGTGAAATCGAGGTATACATGACACTTCGCACTGAATATTATATCTTATCATGAAACATAGAAGAGAGGTGCGATATCGCATTTTAGGGAGCATTAGAACTCTATTGCTGTGATACGTAGACACCTGCAAACAATATTTCCTAGCAAGGAAGTGTTGCATTTACATTCTTGTGAAGTGAAATCGAGGTATACATGACAATCCGCAATGAATATTATAGCTTATCATGAAACATAGGAATGAGGTGCTATATCGCGTTTTGAGAAGCATTAGAACTCTATTGCTATTATACGTAGACATCTGCAAACTCTATTTCCTAGCAAGGAAATTTCGCACTTACATTCCACTGAAGTGAATACGAGGTATACATAACATTACACAATGAATATTATATCTTATTACGAAACATAGAAGTGAAATACGACATCTCGTTTTAAGAAGCATTAGTACACTATTGTTGTGATACGTAGACATCTGCAAACAATATTTCCTAGCAAGGAAGTGTCGCATTTATATTCTTTTGTAGTGAATACGAGGTATACATGTCACTTCGCAATGAATATTATACCTTATCATGAAACATAGAAGAGAGGTGCGATATCGCGTTTTAGGAAGCATTAAAACTCTATTGCTGCGATACGTAGACATCTGCAAACGCTATTTCCTAGCATGGAAGTGTCGCATTTACATTCTTTTGAAGTGAGTACGAGGTATACATAACACTCCATAATGAATATTATATCTTATCATGAAACATAGAAGTGAGATGCGATATCGCGTTTTAAGGAGCATTAGAACTCTATTGCTACGATACGTAGACATCTGCAAACGCTATTTCCTAGCATGGAAGTGTCTTATTTACGTTCTTTTGAAGTGAATACGAGGTATACATGACACTTCGCAATGAATACTATATCTTATCATGAAACATAGCAGTGAGATGCGATATCGCGTTTTAAGAAGCATTAGAACTCTATTGCTGCGATACGTAGACATCTGCAAACGCTATTTCCTAGGACGGAAGGGTCGCATTTACATTCTTGTGAAGTGAAATCGAGGTATACATGACACTTCGCAATGAATACTATATCTTATCATGAAACATAGAGGTGAGATGCGATATAGCGTTCTAAGAAGCACTAGAACTCTATTGCTACGATACGTAGACATCTGCAAACGCTATTTCCTAGGATGGAAGGGTCGCATTTACATTCTTTTGAAGTGAGTACGAGGTATACATAACACTCCATAATGAATATTATATCTTCTCATGAAACATAGGAATGAGGTGCTATATCGCGTTTTGAGAAGCATTAGAACTCTATTGCTACGATACGTAGACATCTGCAAACGCTATTTCCTAGCATGGAAGTGTCGCATTTACATTCGTTTGAAGTGAATACGAGATATACATGACACTTCGCAATGAATATTATATCTTATCATGAAACATAGGAATGAGATGCGATATCGCGTTTTAAGAAGCATTAGAACTCTATTGCTACGATACGTAGACATCTGCAAACGCTATTTCCTAGCATGGAAGTGTCGCATTTACATTCGTTTGAAGTGAATACGAGATATACATGACACTTCGCAATGAATATTATACCTTATCATGATACATAGAAGAGAGATGCGATATCGCGTTTTAAGATGCATAAGAACTCTATTGCTGCGATACGTAGACATCTGCAAACTCTATTTCCTAGCATGGACATGTGGCACTTACATTCCACTGAAGTGAATACGAGGTATATATAACATTACACAATGAGTATTATATCTTATTACGAAACATAGAAATGAAATACGACATCTCGTTTTAAGAAGCATTAGTACTCTATTGCTGTGATACGTAGACATCTGCAAACAATATTTCCTAGCAAGGAAGTGTCGCATTTACATTCTTGTGAAGTGAAATCGAGGTATACATGACACTTCGCACTGAATAATATATCTTATCATGAAACATAGAAGAGAGGTGCGATATCGCATTTTAGGGAGCATTAGAACTCTATTGCTGTGATACGTAGACATCTGCAAACAATATTTCCTAACAAGGGAGTGTCGCATTTACATTCTTGTGAAGTGAAATCGAGGTATACATGAAACTTCGCAATGAATATTATATCTTATCATGGAACATAGAAGTGAGATGCGATATCGCGTTTTAAGAAGCATTAGAACTCTATTGCTGCGATACGTAGACATCTGCAAACGCTACTTCCTAGCATGGAAGTGTCGCATTTACATTCTTTTGATGTGAATACGAGATATACATGACACATCGCAATGAATATTATATCTTATCATGAAACATAGGAATGAGGTGCTATATCGCGTTTTGAGAAGCATTAGAACTCTATTGCTACGATACGTAGACATCTGCAAAGGCTATTCCCTAGCATGGAAGTCTCGCATTTACATTCTTTTGATGTGAATACGAGATATACATGACACATCGCAATGAATATTATATCTTATCATGAAACATAGGAATGAGGTGCTATATCGCGTTTTGAGAAGCATTAGAACTCTATTGCTACGATACGTAGACATCTGCAAACGCTATTTCCTAGCATGGAAGTGTCGCATTTACATTGTTTTGATGTGAATACGAGATATACATGACACTTCGCAATGAATATTATATCTTATCATGAAACATAGGAATGAGGTTCTATATCGCGTTTTGAGAAGCATTAGAACTCCATTGCTACGATACGTAGACATCTGCAAACGCTATTTCCTAGTATGGAAGTGTCGCATTTACATTCTTTTGAAGTGAATACGAGGTATACATGACACATCGCAATGAATATTATATCTTATCATGAAACATAGGAATGAGATGCGATATCGCGTTTTAAGAAGCATTAGAACTCTATTGCTACGATACGTAGACATATTCAAACGCTATTTCCTAGCATGGAAGTGTCTTATTTACGTTCTTTTGAAGTGAATACGAGGTATACATGACACTTCGCAATGAATATTATACCTTATCATGAAACATAGAAGAGAGATGCCATATCGCGTTTTAGGACGCATTAGAACTCTATTGCTGCGATACGTAGACATCTGCAAACGCTATTTCCTAGCATGGAAGTGTCGCATTTACATTCTTTTGAAGTGAGTACGAGGTATACATAACACTCCATAATGAATATTATATCTTCTCATGAAACATAGGAATGAGGTTCTATATCGCGTTTTGAGAAGCAATAGAACTCTATTGCTACGATACGTAGACATCTGTAAACGCTATTTCCCAGCATGGAAGTTTCGCATTTACATTCGTTTGAAGTGAATACGAGATATACATGACACTTCGCAATGAATATTATATCTTATCATGAAACATAGGAATGAGATGCGATATCGCGTTTTAAGAAGCATTAGAACTCTATTGCTACGATACGTAGACATCTGCAAACGCTATTTCCTAGCATGGAAGTGTCGCATTTACATTCGTTCGAAGTGAAAACGAGATATACATGACACTTCGCAATGAATATTATATCTTATCATGAAACATAGAAGTGAGATGCGATATCGCGTTCTAAGAAGCACTAGAACTCTATTGCTACGATACGTAGACATCTGCAAACGCTATTTCCCAGGATGGAAGGGACGCATTTACATTTTTTTGAAGTGAGTACGAGGTATACATAACACTCCATAATGAATATTATATCTTATCATGAAACATATGAAGGAGGTGCTATATCGCGTTTTTGAGAAGCATTAGAACTCTATTGCTACGATACGTAGACATCTGCAAAGGATATTCCCTAGCATGGAAGGGTCGCATTTACATTCTTTTGAAGTGAGTACGATGTATACATATCACTCCATAATGAATATTATATCTTATCATGAAACATAGCAGTGAGATGCGATATCGCGTTTTAAGAAGCATTAGAACTCTATTGCTACGATACGTAGACATCTGCAAACGCTACTTCCTAGCATGGAAGTGTCGCATTTACATTCATTTGAAGTGAATACGAGGTATACATGACACTTCGCAATGAGTATTATACCTTATCATGAAACATAGAAGGGAGATGCGATATCGCGTTTTAGAAAGCGTTGGAACTCTATTGATGCGATACGTAGACATCTGCAAACGCTACTTCCTAGCATGGAAGTGTCGCATTTACATTCTTTTGAAGTGAATACGAGATATACATGACACTTCTTAATGAATATTATATCTTATCATGAAACATAGGAATGAGGTGCTATATCGCGTATTGAGAAGCATTAGAACTCTATTGCTATTATACGTAGACATCTGCAAACTCTATTTCCTAGCATGGACATGTGGCACTTACATTCCACTGAAGTGAATACGAGGTATACATAACATTACACAATGAGTATTATATCTTATTACGAAACATAGAAATGAAATACGACATCTCGTTTTAAGAAGCATTAGTACTCTATTGCTGTGATACGTAGACATCTGCAAACAATATTTCCTAGCAAGGAAGTGTCGCATTTACATTCTTGTGGAGTGAAATCGAGGTATACATGACACTTCGCACTGAATATTATATCCTATCATGAAACATAGAAGAGAGGTGCGATATCGCATTTTAGGGAGCATTAGAACTCTATTGCTGTGATACGTAGACATCTGCAAACAATATTTCCTAGCAAGGAAGTGTTGCATTTACATTCTTGTGAAGTGAAATCGAGGTATACATGACACTCCGCAATGAATATTATATCTTATCATGGAACATAGAAGTGAGATGCGATATCGCGTTCTAAGAAGCATTAGAACCCTATTGCTACGATACGTAGACATCTGCAAACACTATTTCCTAGCATGGAAGTGTCGCATTTACATTCTTTTGAAGTGAATACGAGGTATACATGACACTTCGCAATGAATATTATATCTTATCATGAAACATAGAAGTGAAATGCGATATCGCGTTCTAAGAAGCATTAGAACTCTATTGCTACGATACGTAGACATCTGCAAAGGCTATTTCCTAGCATGAAAGGGTCGCATTTACATTCATTAGAAGTGAATACGAGATATACATGACACTTCGCAATGAATATTATAGCTTATCATGAAACATAGGAATGAGGTGCTATATCGCGTTTTAAGACGCATTAGAACTATATTGCTATTATACGTAGACATCTGCAAACTCTATTTCCTAGCAAGGAAATTTCGCACTTACATTCCACTGAAGTGAATACGAGGTATACATAACATTACACAATGAATATTATATCTTATTACGAAACATAGAAGTGAAATACGACATCTCGTTTTAAGAAGCATTAGTACTCTATTGCTGTGATACGTAGACATCTGCAAACAATATTTCCTAGCAAGGAAGTGTCGCATTTACATTCTTTTGAAGTGAATACGAGGTATACATGACACTTCGCAATGAATATTATACCTTATCATGAAACATAGAAGAGAGATGCCATATCGCGTTTTAGGACGCATTAGAACTCTATTGCTGCGATACGTAGACATCTGCAAACGCTATTTCCTAGCATGGAAGTGTCGCATTTACATTCTTTTGAAGTGAATACGAGATACACATGACACTTCGCAATGAATATTATAGCTTATCATGAAACATAGGAATGAGGTGCTATATCGCGTTTTGAGAAGCATTAGAACTCTATTGCTATTATACGTAGACATCTGCAAACTCTATTTCCTAGCAAGGAAATTTCGCACTTACATTCCACTGAAGTGAATACGAGGTATACATAACATTACACAATGAATATTATATCTTATTACGAAACATAGAAGTGAAATACGACATCTCGTTTTAAGAAGCATTAGTACTCTATTGTTGTGATACGTAGACATCTGCAAACAATATTTCCTAGCAAGGAAGTGTCGCATTTATATTCTTTTGTAGTGAATACGAGGTATACATGACACTTCGCAATGAATACTATATCTTATCATGAAACATAGCAGTGAGATGCGATATCGCGTTTTAAGAAGCATTAGAACTCTATTGCTGCGATACGTAGACATCTGCAAACGCTATTTCCTAGGACGGAAGGGTCGCATTTACATTCTTGTGAAGTGAAATCGAGGTATACATGACACTTCGCAATGAATACTATATCTTATCATGAAACATAGAGGTGAGATGCGATATAGCGTTCTAAGAAGCACTAGAACTCTATCGCTACGATACGTAGACATCTGCAAACGCTATTTCCTAGGATGGAAGGGTCGCATTTACATTCTTTTGAAGTGAGTACGAGGTATACATAACACTCCATAATGAATATTATATCTTCTCATGAAACATAGGAATGAGGTGCTATATCGCGTTTTGAGAAGCATTAGAACTCTATTGCTACGATACGTAGACATCTGCAAACGCTATTTCCTAGCATGGAAGTGTCGCATTTACATTCGTTTGAAGTGAATACGAGATATACATGACACTTCGCAATGAATATTATATCTTATCATGAAACATAGGAATGAGATGCGATATCGCGTTTTAAGAAGCATTAGAACTCTATTGCTACGATACGTAGATATCTGCAAACGCTATTTCCTAGCATGGAAGTGTCGCATTTACATTCGTTTGAAGTGAATACGAGATATACATGACACTTCGCAATGAATATTATATCTTATCATGAATCATAGGAATGAGGTGCTATATCGCGTTTTGAGAAGCATTAGAACTCTATTGCTACGATACGTAGATATCTGCAAACGCTATTTCCTAGCATGGAAGTGTCGCATTTACATTCATTTGAAGTGAATACGAGGTATACATGGCACTTCGCAATGAATATTATACCTTATCATGAAACATAGAAGGGAGATGCGATATCGCGTTTTAGGAAGCATTGGAACTCTATTGCTGCGATACGTAGACATCTGCAAAGGCTATTCCCTAGCATAGAAGGGTCGCATTTACATTCTTTTGAAGTGAGTACGAGGTATACATATCACTCCATAATGAATATTATACCTTATCATGAAACATAGCAGTGAGATGCGACATCTCGTTTTAAGAAGCATTATTACTCTATTGCTACGGTACGTAGACATCTGCAAACGCTATTTCCTAGCATGGAAGTGTCGCATTTACATTCTTTTGAAGTGAATACGAGGTATACATGACACATCGCAATGAATATTATATCTTATCATGAAACATAGGAATGAGATGCGATATCGCGTTTTAAGAAGCATTAGAACTCTATTGCTACGATACGTAGACATATTCAAACGCTATTTCCTAGCATGGAAGTGTCTTATTTACGTTCTTTTGAAGTGAATACGAGGTATACATGACACTTCGCAATGAATATTATATCTTATCATGAAACATAGAGGTGAGATGCGATATCGCGTTCTAAGAAGCACTAGAACTCTATTGCTACGATACGTAGACATCTGCAAACGCTATTTCCTAGGATGGAAGGGTCGCATTTACATTCTTTTGAAGTGAGTACGAGGTATACATAACACTCCATAATGAGTATTATATCTTCTCATGAAACATAGGAATGAGGTGCTATATCGCGTTTTGAGAAGCATTAGAACTCTATTGCTACGATACGTAGACATCTGCAAACGCTATTTCCTAGCATGGAAGTGTCGCATTTACATTCGTTTGAAGTGAATACAAGATATACATGACACTTCGCAATGAGTATTATATCTTATCATGAAACATAGGAATGAGATGCGATATCGCGTTATAAGAAGCATTAGAACTCTATTGCTACGATACGTAGATATCTGCAAACGCTATTTCCTAGCATGGAAGTGTCGCATTTACATTCGTTTGAAGTGAATACGAGATATACATGACACTTCGCAATGAATATTATATGTTATCATGAAACATAGGAATGAGGTGCTATATCCCGTTTTGAGAAGCATTAGAACTCTATTGCTACGATACATAGATATCTGCAAACGCTATTTCCTAGCATGGAAGTGTCGCATTTACATTCATTTGAAGTGAATACGAGGTATACATGGCACTTCGCAATGAATATTATACCTTATCATGAAACATAGAAGGGAGATGCGATATCGCGTTTTAGGAAGCATTGGAACTCTATTGCTGCGATACGTAGACATCTGCAAACGCTATTTCCTAGCATGGAAGTGTCGCATTTACATTCTTGTGAAGTGAAATCGAGGTATACATGACACTTCGCAATGAATATTATACCTTATCATGAAACATAGAAGAGAGATGCCATATCGCGTTCTAGGACGCATTAGAACTCTATTGCTGCGATACGTAGACATCTGCAAACGCTATTTCCTAGCATGGAAGTGTCGCATTTACATTCTTTTGAAGTGAGTACGAGGTATACATAACACTCCATAATGAATATTATATCTTCTCATGAAACATAGGAATGAGGTTCTATATCGCGTTTTGAGAAGCATTAGAACTCTATTGCTACGATACGTAGACATCTGTAAACGCTATTTCCCAGCATGGAAGTGTCGCATTTACATTCGTTTGAAGTGAATACGAGATATACATGACACTTCGCAATGAATATTATATCTTATCATGAAACATAGGAATGAGATGCGATATCGTGTTTTAAGAAGCATTAGAACTCTATTGCTACGATACGTAGACATCTGCAAACGCTACTTCCTAGCATGGAAGTGTCGCATTTACATTCATTTGAAGTGAATACGAGGTATACATGACACTTCGCAATGAATATTATACCTTATCATGAAACATAGAAGGGAGATGCGATATCGCGTTTTAGGAAGCGTTGGAACTCTATTGCTGCGATACGTAGACATCTGCAAACGCTACTTCCTAGCATGGAAGTGTCGCATTTACATTCTTTTGATGTGAATACGAGATATACATGACACATCGCAATGAATATTATATCTTATCATGAAACATAGGAATGAGGTGCTATATCGCGTTTTGAGAAGCATTAGAACTCTATTGCTACGATACGTAGACATATTCAAACGCTATTTCCTAGCATGGAAGTGTCTTATTTACGTTCTTTTGAAGTGAATACGAGGTATACATGACACTTCGCAATGAATATTATATCTTATCATGAAACATAGAGGTGAGATGCGATATCGCGTTCTAAGAAGCACTAGAACTCTATTGCTACGATACGTAGACATCTGCAAACGCTATTTCCTAGGATGGAAGGGTCGCATTTACATTCTTTTGAAGTGAGTACGAGGTATACATAACACTCCATAATGAATATTATATCTTCTCATGAAACATAGGAATGAGGTGCTATATCGCGTTTTGAGAAGCATTAGAACTCTATTGCTACGATACGTAGACATCTGCAAACGCTATTTCCTAGCATGGAAGTGTCGCATTTACATTCGTTTGAAGTGAATACAAGATATACATGACACTTCGCAATGAATATTATATCTTATCATGAAACATAGGAATGAGATGCGATATCGCGTTTTAAGAAGCATTAGAACTCTATTGCTACGATACGTAGATATCTGCAAACGCTATTTCCTAGCATGGAAGTGTCGCATTTACATTCGTTTGAAGTGAATACGAGATATACATGACACTTCGCAATGAATATTATACCTTATCATGAAACATAGAAGGGAGATGCGATATCTCGTTTTAGGAAGCATTGGAACTCTATTGCTGCGATACGTAGACATCTGCAAACGCTATTTCCTAGCATGGAAGTGTCGCATTTACATTCTTTTGATGTGAATACGAGATATACATGACACTTCGCAATGAATATTATATCTTATCATGAAACATAGGAATGAGGTGCTATATCGCGTTTTGAGAAGCATTAGAACTCTATTGCTACGATACGTAGACATCTGCAAACGCTATTTCCTAGCATGGAAGTGTCGCATTTACATTCTTTTGAAGTGAATACGAGGTATACATGACACATAGCAATGAATATTATATGTTATCATGAAACATAAAAGTGAGATGCGATATCGCGTTCTAAGAAGCATTAGAACTCTATTGCTACGATACGTAGACATCTGCAAAGGCTATTCCCTAGCATAGAAGGGTCGCATTTACATTCTTTTGAAGTGAGTACGAGGTATACATATCACTCCATAATGAATATTATACCTTATCATGAAACATAGCAGTGAGATGCGACATCTCGTTTTAAGAAGCATTATTACTCTATTGCTACGGTACGTAGACATCTGCAAACGCTATTTCCTAGCATGGCAGTGTCATATTTACATTCTTTTGAAGTGAATACGAGGTATACATGACACTTCGCAATGAATATTATATCTTATCATGAAACATAGAAGTGAGATGCGATATCGCGTTTTAAGGTGCATTAGAATTCTATTGCAACGATACGTAGACATCTGCAAACGCTATTTCCTAGCATGGAAGTGTCTTATTTACGTTCTTTTGAAGTGAATACGAGGTATACATGACACTTCGCAATGAATATTATATCTTATCATGAAACATAGAGGTGAGATGCGATATCGCGTTCTAAGAAGCACTAGAACTCTATTGCTACGATACGTAGACATCTGCAAACGCTATTTCCTAGGATGGAAGGGTCGCATTTACATTCTTTTGAAGTGAGTACGAGGTATACATAACACTCCATAATGAATATTATATCTTCTCATGAAACATAGGAATGAGGTGCTATTTCGCGTTTTGAGAAGCATTAGAACTCTATTGCTACGATACGTAGACATCTGCAAACGCTATTTCCTAGCATGGAAGTGTCGCATTTACATTCGTTTGAAGTGAATACGAGATATACATGACACTTCGCAATGAATATTATATCTTATCATGAAACATAGGAATGAAATGCGATATCGCGTTTTAAGAAGCATTAGAACTCTATTGCTACGATACGTAGATATCTGCAAACGCTATTTCCTAGCATGGAAGTGTCGCATTTACATTCGTTTGAAGTGAATACGAGATATACATGACACTTCGCAATGAATATTATATCCTATCATGAAACATAGGAATGAGGTGCTATATCGCGTTTTGAGAAGCATTAGAACTCTATTGCTACGATACGTAGATATCTGCAAACGCTATTTCCTAGCATGGAAGTGTCGCATTTACATTCATTTGAAGTGAATACGAGGTATACATGGCACTTCGCAATGAATATTATACCTTATCATGAAACATAGAAGGGAGATGCGATATCGCGTTTTAGGAAGCATTGGAACTCTATTGCTGCGATACGTAGACATCTGCAAAGGCTATTCCCTAGCATAGAAGGGTCGCATTTACATTCTTTTGAAGTGAGTACGAGGTATACATATCACTCCATAATGAATATTATACCTTATCATGAAACATAGCAGTGAGATGCGATATCGCGTTTTAAGAAGCATTAGAACTCTATTGCTACGATACGTAGACATCTGCAAACGCTACTTCCTAGCATGGAAGTGTCGCATTTACATTCACTTGAAGTGAATACGAGGTATACATGACACTTCGCAATGAATATTATACCTTATCATGAAACATAGAAGGGAGATGCGATATCGCGTTTTAGAAAGCGTTGGAACTCTATTGCTGCGATACGTAGACATCTGCAAACGCTACTTCCTCGCATGGAAGTGTCGCATTTACATTCTTTTGATGTGAATACGAGATATACATGACACATCGCAATGAATATTATATCTTATCATGAAACATAGGAATGAGGTGCTATATCGCGTTTTGAGAAGCATTAGAACTCTATTGCTACGATACGTAGACATCTGCAAACAATATTTCCTAGCATGGAAGTGTCTTATTTACGTTCTTTTGGAGTGAATACGAGGTATACATGACACTTCGCAATGAATATTATACCTTATCATGAAACATAGAAGGGAGATGCGATATTGCGTTTTAGGAAGCATTGGAACTCTATTGCTGCGATACGTAGACATCTGCAAACGCTATTTCCTAGCATGGAAGTGTCGCATTTACATTGTTTTGATGTGAATACGAGTTATACATGACACTTCGCAATGAATATTATATCTTATCATGAAACATAGGAATGAGGTGCTATATCGCGTTTTGAGAAGCATTAGAACTCCATTGCTACGATACGTAGACATCTGCAAACGCTATTTCCTAGCATGGAAGTGTCGCATTTACATTCTTTTGAAGTGAATACGAGGTATACATGACACATCGCAATGAATATTATATCTTATCATGAAACATAGGAATGAGATGCGATATCGCGTTTTAAGAAGCATTAGAACTCTATTGCTACGATACGTAGACATATTCAAACGCTATTTCCTAGCATGGAAGTGTCTTATTTACGTTCTTTTGAAGTGAATACGAGGTATACATGACACTTCGCAATGAATATTATATCTTATCATGAAACATAGAGGTGAGATGCGATATCGCGTTCTAAGAAGCACTAGAACTCTATTGCTACGATACGTAGACATCTGCAAACGCTATTTCCTAGGATGGAAGGGTCGCATTTACATTCTTTTGAAGTGAGTACGAGGTATACATAACACTCCATAATGAATATTATATCTTCTCATGAAACATAGGAATGAGGTGCTATATCGCGTTTTGAGAAGCATTAGAACTCTATTGCTACGATACGTAGACATCTGCAAACGCTATTTCCTAGCATGGAAGTGTCGCATTTACATTCGTTTGAAGTGAATACGAGATATACATGACACTTCGCAATGATTATTATATCTTATCATGAAACATAGGAATGAGATGCGATTTCGCGTTTTAAGAAGCATTAGAACTCTATTGCTACGATACGTAGGCATCTGTAAACGCTATTTCCTAGCATGGAAGTGTCGCATTTACATTCATTTGAAGTGAATACGAGGTATACATTACACTTCGCAATGAATATTACACCTTATCATGAAACATAGAAGGGAGATGCGATATCGCGTTTTAGGAAGCATTGAAACTCTATTGCTGCGATACGTAGACATCTGCAAACGCTATTTCCTATCAAGGAAGTGTCGCATTTACCTTCTTGTGAAGAGAAATCGCGGTATACATGACACTTCGCAATGAATATTATATCTTATCATGAAACATAAAAGTGAGATGCGATATCGCGTTCTAAGAAGCATTGGAACTCCATTGCTACGATACGTAGACACCTGCAAAGGCTATTCCCTAGCATGGAAGGGTCGCATTTACATTCTTTTGAAGTGAGTACGAGGTATACATATCACTCCATAATGAATATTATATCTTATCATGAAACATAGCAGTGAGATGCGATATCGCGTTTTAAGAAGCATTAGAACTCTATTGCTACGATACGTAGACATCTGCAAACGCTATTTCCTAGCATGGAAGTGTCGCATTTACATTCTTTTGAAGTGAATACGAGGTATACATGACACTTCGCAATGAATATTATATCTTATCATGAAACATAAAAGTGAGATGCGATATCGCGTTCTAAGAGGCATTAGAACTCTATTGCTACGATACGTAGACATCTGCAAAGGTTATTCCCTAGCATGGAAGGGTCACATTTACGTTCTTTTGAAGTGAGTACTAGGTATACATATCACTCCATAATGAATATTTTATCTTATCATGAAACATAGCAGTGAGATGCGACATCTCGTTTTAAGAAGCATTATTACGCTATTGCTACGATACGTAGACATCTGCAAACGCTATTTCCTAGCATGGAAGTGTCGCATTTACATTCATTTGAAGTGAATACGAGGTATACATGACACTCCACAATGAATATTATATCTTATCACGGAACATAGAAATGAAATGAGGCATCTCGTTTTAAGAAGCATTAGAACTCTATTGCTACGATACGTAGACATCCGCAAACGCTATTTCCTAGCATGGAAGTGTCGCATTTACATTCATTTGAAGTGAATACGAGGTATACATGACACTTCGCAATGAATATTATATCTTATCATGAAACATAGATGTGAGATGCGATATCGCGTTTTAAGGAGCATTAGAACTCTATTGCTACGATACGTAGACGTCTGCAAACGCTATTTCCTAGCATGGAAGTGTCGCATTTACATTCGTTTGAAGTGAATACGGGATATACATGACACTTCGCAATGATTATTATATCTTATCATGAAACATAGGAATGAGATGCGATATCGCGGTTTAAGAAGCATTAGAACTCTATTGCTACGATACGTAGACATCTGCAAACGCTATTTCCTAGCATGGAAGTGTCGCATTTACATTCATTTGAAGTGAATACGAGGTATACATTACACTTCGCAATGAATATTATACCTTATCATGAAACATAGAAGGGAGATGCGATATCGCGTTTTAGGAAGCATTGGAACTCTATTGCTACGATACGTAGACATCTGCAAAGGCTATTCCCTAGCTTGGAAGGGTCGCATTTACATTCTTTTGAAGTGAGTACTAGGTATACATATCACTCCATAATGAATATTATACCTTATCATGAAACATAGCAGTGAGATGCGACATCTCGTTTTAAGAAGCATTATTACTCTATTGCTACGGTACGAAGACATCTGCAAACGCTATTTCCTAGCATGGCAGTGTCATATTTACATTCTTTTGAAGTGAATACGAGGTATACATGACACTTCGCAATGAATATTATATCCTATCATGAAACATAGAAGTGAGATGCGATATCGCGTTTTAAGGAGCATTAGAACTCTATTGCTACGATACGTAGACATCTGCAAACGCTATTTCCTAGCATGGAAGTGTCTTATTTACGTTCTTTTGAAGTGAATACGAGGTATACATGACACTTCGCAATGAATATTATATCTTATCATGAAACATAGAGGTGAGATGCGATATCGCGTTCTAAGAAGCACTAGAACTCTATTGCTACGATACGTAGACATCTGCAAACGCTATTTCCTAGGATGGAAGGGTCGCATTTACATTCTTTTGAAGTGAGTACGAGGTATACATAACACTCCATAATGAATATTATATCTTCTCATGAAACATAGGAATGAGGTGCTATATCGCGTTTTGAGAAGCATTAGAACTCTATTGCTACGATACGTAGACATCTGCAAACGCTATTTCCTAGCATGGAAGTGTCGCATTTACATTCGTTTGAAGTGAATACGAGATATACATGACACTTCGCAATGATTATTATATCTTATCATGAAACATAGGAATGAGATGCGATTTCGCGTTTTAAGAAGCATTAGAACTCTATTGCTACGATACGTAGGCATCTGTAAACGCTATTTCCTAGCATGGAAGTGTCGCATTTACATTCATTTGAAGTGAATACGAGGTATACATTACACTTCGCAATGAATATTATACCTTATCATGAAACATAGAAGGGAGATGCGATATCGCGTTTTAGGAAGCATTGAAACTCTATTGCTGCGATACGTAGACATCTGCAAACGCTATTTCCTATCAAGGAAGTGTCGCATTTACATTCTTGTGAAGAGAAATCGCGGTATACATGACACTTCGCAATGAATATTATATCTTATCATGAAACATAAAAGTGAGATGCGATATCGCGTTCTAAGAAGCATTGGAACTCCATTGCTACGATACGTAGACATCTGCAAAGGCTATTCCCTAGCATGGAAGGGTCGCATTTACATTCTTTTGAAGTGAGTACGAGGTATACATATCACTCCATAATGAATATTATATCTTATCATGAAACATAGCAGTGAGATGCGATATCGCGTTTTAAGAAGCATTAGAACTCTATTGCTACGATACGTAGACATCTGCAAACGCTATTTCCTAGCATAGAAGTGTCGCATTTACATGCATTTGAAGTGAATACGAGGTATACATGACACTTCGCAATGAATATTATATCTTATCATGAAACATAAAAGTGAGATGCGATATCGCGTTCTAAGAGGCATTAGAACTCTATTGCTACGATACGTAGACATCTGCAAAGGCTATTCCCTAGCATGGAAGGGTCACATTTACATTCTTTTGAAGTGAGTACTAGGTATACATATCACTCCATAATGAATATTATATCTTATCATGAAACATAGCAGTGAGATGCGACATCTCGTTTTAAGAAGCATTATTACGCTATTGCTACGATACGTAGACATCTGCAAACGCTATTTCCTAGCATGGAAGTGTCGCATTTACATTCATTTGAAGTGAATACGAGGTATACATGACACTTCCCAATGAATATTATACCTTATCATGAAACATAGAAGGGAGATGCGATATCGCGTTTTAGGAAGCATTGGAACTCTATTGCTGCGATACGTAGACATCTGCAAACGCTATATCCTATCAAGGAAGTGTCGCATTTACATTCTTTTGATGTGAATACGAGATATACACGACACTTCGCAATGAATATTATATCTTATCATGAAACATAGGAATGAGGTGCTATATCGCGTTTTGAGAAGCATTAGAACTCTATTGCTACGATACGTAGACATCTGCAAAGGCTATTCCCTAGCATGGAAGGGTCGCATTTACATTCTTTTGAAGTGAGTACGAGGTATACATATCACTCCATAATGAATATTATATCTTATCATGAAACATAGCAGTGAGATGCGATATCGCGTTTTAAGAAGCATTAGAACTCTATTGCTACGATACGTAGACATCTGCAAACGCTATTTCCTAGCATGGAAGTGTCGCATTTACATTCTTTTGAAGTGAATACGAGGTATACATGACACTTCGCAATGAATATTATATCTTGTCATGAAACATAAAAGTGAGATGCGATATCGCGTTCTAAGAGGCATTAGAACTCTATTGCTACGATACGTAGACATCTGCAAAGGCTGTTCCCTAGCATGGAAGGGTCACATTTACATTCTTTTGAAGTGAGTACTAGGTATACATATCACTCCATAATGAATATTATATCTTATCATGAAACATAGCAGTGAGATGCGACATCTCGTTTTAAGAAGCATTATTACGCTATTGCTACGATACGTAGACATCTGCAAACGCTATTTCCTAGCATGGAAGTGTCGCATTTACATTCATTTGAAGTGAATACGAGGTATACATGACACTTCGCAATGAATATTATACCTTATCATGAAACATAGAAGGGAGATGCGATATCGCGTTTTAGGAAGCATTGGAACTCTATTGCTGCGATAAGTAGACATCTGCAAACGCTATTTCCTAGCATGGAAGTGTCGCATTTACATTCTTTTGATGTGAATACGAGATATACATGACACTTCGCAATGAATATTATATCTTATCATGAAACATAAGAATGAGGTGCTATATCGCGTTTTGAGAAGCATTAGAACTCTATTGCTACGATACGTAGACTTCTGCAAACGCTATTTCCTAGCATGGAAGTGTCGCATTTACATTCTTTTGAAGTGAATACGAGGTATACATGACACATCGCAATGAATATTATATCTTCTCATGAAACATAGGAATGAGGTGCTATATCGCGTTTTGAGAAGCATTAGAACTCTATTGCTACGATACGTAGACGTCTGCAAACGCTATTTCCTAGCATGGAAGTGTCGCATTTACATTCGTTTGAAGTAAATACGAGGTATACATTACACTTCGCAATGAATATTATACCTTATCATGAAACATAGCAGTGAGATGCGACATCTCGTTTTAAGAAGCATTATTACTCTATTGCTACGGTACGTAGACATCTGCAAACGCTATTTCCTAGCATGGCAGTGTCATATTTACATTCTTTTGAAGTGAATACGAGGTATACATGACACTTCGCAATGAATATTATACCTTATCATGAAACATAGCAGTGAGATGCGATATCGCGTTTTAAGGAGCATTAGAACTCTATTGCTACGATACGTAGACATCTGCAACCGCTACTTCCTAGCATGAAAGTGTCGCATTTACATTCATTTGAAGTGAATACGAGGTATACATGACACTCCACAATGAATATTATATCTTATCATGAAACATAGGAATGAGGTGCTATATCGCGTTTTGAGAAGCATTTGAACTCTATTGCTACGATACGTAGACATCTGCAAACGCTATTTCCTAGCATGGAAGTGTCGCAATTACATTCTTTTGATGTGAATACGAGATATACATGAAACTTCGCAATGAATATTATATCTTCTCATGAAATATAGCAGTGAGATGCGATATCGCGCTTTAAGAAGCATTAGACCTCTATTGCTACGATACGTAGACATCTGCAAACGCTATTTCCTAGCATGGAAGTGTCGCATTTACATTCTTTTGATGTGAATACGAGGTATACATGACACTCCACAATGAATATTATATCTTATCACGGAACATAGAAATGAAATGAGGCATCTCGTTTTAAGAAGCATTAGAACTCTATTGCTACGATACGTAGACATCTGCAAACGCTATTTCCTAGCATGGAAGTGTCGCATTTACATTCATTTGAAGTGAATACGAGGTATACATGACGCTTCGCAATGAATATTATACCTTATCATGAAACATAGAAGAGAGAAGCGATATCGCGTTTTAAGAAGCATTAGAACTCTATTGCTACGATACGTAGACATCTGCAAACGCTATTTCCTAGCATGGAAGTGTCTTATTTACGTTCTTTTGAAGTGAATACGAGGTATACATGACACTTCGCAATGAATATTATACCTTATCATGAAACATAGAAGGGAGATGCGATATCGCGTTTTAGGAAGCATTGGAACTCTATTGCTGCGATACATAGACATCTGCAACCGCTATTTCCTATCAAGGAAGTGTCGCATTTACATTCTTGTGAAGAGAAATCGCGGTATACATGACACTTCGCAATGAATATTATATCTTATCATATAACATAGAAGTGAGATGCGATATCGCGTCTTAAGAAGCATTAGAACCCTATTGCTACGATACGTGGACATCTGCAACCGCTACTTCCTAGCATGAAAGTGTCGCATTTACATTCATTTGAAGTGAATACGAGGTATACATGACACTCCACAATGAATATTATATCTTATCACGGAACATAGAAATGAAATGAGGCATCTCGTTATAAGAAGCATTAGAACTCTATTGCTACGATACGTAGACATCTGCAAACGCTATTTCCTAGCATGGAAGTGTCGCAATTACATTCTTTTGATGTGAATACGAGATATACATGACACTTCGCAATGAATATTATATCTTCTCATGAAATATAGCAGTGAGATGCGATATCGCGTTTTAAGAAGCATTAGAACTCTATTGCTACGATACGTAGACATCTGCAAACGCTATTTCCTAGCATGGAAGTGTCGCATTTACATTCGTTTGAGGTGAATACGAGATATACATGACACTTCGCAATGAATATTATATCTTATCATGAAACATAAAAGTGAGATGCGATATCGCGTTCTAAGAAGCTTTGGAACTCTATTGCTACGATACGTAGACATCTGCAAAGGCTATTCCCTAGCATGGAAGGGTCGCATTTACATTTTTTTGAAGTGAGTACGAGGTATACATATCACTCCATAATGAATATTATATCTTATCATGAAACATAGCAGTGAGATGCGATATCGCGTTTTAAGAAGCATTAGAACTCTATTGCTACGATACGTAGACATCTGCAAACGCTACTTCCTAGCATGGAAGTGTCGCATTTACATTCATTTGAAGTGAATACGAGGTATACATGACACTTCGCAATGAATATTATACCTTATCATGAAACATAGAAGGGAGATGCGATATCGCGTTTTAGGAAGCGTTGGAACTCTATTGCTGCGATACGTAGACATCTGCAAACGCTACTTCCTAGCATGGAAGTGTCGCATTTACATTCTTTTGATGTGAATACGAGATATACATGACACATCGCAATGAATATTATATCTTATCATGAAACATAGGAATGAGGTGCTATATCGCGTTTTGAGAAGCATTAGATCTCTATTGCTACGATACGTAGACATCTGCAAACGCTATTTCCTAGCATGGAAGTGTCGCATTTACATTCTTTTGATGTGAATACGAGATATACATGACACTTCGCAATGAATATTATATCTTCTCATGAAACATAGAAGTGAGATGCGATATCGCGTTTTAAGGAGCATTAGAACTCTATTGCTACGACACGTAGACATCTGCAAACGCTATTTCCTAGCATGGAAGTGTCTTATTTACGTTCTTTTGAAGTGAATACGAGGTATACATGACACTTCGCAATGAATATTATACCTTATCATGAAACATAGAAGAGAGATGCGATATCGCGTTTTAGGAAGCATAAGAACTCTATTGCTGCGATACGTAGACATCTGCAAACTCTATTTCCTAGCATGGACATGTGGCACTTACATTCCACTGAAGTGAATACGAGGTATATATAACATTACACAATGAGTATTATATCTTATTATGAAACATAGAAATGAAATACGACATCTCGTTTTAAGAAGCATTAGTACTCTATTGCTGTGATACGTAGACATCTGCAAACAATATTTCCTAGCAAGGAAGTGTCGCATTTACATTCATTTGAAGTGAATACGAGGTATACATGACACTTCGCAATGAATATTATACCTTAACATGAAACATAGAAGGGAGATGCGATATCGCGTTTTAGGAAGCGTTGGAACTCTATTGCTGCGATACGTAGACATCTGCAAACGCTATTTCCTAGCATGGAAGTGTCGCATTTACATTCTTTTGATGTGAATACGAGATATACATGACACATTGCAATGAATATTATATCTTATCATGAAACATAGGAATGAGGTGCTATATCGCGTTTTGAGAAGCATTAGAACTCTATTGCTACGATACGTAGACATCTGCAAACGCTATTTCCTAGCATGGAAGTGTCTTATTTACGTTCTTTTGAAGTGAATACGAGGTATACATGACACTTCGCAATGAATATTATACCTTATCATGAAACATAGAAGGGAGATGCGATATCGCGTTTTAGGAAGCATTGGAACTCTATTGCTGCGATACATAGACATCTGCAACCGCTATTTCCTATCAAGGAAGTGTCGCATTTACATTCTTGTGAAGAGAAATCGCGGTATACATGGCACTTCGCAATGAATATTATATCTTATCATATAACATAGAAGTGAGATGCGATATCGCGTCTTAAGAAGCATTAGAACCCTATTGCTACGATACGTGGACATCTGCAACCGCTACTTCCTAGCATGAAAGTGTCGCATTTACATTCATTTGAAGTGAATACGAGGTATACATGACACTCCACAATGAATATTATATCTTATCACGGAACATAGAAATGAAATGAGGCATCTCGTTATAAGAAGCATTAGAACTCTATTGCTACGATACGTAGACATCTGCAAACGCTATTTCCTAGCATGGAAGTGTCGCAATTACATTCTTTTGATGTGAATACGAGATATACATGACACTTCGCAATGAATATTATATCTTATCATGAAACATAGGAATGAGATGCGATATCGCGTTTTAAGAAGCATTAGAACTCTATTGCTACGATACGTAGACATCTGCAAACGCTATTTCCTAGGATGGAAGGGTCGCATTTACATTCTTTTGAAGTGAGTACGAGGTATACATACCACTCCATAATGAATATTATATCTTCTCATGAAACATAGGAATGAGGTGCTATATCGCGTTTTGAGAAGCATTAGAACTCTATTGCTACTATACGTAGACATCTGCAAACGCTATTTCCTAGCATGGAAGTGTCGCATTTACATTCGTTTGAAGTGAATACAAGATATACATGACACTTCGCAATGAATATTATATCTTATCATGAAACATAGGAATGAGATGCGATATCGCGTTTTAAGAAGCATTAGAACTCTATTGCTACGATACGTAGATATCTGCAAACGCTATTTCCTAGCATGGAAGTGTCGCATTTACATTCGTTTGAAGTGAATACGAGATATACATGACACTTCGCAATGAATATTATATCTTATCATGAAACATAGGAATGAGGTGCTATATCGCGTTTTGAGAAGCATTAGAACTCTATTGCTACGATACGTAGACATCTGCAAACGCTTTTTCCTAGCATGGAACTGTCGCATTTACATTCATTTGAAGTGAATACGAGGTATACATGGCACTTCGCAATGAATATTGTACCTTATCATGAAACATAGAAGGGAGATGCGATATCGCGTTTTAGGAAGCATTGGAACTCTATTGCTGCGATACGTAGACATCTGCAAACGCTATTTCCTAGCATGGAAGTGTCGCATTTACATTCTTTTGATGTGAATACGAGATATACATGACACTTCGCAATGAATATTATATCTTATCATGAAACATAGGAATGAGGTGCTATATCGCGTTTTGAGAAGCATTAGAACTCTATTGCTACGATACGTAGACATCTGCAAACGCTATTTCCTAGCATGGAAGTGTCGCATTTACATTCTTTTGAAGTGAATACGAGGTATACATGACACATAGCAATGAATATTATATGTTATCATGAAACATAGGAATGAGATGCGATATCGCGTTTTAAGAAGCATTAGAACTCTATTGCTACGATACGTAGACATCTGCAAACGCTATTTCCTAGGATGGAAGGGTCGCATTTACATTCTTTTGAAGTGAGTACGAGGTATACATAACACTCCATAATGAATATTATATCTTCTCATGAAACATAGGAATGAGGTGCTATATCGCGTTTTGAGAAGCATTAGAACTCTATTGCTACTATACGTAGACATCTGCAAACGCTATTTCCTAGCATGGAAGTGTCGCATTTACATTCGTTTGAAGTGAATACAAGATATACATGACAATTCGCAATGAATATTATATCTTATCATGAAACATAGGAATGAGATGCGATATCGCGATATAAGAAGCATTAGAACTCTATTGCTACGATACGTAGACATCTGCAAACGCTATTTCCTAGCATGGAAGTGTCGCATTTACATTCATTTGAAGTGAATACGAGGTATACATTACACTTCGCAATGAATATTATACCTTATCATGAAACATAGAAGGGAGATGCGATATCGCGTTTTAGGAAGCATTGGAACTCTATTGCTACGATACGTAGACATCTGCAAAGGCTATTCCCTAGCATGGAAGGGTCGCATTTACATTCTTTTGAAGTGAGTACGAGGTATACATATCACTTCATAATGAATATTATATCTTATCATGAAACATAGCAGTGAGATGCGATATCGCGTTTTAAGAAGCATTAGAACTCTATTGCTACGATACGTAGACATCTGCAAACGCTATTTCCTAGCATGGAAGTGTCGCATTTACATTCTTTTGAAGTGAATACGAGGTATACATGACACTTCGCAATGAATATTATATCTTATCATGAAACATAAAAGTGAGATGCGATATCGCGTTCTAAGAGGCATTAGAACTCTATTGCTACGATACGTAGACATCTGCAAAGGCTATTCCCTAGCATGGAAGGGTCACATTTACATTCTTTTGAAGTAAGTACTAGGTATACATATCACTCCATAATGAATATTATATCTTATCATGAAACATAGCAGTGAGATGCGACATCTCGTTTTAAGAAGCATTATTACGCTATTGCTACGATACGTAGACATCTGCAAACGCTATTTCCTAGCATGGAAGTGTCGCATTTACATTCATTCGAAGTGAATACGAGGTGTACATGACACTTCGCAATGAATATTATACCTTATCATGAAACATAGGAGGGAGATGCGATATCGCGTTTTAGGAAGCATTGGAACTCTATTGCTACGATTCGTAGACATCTGCAAACGCTATTTCCTAGCATGGAAGTGTCGCATTTACATTCCTTTGATGTGAATACGAGATATACATGACACTTCGCAATGAATATTATATCTTATCATGAAACATAAGAATGAGGTGCTATATCGCGTTTTGAGAAGCATTAGAACTCTATTGCTACGATACGTAGACTTCTGCAAACGCTATTTCCTAGCATGGAAGTGTCGCATTTGCATTCATTTGAAGTGAATACGAGGTATACATGACACTTCGCAATGGATATTATATCTTATCATGAAACATAGATGTGAGATGCGATATCGCGTTTTAAGGAGCATTAGAACTCTATTGCTACGATACGTAGACATCTGCAAACGCTATTTCCTAGCATGGAAGTGTCTTATTTACGTTCTTTTGAAGTTAATACGAGGTATACATGACACTTCGCAATGAATATTATACCTTATCATGAAACATAGAAGGGAGATGCGATATCGCGTTTTAGGAAGCATTGGAACTCTATTGCTGCGATACATAGACATCTGCAACCGCTGTTTCCTAGCATGGAAGTGTCGCAATTACATTCTTTTGATGTGAATACGAGATATACATGACACTTCGCAATGAATATTATATCTTATCATGAAACATAGGAATGAGATGCGATATCGCGTTTTAAGAAGCATTAGAACTCTATTGCTACGATACGTAGACATCTGCAAACGCTATTTCCTAGCATGGAAGTGTCGCAATTACATTCTTTTGATGTGAATACGAGATATACATGACACTTCGCAATGAATATTATATCTTCTCATGAAATATAGCAGTGAGATGCGATATCGCGTTTTAAGAAGCATTAGAACTCTATTGCTACGATACGTAGACATCTGCAAACGCTATTTCCTAGCATGGAAGTGTCGCATTTACATTCGTTTGAAGTGAATACGAGATATACATGACACTTCGCAATGAATATTATATCTTATCATGAATCATAAAAGTGAGATGCGATATCGCGTTCTAAGAAGCTTTGGAACTCTATTGCTACGATACGTAGACATCTGCAAAGGCTATTCCCTAGCATGGAAGGGTCGCATTTACATTTTTTTGAAGTGAGTACGAGGTATACATATCACTCCATAATGAATATTATATCTTATCACGGAACATATAAATGAAATGAGGCATCTCGTTTTAAGAAGCATTAGAACTCTATTGCTACGATACGTAGACATCTGCAAACGCTATTTCCTAGCATGGAAGTGTCGCATTTACATTCATTTGAAGTGAATACGAGGTATACATGACGCTTCGCAATGAATATTATACCTTATCATGAAACATAGAAGAGAGAAGCGATATCGCGTTTTAAGAAGCATTAGAACTCTATTGCTACGGTACGTAGACATCTGCAAAGGCTATTCCCTAGCATGGAAGGGTCGCATTTACATTCTTTTGAAGTGAGTACTAGGTATACATATCACTCCATAATGAATATTATATCTTATCATGAAACATAGCAGTGAGATGCGACATCTCGTTTTAAGAAGCATTATTACGCTATTGCTACGATACGTAGACATCTGCAAACGGTATTTCGTAGCATGGAAGTGTCGCATTTACATTCACTTGAAGTGAATACGAGGTATACATGACACTTCGCAATGAATATTATACCTTATCATGAAACATAGAAGGGAGATGCGATATCGCGTTTTAGGAAGCATTGGAACTCTATTGCTGCGATACGTAGACATCTGCAAACGCTATTTCCTAGCATGGAAGTGTCGCATTTACATTCTTTTGATGTGAATGCGAGATATACATGACACTTCGCAATGAATATTATATCTTATCATGAAACATAAGAATGAGGTGCTATATCGCGTTTTGAGAAGCATTAGAACTCCATTGCTACGATACGTAGACGTCTGCAAACGCTATTTCCTAGCATGGAAGTGTCGCATTTAAATTCGTTTGAAGTGAATACGAGATATACATGACACTTCGCAATGATTATTATAACTTATCATGAAACATAGGAATGAGATGCGATATCGCGTTTTAAGAAGCATTAGAACTCTATTGCTACGATACGTAGACATCTGCAAACGCTATTTCCTAGCATGGAAGTGTCGCATTTACATTCGTTTGAAGTAAATACGAGGTATACATTACACTTCGCAATGAATATTATACCTTATCATGAAACATAGAAGGGAGATGCGATATCGCGTTTTAGGATGCATTGGAACTCTATTGCTGCGATACGTAGACATCTGCAAACGCTATTTCCTATCAAGGAAGTGTCGCTTTTACATTCTTGTGAAGAGAAATCGCGGTATACATGACACTTCGCAATGAATATTATATCTTATCATATAACATAGAAGTGAGATGCGATATCGCGTCTTAAGAAGCATTAGAACCCTATTGCTACGATACGTGGACATCTGCAACCGCTACTTCCTAGCATGAAAGTGTCGCATTTACATTCATTTGATGTGAATACGAGGTATACATGACACTCCACAATGAATATTATATCTTATCACGGAACATAGGAATGAAATGAGGCATCTCGTTATAAGAAGCATTAGAACTCTATTGCTACGATACGTAGACATCTGCAAACGCTATTTCCTAGCATGGAAGTGTCGCAATTACATTCTTTTGATGTGAATACGAGATATACATGACACTTCGCAATGAATATTATATCTTCTCATGAAATATAGCAGTGAGATGCGATATCGCGTTTTAAGAAGCATTAGAACTCTATTGCTACGATACGTAGACATCTGCAAACGCTATTTCCTAGCATGGAAGTGTCGCATTTACATTCGTTTGAAGTGAATACGAGATATACATGACACTTCGCAATGAATATTATATCTTATCATGAAACATAGAAATGAGGTGCTATATCGCGTTTTGAGAAGCATTTGGACTCTATTGCTACGAAACGTAGACATCTGCAAACGCTATTTCCTAGCATGGAAGTGTCGCATTTACATGCATTTGAAGTGAATACGAGCTATACATGACACTTCGCAATGAATATTATACCTTATCATGAAACATAGAAGGGAGATGCGATATCGCGTTTTAGGAAGCATTGGAACTCTATTGCTGCGATACGTAGAAATCTGCAAACGCTATTTCCTAGCATGGAAGTGTCGCATTTACATTCTTTTGATGTGAATACGAGATATACATGACACTTCGCAATGAATATTATATCTTATCATGAAACATAGGAATGAGGTGCTATATCGCGTTTTGAGAAGCATTAGAACTCTATTGCTACGATACGTAGACATCTGCAAACGCTATTTCCTAGCATGGAAGTGTCTCATTTACATTCTTTTGATGTGAATACGAGGTATACATGACACTCCACAATGAATATTATATCTTATCACGGAACATAGAAATGAAATGAGGCATCTCGTTTTAAGAAGCATTAGAACTCTATTGCTACGATACGTAGACATATGCAAACGCTATTTCCTAGCATGGAAGTGTGGCATTTACATTCATTTGAAGTGAATACGAGGTATACATGACGCTTCGCAATGAATATTATACCTTATCATGAAACATAGAAGAGAGAAGCGATATCGCGTTTTAAGAAGCATTAGAACTCTATTGCTACGGTACGTAGACATCTGCAAACGCTATTTCCTAGCATGGAAGTGTCGCATTTACATTCTTTTGAAGTGAATACGAGGTATACATGACACTTCGCAATGGATATTATATCTTATCATGAAACATAGATGTGAGATGCGATATCGCGTTTTAAGGAGCATTAGAACTCTATTGCTACGATACGTAGACATCTGCAAACGCTATTTCCTAGCATGGAAGTGTCTTATTTACGTTCTTTTGAAGTGAATACGAGGTATACATGACACTTCGCAATGAATATTATACCTTATCATGAAACATAGAAGGGAGATGCGGTATCGCGTTTTAGGAAGCATTGGAACTCTATAGCTGCGATACATAGACATCTGCAACCGCTATTTCCTATCAAGGAAGTGTCTTATTTACATTCTTGTGAAGAGAAATCGCGGTATACATGACACTTCGCAATGAATATTATATCTTATCATATAACATAGAAGTGAGATGCGATATCGCGTCTTAAGAAGCATTAGAACCCTATTGCTACGATACGTGGACATCTGCAACCGCTACTTCCTAGCATGAAAGTGTCGCATTTACATTCATTTGAAGTGAATACGAGGTATACATGACACTCCACAATGAATATTATATCTTATCACGGAACATAGAAATGAAATGAGGCATCTCGTTATAAGAAGCATTAGAACTCTATTGCTACGATACGTAGACATCTGCAAACGCTATTTCCTAGCATGGAAGTGTCGCAGTTACATTCTTTTGATGTGAATACGAGATATACATGACACTTCGCAATGAATATTATATCTTATCATGAAACATAAGAATGAGGTGCTATATCGCGTTTTGAGAAGCATTAGAACTCCATTGCTACGATACGTAGACGTCTGCAAACGCTATTTCCTAGCATGGAAGTGTCGCATTTAAATTCGTTTGAAGTGAATACGAGATATACATGACACTTCGCAATGATTATTATAACTTATCATGAAACATAGGAATGAGATGCGATATCGCGTTTTAAGAAGCATTAGAACTCTATTGCTACGATACGTAGACATCTGCAAACGCTATTTCCTAGCATGGAAGTGTCGCATTTACATTCGTTTGAAGTAAATACGAGGTATACATTACACTTCGCAATGAATATTATACCTTATCATGAAACATAGAAGGGAGATGCGATATCGCGTTTTAGGATGCATTGGAACTCTATTGCTGCGATACGTAGACATCTGCAAACGCTATTTCCTATCAAGGAAGTGTCGCTTTTACATTCTTGTGAAGAGAAATCGCGGTATACATGACACTTCGCAATGAATATTATATCTTATCATATAACATAGAAGTGAGATGCGATATCGCGTCTTAAGAAGCATTAGAACCCTATTGCTACGATACGTGGACATCTGCAACCGCTACTTCCTAGCATGAAAGTGTCGCATTTACATTCATTTGATGTGAATACGAGGTATACATGACACTCCACAATGAATATTATATCTTATCACGGAACATAGAAATGAAATGAGGCATCTCGTTATAAGAAGCATTAGAACTCTATTGCAACGATACGTAGACATCTGCAAACGCTATTTCCTAGCATGGAAGTGTCGCAATTACATTCTTTTGATGTGAATACGAGATATACATGACACTTCGCAATGAATATTATATCTTCTCATGAAATATAGCAGTGAGATGCGATATCGCGTTTTAAGAAGCATTAGAACTCTATTGCTACGATACGTAGACATCTGCAAACGCTATTTCCTAGCATGGAAGTGTCGCATTTACATTCGTTTGAAGTGAATACGAGATATACATGACACTTCGCAATGAATATTATATCTTATCATGAAACATAGAAATGAGGTGCTATATCGCGTTTTGAGAAGCATTTGAACTCTATTGCTACGAAACGTAGACATCTGCAAACGCTATTTCCTAGCATGGAAGTGTCGCATTTACATGCATTTGAAGTGAATACGAGCTATACATGACACTTCGCAATGAATATTATACCTTATCATGAAACATAGAAGGGAGATGCGATATCGCGTTTTAGGAAGCATTGGAACTCTATTGCTGCGATACGTAGAAATCTGCAAACGCTATTTCCTAGCATGGAAGTGTCGCATTTACATTCTTTTGATGTGAATACGAGATATACATGACACTTCGCAATGAATATTATATCTTATCATGAAACATAGGAATGAGGTGCTATATCGCGTTTTGAGAAGCATTAGAACTCTATTGCTACGATACGTAGACATCTGCAAACGCTATTTCCTAGCATGGAAGTGTCGCATTTACATTCGTTTGAAGTAAATACGAGGTATACATTACACTTCGCAATGAATATTATACCTTATCATGAAACATAGAAGGGAGATGCGATATCGCGTTTTAGGATGCATTGGAACTCTATTGCTGCGATACGTAGACATCTGCAAACGCTATTTCCTATCAAGGAAGTGTCGCTTTTACATTCTTGTGAAGAGAAATCGCGGTATACATGACACTTCGCAATGAATATTATATCTTATCATATAACATAGAAGTGAGATGCGATATCGCGTCTTAAGAAGCATTAGAACCCTACTGCTACGATACGTGGACATCTGCAACCGCTACTTCCTAGCATGAAAGTGTCGCATTTACATTCATTTGATGTGAATACGAGGTATACATGACACTCCACAATGAATATTATATCTTATCACGGAACATAGAAATGAAATGAGGCATCTCGTTATAAGAAGCATTAGAACTCTATTGCTACGATACGTAGACATCTGCAAACGCTATTTCCTAGCATGGAAGTGTCTCATTTACATTCTTTTGATGTGAATACGAGGTATACATGACACTCCACAATGAATATTATATCTTATCACGGAACATAGAAATGAAATGAGGCATCTCGTTTTAAGAAGCATTAGAACTCTATTGCTACGATACGTAGACATCTGCAAACGCTATTTCCTAGCATGGAGGTGTGGCATTTACATTCATTTGAAGTGAATACGAGGTATACATGACGCTTCGCAATGAATATTATACCTTATCATGAAACATAGAAGAGAGAAGCGATATCGCGTTTTAAGAAGCATTAGAACTCTATTGCTACGGAACGTAGACATCTGCAAACGCTATTTCCTAGCATGGAAGTGTCGCATTTACATTCTTTTGAAGTGAAAACGAGGTATACATGACACTTCGCAATGGATATTATATCTTATCATGAAACATAGATGTGAGATGCGATATCGCGTTTTAAGGAGCATTAGAACTCTATTGCTACGATACGTAGACATCTGCAAACGCTATTTCCTAGCATGGAAGTGTCTTATTTACGTTCTTTTGAAGTGAATACGAGGTATACATGACACTTCGCAATGAATATTATACCTTATCATGAAACATAGAAGGGAGATGCGGTATCGCGTTTTAGGAAGCATTGGAACTCTATAGCTGCGATACATAGACATCTGCAACCGCTATTTCCTATCAAGGAAGTGTCTTATTTACATTCTTGTGAAGAGAAATCGCGGTATACATGACACTTCGCAATGAATATTATATCTTATCATATAACATAGAAGTGAGATGCGATATCGCGTCTTAAGAAGCATTAGAACCCTATTGCTACGATACGTGGACATCTGCAACCGCTACTTCCTAGCATGAAAGTGTCGCATTTACATTCATTTGAAGTGAATACGAGGTATACATGACACTCCACAATGAATATTATATCTTATCACGGAACATAGAAATGAAATGAGGCATCTCGTTATAAGAAGCATTAGAACTCTATTGCTACGATACGTAGACATCTGCAAACGCTATTTCCTAGCATGGAAGTGTCGCAGTTACATTCTTTTGATGTGAATACGAGATATACATGACACTTCGCAATGAATATTATATCTTCTCATGAAATATAGCAGTGAGATGCGATATCGCGTTTTAAGAAGCATTAGAACTCTATTGCTACGATACGTAGACATCTGCAAACGCTATTTCCTAGCATGGAAGTGTCGCATTTACATTCGTTTGAAGTGAATACGAGATATACATGACACTTCGCAATGAATATTATATCTTATCATGAAACATAAAAGTGAGATGCGATATCGCGTTCTAAGAAGCTTTGGAACTCTATTGCTACGATACGTAGACATCTGCAAAGGCTATTCCCTAGCATGGAAGGGTCGCATTTACATTTTTTTGAAGTGAGTACGAGGTATACATATCACTCCATAATGAATATTATATCTTATCACGGAACATAGAAATGAAATGAGGCATCTCGTTTTAAGAAGCATTAGAACTCTATTGCTACGATACGTAGACATCTGCAAACGCTATTTCCTAGCATGGAAGTGTCGCATTTACATTCATTTGAAGTGAATACGAGGTATACATGACGCTTCGCAATGAATATTATACCTTATCATGAAACATAGAAGAGAGAAGCGATATCGCGTTTTAAGAAGCATTAGAACTCTATTGCTACGGTACGTAGACATCTGCAAAGGCTATTCCCTAGCATGGAAGGGTCGCATTTACATTCTTTTGAAGTGAGTACTAGGTATACATATCACTCCGTAATGAATATTATATCTTATCATGAAACATAGCAGTGAGATGCGACATCTCGTTTTAAGAAGCATTATTACGCTATTGCTACGATACGTAGACATCTGCAAACGGTATTTCGTAGCATGGAAGTGTCGCATTTACATTCACTTGAAGTGAATACGAGGTATACATGACACTTCGCAATGAATATTATACCTTATCATGAAACATAGAAGGGAGATGCGATATCGCGTTTTAGGAAGCATTGGAACTCTATTGCTGCGATACGTAGACATCTGCAAACGCTATTTCCTAGCATGGAAGTGTCGCATTTACATTCTTTTGATGTGAATACGAGGTATACATGACACTCCACAATGAATATTATATCTTCTCATGAAATATAGCAGTGAGATGCGATATCGCGTTTTAAGAAGCATTAGAACTCTATTGCTGCGATACGTAGACATCTGCAAACGCTATTTCCTAGCATGGAAGTGCCGCAATTACATTCTTTTGATGTGAAAACGAGATATACATGACACTTCGCAATGAAAATTATATCTTCTCATGTAATATAGCAGTGAGATGCGATATCGCGTTTTAAGAAGCATTAGAACTCTATTGCTACGATACGTAGACATCTGCAAACGCTATTTCCTAGCATGGAAGTGTTGCATTTACATTCGTTTGAAGTGAATACGAGATATACATGACACTTCGCAATGAATATTATATCTTATCATGACACATAGGAATGAGGTGCTATATCGCGTTTTGAGAAGCATTTGAACTCTATTGCTACGAAACGTAGACATCTGCAAACGCTATTTCCTAGCTTGGAAGTGTCGCATTTACATTCATTTGAAGTGAATACGAGGTATACATGACGCTTCGCAATGAATATTATACCTTATCATGAAACATAGAAGAGAGAAGCGATATCGCGTTTTAAGAAGCATTAGAACTCTATTGCTACGGTACGTAGACATCTGCAAAGGCTATTCCCTAGCATGGAAGGGTCGCATTTACATTCTTTTGAAGTGAGTACTAGGTATACATATCACTCCATAATGAATATTATATCTTATCATGAAACATAGCAGTGAGATGCGACATCTCGTTTTAAGAAGCATTATTACGCTATTGCTACGATACGTAGACATCTGCAAACGGTATTTCGTAGCATGGAAGTGTCGCATTTACATTCACTTGAAGTGAATACGAGGTATACATGACACTTCGCAATGAATATTATACCTTATCATGAAACATAGAAGGGAGATGCGATATCGCGTTTTAGGAAGCATTGGAACTCTATTGCTGCGATACGTAGACATCTGCAAACGCTATTTCCTAGCATGGAAGTGTCGCATTTACATTCTTTTGATGTGAATACGAGGTATACATGACACTCCACAATGAATATTATATCTTCTCATGAAATATAGCAGTGAGATGCGATATCGTGTTTTAAGAAGCATTAGAACTCTATTGCTGCGATACGTAGACATCTGCAAACGCTATTTCCTAGCATGGATGTGTCGCATTTACATTCTTTTGATGTGAATACGAGGTATACATGACACTCCACAATGAGTATTATATCTTATCACGGAACATAGAAATGAAAGGAGGTATCTCGTTTTAAGAAGCATTAGAACTCTATTGCTACGATACGTAGACATCTGCAAACGCTATTTCCTAGCATGGAAGTGTCGCATTTACATTCATTTGAAGTGAATACGAGGTATACATGACGCTTCGCAATGAATATTATACCTTATCATGAAACATAGAAGAGAGGTGCGATATCGCGTTTTAAGAAGCATTAGAACTCTATTGCTACGATACGTAGACATCTGCAAACGCTATTTCCTAGCATGGAAGTGTCGCATTTACATTCACTTGAAGTGAATACGAGGTATACATGACGCTTCGCAATGAATATTATACCTTATCATGAAACATAGAAGAGAGGTGCGATATCGCGTTTTAAGAAGCATTAGAACTCTATTGCTACGATACGTAGACATCTGCAAACGCTATTTTATAGCATGGAAGTGTCGCACTTACATTCATTTCAAGTGAATACGAGGTATACATGACACTCCACAATGAGTATTATATCTTATCACGGAACATAGAAATGAAAGGAGGTATCTCGTTTTAAGAAGCATTAGAACTCTATTGCTACGATACGTAGACATCTGCAAACGCTATTTCCTAGCATGGAAGTGTCGCATTTACATTCTTTTGATGTGAATACGAGGTATACATGACACTCCACAATGAATATTATATCTTCTCATGAAATATAGCAGTGAGATGCGATATCGCGTTTTAAGAAGCATTAGAACTCTATTGCTGCGATACGTAGACATCTGCAAACGCTATTTCCTAGCATGGATGTGTCGCATTTACATTCTTTTGATGTGAATACGAGGTATACATGACACTCCACAATGGGTATTATATCTTATCACGGAACATAGAAATGAAAGGAGGTATCTCGTTTTAAGAAGCATTAGAACTCTATTGCTACGATACGTAGACATCTGCAAACGCTATTTCCTAGCATGGAAGTGTTGCATTTACATTCTTTTGAAGTGAATACGAGGTATACATGACACTTCGCAATGAATATTATATCTTATCATGAATCATAAAAGTGAGATGCGATATCGCGTTCTAAGAAGCATTGGAACACTATTGCTACGATACGTAGACATCTGCAAAGGCTATTCCCTAGCATGGAAGGGTCGCATTTACATTCTTTTGAAGTGAGTACGAGGTATTCATATCACTCCATAATGAATATTATAACTTATCATGAAACATAGCAGTGAGATGCGATATCGCGTTTTAAGAAGCATTAGAACTCTATTGCTACGATACGTAGACATCTGCAAACGCTATTTCCTAGCATGGAAGTGGTGCATTTACATGCATTTGAAGTGAATACGAGGTATACATGACACTTCGCAATGAATATTATACCTTATCATGAAACATAGAAGGGAGATGCGATATCGCGTTTTAGGAAGCATCGGAACTCTATTGCTGCGATACATAGACATCTGCAAACGCTATTTCCTAGCATGGAAGTGTCGCATTTACATTCTTTTGATGTGAATACGAGGTATACATGACACTCCACAATGAATATTATATCTTATCACGGAACATAGAAATGAAATGAGGCATCTCGTTTTAAGAAGCATTAGAACCCTATTGCTGCGATACGTAGACATCTGCAAACGCTATTTCCTAGCATGGATGTGTCGCATTTACATTCTTTTGATGTGAATACGAGGTATACATGACACTCCACAATGAGTATTATATCTTATCACGGAACATAGAAATGAAAGGAGGTATCTCGTTTTAGAAGCATTAGAACTCTATTGCTACGATACGTAGACATCTGCAAACGCTATTTTCTAGCATGGAAGTGTCGCACTTACATTCATTTCAAGTGAATACGAGGTATACATGACACTCCACAATGAATATTATATCTTATCACGGAACATAGAAATGAAATGAGGCATCTCGTTATAAGAAGCATTAGAACTCTATTGCTACGATACGTAGACATCTGCAAACGCTATTTCCTAGCATGGAAGTGCCGCAATTACATTCTTTTGATGTGAATACGAGATATACATGACACTTCGCAATGAAAATTATATCTTCTCATGTAATATAGCAGTGAGATTCGATATCGCGTTTTAAGAAGCATTAGAACTCTATTGCTACGATACGTAGACATCTGCAAACGCTATTTCCTAGCATGGAAGAGTTGCATTTACATTCGTTTGAAGTGAATACGAGATATACATGACACTTCGCAATGAATATTATATCTTATCATGAAACATAGGAATGAGGTGCTATATCGCGTTTTGAGAAGCATTTGAACTCTATTGCTACGAAACGTAGACATCTGCGAACGCTATTTCCTAGCTTGGAAGTGTCGCATTTACATTCTTTTGAAGTGAATACGAGGTATACATGACACTTCGCAATGAATATTATATCTTATCATGAAACATAAAAGTGAGATGCGATATCGCGTTCTAAGAAGCATTGGAACTCTATTGCTACGATACGTAGACATCTGCAAAGGCTATTCCCTAGCATGGAAGGGTCGCATTTACATTCTTTTGAAGTGAGTACGAGGTATACATATCACTCCATAATGAATATTATATCTTATCATGAAACATAGAAGTGAGATGCGATATCGCGTTTTAAGAAGCATTAGAACTCTATTGCTACGATACGTAGACATCTGCAAACGCTATTTCGTAGCATGGAAGTGGTGCATTTACATGCATTTGAAGTGAATACGAGGTATACATGACACTTCGCAATGAATATTATACCTTATCATGAAACATAGAAGGGAGATGCGATATCGCGTTTTAGGAAGCATCGGAACTCTATTGCTGCGATACATAGACATCTGCAAACGCTATTTCCTAGCATGGAAGTGTCGCATTTACATTCTTTTGATGTGAATACGAGGTATACATGACACTCCACAATGAATATTATATCTTATCACGGAACATAGAAATGAAATGAGGCATCTCGTTTTAAGAAGCATTAGAACTCTATTGCTACGATACGTAGACATCTGCAAACGCTATTTCCTAGCATGGAAGTGTCGCATTTACATTCATTTGAAGTGAATACGAGGTATACATGACGCTTCGCAATGAATATTATACCTTATCATGAAACATAGAAGAGAGAAGCGATATCGCGTTTTAAGAAGCATTAGAACTCTATTGCTACGATACGTAGACATCTGCAAACGCTATTTCCTAGCATGGAACTGTCGCATTTACATTCTTTTGAAGTGAATACGAGGTATACATGACACTTCGCAATGAATATTATATCTTATCATGAAACATAAAAGTGAGATGCGATATCGCGTTCTAAGAAGCATTAGAACTCTATTGCTACGATACGTAGACATCTGCAAAGGCTATTCCCTAGCATGGAAGGGTCGCATTTACATTCTTTTGAAGTGAGTACTAGGTATACATATCACTCCATAATGAATATTATATCTTATCATGAAACATAGCAGTGAGATGCGACATCTCGTTTTAAGAAGCATTAGAACTCTATTGCTACGATACGTAGACATCTGCAAACGCTATTTCCTAGCATGGAAGTGTCGCATTTACATTCTTTTGAAGTGAATACGAGGTATACATGACACTTCGCAATGAATATTATATCTTATCATGAAACATAAAAGTGAGATGCGATATCGCGTTCTAAGAAGCATTAGAACTCTATTGCTACGATACGTAGACATCTGCAAAGGCTATTCCCTAGCATGGAAGGGTCGCATTTACATTCTTTTGAAGTGAGTACTAGGTATACATATCACTCCATAATGAATATTATATCTTATCATGAAACATAGCAGTGAGATGCGACATCTCGTTTTAAGAAGCATTATTACGCTATTGCTACGATACGTAGACATCTGCAAACGCTATTTCCTAGCATGGAAGTGTCGCATTTACATTCATTTGAAGTGAATACGAGGTATACATGACACTTCGCAATGAATATTATACCTTATCATGAAACATAGAAGGGAGATGCGATATCGCGTTTTAGGAAGCATTGGAACTCTATTGCTGCGATACGTAGACATCTGCAAACGCTATTTCCTAGCATGGAAGTGTCGCATTTACATTCTTTTGATGTGAATACGAGGTATACATGACACTCCACAATGAATATTATATCTTATCACGGAACATAGAAATGAAATGAGGCATCTCGTTTTAAGAAGCATTAGAACTCTATTGCTACGATACGTAGACATCTGCAAACGCTATTTCCTAGCATGGAAGTGTCGCATTTACATTCATTTGAAGTGAATACGAGGTATACATGACGCTTCGCAATGAATATTATACCTTATCATGAAACATAGAAGAGAGAAGCGATATCGCGTTTTAAGAAGCATTAGAACTCTATTGCTACGATACGTAGACATCTGCAAACGCTATTTCCTAGCATGGAAGTGTCGCATTTACATTCTTTTGAAGTGAATACGAGGTATACATGACACTTCGCAATGAATATTATATCTTATCATGAAACATAAAAGTGAGATGCGATATCGCGTTCTAAGAAGCATTAAAACTCTATTGCTACGATACGTAGACATCTGCAAAGGCTATTCCCTAGCATGGAAGGGTCGCATTTACATTCTTTTGAAGTGAGTACTAGGTATACATATCACTCCATAATGAATATTATATCTTATCATGAAACATAGCAGTGAGATGCGACATCTCGTTTTAAGAAGCATTATTACGCTATTGCTACGATACGTAGACATCTGCAAACGCTATTTCCTAGCATGGAAGTGTCGCATTTACATTCATTTGAAGTGAATACGAGGTATACATGACACTTCGCAATGAATATTATACCTTATCATGAAACATAGAAGGGAGATGCGATATCGCGTTTTAGGAAGCATTGGAACTCTATTGCTGCGATACGTAGACATCTGCAAACGCTATTTCCTAGCATGGAAGTGTCGCATTTACATTCTTTTGATGTGAATACGAGGTATACATGACACTCCACAATGAATATTATATCTTCTCATGAAATATAGCAGTGAGATGCGATATCGCGTTTTAAGAAGCATTAGAACTCTATTGCTGCGATACGTAGACATCTGCAAACGCTATTTCCTAGCATGGATGTGTCGCATTTACATTCTTTTGATGTGAATACGAGGTATACATGACACTCCACAATGAGTATTATATCTGATCACGGAACATAGAAATGAAAGGAGGTATCTCGTTTTAAGAAGCATTAGAACTCTATTGCTACGATACGTAGACATCTGCAAACGCTATTTCCTAGCATGGAAGTGTCGCATTTACATTCATTTGAAGTGAATACGAGGTATACATGACGCTTCGCAATGAATATTATACCTTATCATGAAACATAGAAGAGAGGTGCGATATCGCGTTTTAAGAAGCATTAGAACTCTATTGCTACGATACGTAGACATTTGCAAACGCTATTTTCTAGCATGGAAGTGTCGCACTTACATTCATTTCAAGTGAATACGAGGTATACATGACACTCCACAATGAATATTATATCTTATCACGGAACATAGAAATGAAATGAGGCATCTCGTTATAAGAAGCATTAGAACTCTATTGCTACGATACGTAGACATCTGCAAACGCTATTTCCTAGCATGGAAGTGTCGCAATTACATTCTTTTGATGTGAATACGAGATATACATGACACTTCGCAATGAAAATTATATCTTCTCATGTAATATAGCAGTGAGATGCGATATCGCGTTTTAAGAAGCATTAGAACTCTATTGCTACGATACGTAGACATCTGCAAACGCTATTTCCTAGCATGGAAGTGTCGCATTTACATTCTTTTGATGTGAATACGAGGTATACATGACACTCCACAATGAATATTATATCTTATCACGGAACATAGAAATGAAATGAGGCATCTCGTTTTAAGAAGCATTAGAACTCTATTGCTACGATACGTAGACATCTGCAAACGCTATTTCCTAGCATGGAAGTGTCGCATTTACATTCTTTTGAAGGGAATACGAGGTATACATGACACTTCGCAATGAATATTATATCTTATCATGAAACATAAAAGTGAGATGCGATATCGCGTTCTAAGAAGCATTAGAACTCTATTGCTACGATACGTAGACATCTGCAGAGGCTATTCCCTAGCATGGAAGGGTCGCATTTACATTCTTTTGAAGTGAGTACTAGGTATACATATCACTCCATAATGAATATTATATCTTATCATGAAACATAGCAGTGAGATGCGACATCTCGTTTTAAGAAGCATTAGAACTCTATTGCTACGATACGTAGACATCTGCAAACGCTATTTCCTAGCATGGAAGTGTCGCATTTACATTCTTTTGAAGTGAATACGAGGTATACATGACACTTCGCAATGAATATTATATCTTATCATGAAACATAAAAGTGAGATGCGATATCGCGTTCTAAGAAGCATTAGAACTCTATTGCTACGATACGTAGACATCTGCAAAGGCTATTCCCTAGCATGGAAGGGTCGCATTTACATTCTTTTGAAGTGAGTACAAGGTATACATATCACTCCATAATGAATATTATATCTTATCATGAAACATAGCAGTGAGATGCGACATCTCGTTTTAAGAAGCATTATTACGCTATTGCTACGATACGTAGACATCTGCAAACGCTATTTCCTAGCATGGAAGTGTCGCATTTACATTCATTTGAAGTGAATACGAGGTATACATGACACTTCGCAATGAATATTATACCTTATCATGAAACATAGAAGGGAGATGCGATATCGCGTTTTAGGAAGCATTGGAACTCTATTGCTGCGATACGTAGACATCTGCAAACGCTATTTCCTAGCATGGAAGTGTCGCATTTACATTCTTTTGATGTGAATACGAGGTATACATGACACTCCACAATGAATATTATATCTTATCACGGAACATAGAAATGAAATGAGGCATCTCGTTTTAAGAAGCATTAGAACTCTATTGCTACGATACGTAGACATCTGCAAACGCTATTTCCTAGCATGGAAGTGTCGCATTTACATTCATTTGAAGTGAATACGAGGTATACATGACGCTTCGCAATGAATATTATACCTTATCATGAAACATAGAAGAGAGAAGCGATATCGCGTTTTAAGAAGCATTAGAACTCTATTGCTACGATACGTAGACATCTGCAAACGCTATTTCCTAGCATGGAAGTGTCGCATTTACATTCTTTTGAAGTGAATACGAGGTATACATGACACTTCGCAATGAATATTATATCTTATCATGAAACATAAAAGTGAGATGCGATATCGCGTTCTAAGAAGCATTAAAACTCTATTGCTACGATACGTAGACATCTGCAAAGGCTATTCCCTAGCATGGAAGGGTCGCATTTACATTCTTTTGAAGTGAGTACTAGGTATACATATCACTCCATAATGAATATTATATCTTATCATGAAACATAGCAGTGAGATGCGACATCTCGTTTTAAGAAGCATTATTACGCTATTGCTACGATACGTAGACATCTGCAAACGCTATTTCCTAGCATGGAAGTGTCGCATTTACATTCATTTGAAGTGAATACGAGGTATACATGACACTTCGCAATGAATATTATACCTTATCATGAAACATAGAAGGGAGATGCGATATCGCGTTTTAGGAAGCATTGGAACTCTATTGCTGCGATACGTAGACATCTGCAAACGCTATTTCCTAGCATGGAAGTGTCGCATTTACATTCTTTTGATGTGAATACGAGGTATACATGACACTCCACAATGAATATTATATCTTCTCATGAAATATAGCAGTGAGATGCGATATCGCGTTTTAAGAAGCATTAGAACTCTATTGCTGCGATACGTAGACATCTGCAAACGCTATTTCCTAGCATGGATGTGTCGCATTTACATTCTTTTGATGTGAATACGAGGTATACATGACACTCCACAATGAGTATTATATCTGATCACGGAACATAGAAATGAAAGGAGGTATCTCGTTTTAAGAAGCATTAGAACTCTATTGCTACGATACGTAGACATCTGCAAACGCTATTTCCTAGCATGGAAGTGTCGCATTTACATTCATTTGAAGTGAATACGAGGTATACATGACGCTTCGCAATGAATATTATACCTTATCATGAAACATAGAAGAGAGGTGCGATATCGCGTTTTAAGAAGCATTAGAACTCTATTGCTACGATACGTAGACATTTGCAAACGCTATTTTCTAGCATGGAAGTGTCGCACTTACATTCATTTCAAGTGAATACGAGGTATACATGACACTCCACAATGAATATTATATCTTATCACGGAACATAGAAATGAAATGAGGCATCTCGTTATAAGAAGCATTAGAACTCTATTGCTACGATACGTAGACATCTGCAAACGCTATTTCCTAGCATGGAAGTGTCGCAATTACATTCTTTTGATGTGAATACGAGATATACATGACACTTCGCAATGAAAATTATATCTTCTCATGTAATATAGCAGTGAGATGCGATATCGCGTTTTAAGAAGCATTAGAACTCTATTGCTACGATACGTAGACATCTGCAAACGCTATTTCCTAGCATGGAAGTGTCGCATTTACATTCTTTTGATGTGAATACGAGGTATACATGACACTCCACAATGAATATTATATCTTATCACGGAACATAGAAATGAAATGAGGCATCTCGTTTTAAGAAGCATTAGAACTCTATTGCTACGATACGTAGACATCTGCAAACGCTATTTCCTAGCATGGAAGTGTCGCATTTACATTCTTTTGAAGTGAATACGAGGTATACATGACACTTCGCAATGAATATTATATCTTATCATGAAACATAAAAGTGAGATGCGATATCGCGTTCTAAGAAGCATTAAAACTCTATTGCTGCGATACGTAGACATCTGCAAACGCTATTTCCTAGCATGGAAGTGTCGCAATTATATTCTTTTGATGTGAATACGAGATATACATGACACTTCGCAATGAAAATTATATCTTCTCATGTAATATAGCAGTGAGATGCGATATCGCGTCTTAAGAAGCATTAGAACTCTATTGCTACGATACGTAGGCATCTGCAAACGCTATTTCCTAGCATGGAAGTGTCGCATTTACATTCGTTTGAAGTGAATACGAGATATACATGACACTTCGCAATGAATATTATATCTTATCATGAAACATAGGAATGAGGTGCTATATCGCGTTTTGAGAAGCATTTGAACTCTATTGCTACGAAACGTAGACATCTGCAAACGCTATTTCCTAGCTTGGAAGTGTCGCATTTACATTCTTTTGAAGTGAATACGAGGTATACATGACAGTTCGCAATGAATATTATATCTTATCATGAAACATAAAAGTGAGCTGCGATATCGCGTTCTAAGAAGCATTGGAACTCTATTGCTACGATACGTAGACATCTGCAAAGGCTATTCCCTAGCATGGAAGGGTCGCATTTACATTCTTTTGAAGTGAGTACGAGGTATACATATCACTCCATAATGAATATTATATCTTATCATGAAACATAGCAGTGAGATGCGGTATCGCGTTTTAAGAAGCATTAGAGCTCTATTGCTACGATACGTAGACATCTGCAAACGCTATTTCCTAGCATGGAAGTGTCGCATTTACATGCATTTGAAGTGAATACGAGGTATACATGACACTTCGCAATGAATATTATACCTTATCATGAAACATAGAAGGGAGATGCGGTATCGCGTTTTAGGAAGCATTGGAACTCTATTGCTGCGATACGTAGACATCTGCACACGCTATTTCCTAGCATGGAAGTGTCGCAATTACATTCTTTTGATGTGAATACGAGATATACATGACACTTCGCAATGAAAATTATATCTTCTCATGTAATATAGCAGTGAGATGCGATATCGCGTCTTAAGAAGCATTAGAACTCTATTGCTACGATACGTAGACATCTGCAAACGCTATTTCCTAGCATGGAAGTGTCGCATTTACATTCGTTTGAAGTGAATACGAGATATACATGACACTTCGCAATGAATATTATATCTTATCATGAAACATAGGAATGAGGTGCTATATCGCGTTTTGAGAAGCATTTGAACTCTATTGCTACGAAACGTAGACATCTGCAAACGCTATTTCCTAGCTTGGAAGTGTCGCATTTACATTCTTTTGAAGTGAATACGAGGTATACATGACAGTTCGCAATGAATATTATATCTTATCATGAAACATAAAAGTGAGATGCGATATCGCGTTCTAAGAAGCATTGGAACTCTATTGCTACGATACGTAGACATCTGCAAAGGCTATTCCCTAGCATGGAAGGGTCGCATTTACATTCTTTTGAAGTGAGTACGAGGTATACATATCACTCCATAATGAATATTATATCTTATCATGAAACATAGCAGTGAGATGCGATATCGCGTTTTAAGAAGCATTAGAGCTCTATTGCTACGATACGTAGACATCTGCAAACGCTATTTCCAAGCATGGAAGTGTCGCATTTACATGCATTTGAAGTGAATACGAGGTATACATGACACTTCGCAATGAATATTATACCTTATCATGAAACATAGAAGGGAGATGCGATATCGCGTTTTAGGAAGCATTGGAACTCTATTGCTGCGATACGTAGACATCTGCAAACGCTATTTCCTAGCATGGAATGTCGCATTTACATTCTCTTGATGTGAATACGAGGTATACATGACACTCCACAATGAATATTATATCTTCTCATGAAATATAGCAGTGAGATGCGATATCGCGTTTTAAGAAGCATTAGAACTCTATTGCTACGATACGTAGACATCTGCAAACGCTATTTCCTAGCATGGAAGTGTCGCATTTACATTCGTTTGAAGTGAATACGAGATATACATGACACTTCGCAATGAATATTATATCTTATCATGAAACATAGGAATGAGGTGCTATATCGCGTTTTGAGAAGCATTTGAACTCTATTGCTACGAAACGTAGACATCTGCAAACGCTATTTCCTAGCTTGGAAGTGTCGCATTTACATTCTTTTGAAGCGAATACGAGGAATACATGACACTTCGCAATGAATATTATATCTTATCATGAAACATAAAAGTGAGATGCGATATCGCGTTCTAAGAAGCATTGGAACTCTATTGCTACGATACGTAGACATCAGCAAAGGCTATTCCCTAGCATGGAAGGGTCGCATTTACATTCTTTTGAAGTGAGTACGAGGTATACATATCACTCCATAATGAATATTATATCTTATCATGAAACATAGCAGTGAGATGCGATATCGCGTCTTAAGAAGCATTAGAACCCTATTGCTACGATACGTGGACATCTGCAACCGCTACTTCCTAGCATGAAAGTGTCGCATTTACATTCATTTGAAGTGAATACGAGGTATACATGACACTCCACAATGAATATTATATCGTATCACGGAACATAGAAATGAAATGAGGCATCTCGTTATAAGAAGCATTAGAACTCTATTGCTACGATACGTAGACATCTGCAAACGCTATTTCCTAGCATGGAAGTGTCGCATTTACATTCATTTGAAGTGATTACGAGGTATACATGACACTTCGCAATGAATATTATACCTTATCATGAAACATAGAAGGGAGATGCTATATCGCGTTTTAGGAAGCATTGGAACTCTATTGCTGCGATACGTAGACATCTGCAAACGCTACTTCCTAGCATGGAAGTGCCGCATTTACATTCGTTTGAAGTGAATACGAGATATACATGACACTTCGCAATGAATATTATACCTTATCATGAAACATAGAAGTGAGATGCGATATCGCATTTTAAGGAGCATTAGAACTCTATTGCTACGATACGTAGACATCTGCAAACGCTATTTCCTAGCATGGAAGTGTCTTATTTACGTTCTTTTGAAGTGAATACGAGGTATACATGACACTTCGCAATGAATATTATATCTTATCATGAAACATAGAAGTTAGATGCGATATCGCGTTCTAAGGAGCACTAGAACTCTATTGCTACGATACGTAGACATCTACAAACGCTATTTCCCAGGATGGAAGGGTCGCATTTACATTCTTTTGAAGTGAGTACGAGGTATACATAACACTCCATAATGAATATTATATCTTCTCATGAAACATAGCAGTGAGATGCGATATCGCGTTTTAAGAAGCATTAGAACTCTATTGCTACGATACGTAGACATCTGCAAAGGCTATTCCCTAGCATGGAAGTGTCGCATTTACATTCTTTTGATGTGAATACGAGATATACATGACACATCGCAATGAATATTATATCTTCTCATGTAATATAGCAGTGAGATGCGATATCGCGTCTTAAGAAGCATTAGAACTCTATTGCTACGATACGTAGACATCTGCAAACGCTATTTCCTAGCATGGAAGTGTCGCATTTACATTCGTTTGAAGTGAATACGAGATATACATGACACTTCGCAATGAATATTATATCTTATCATGAAACATAGGAATGAGGTGCTATATCGCGTTTTGAGAAGCATTTGAACTCTATTGCTACGAAACGTAGACATCTGCAAACGCTATTTCCTAGCTTGGAAGTGTCGCATTTACATTCTTTTGAAGTGAATACGAGGTATACATGACAGTTCGCAATGAATATTATATCTTATCATGAAACATAAAAGTGAGGTGCGATATCGCGTTCTAAGAAGCATTGGAACTCTATTGCTACGATACGTAGACATCTGCAAAGGCTATTCCCTAGCATGGAAGGGTCGCATTTACATTCTTTTGAAGTGAGTACGAGGTATACATATCACTCCATAATGAATATTATATCTTATCATGAAACATAGCAGTGAGATGCGATATCGCGTTTTAAGAAGCATTAGAGCTCTATTGCTACGATACGTAGACATCTGCAAACGCTATTTCCTAGCATGGAAGTGTCGCATTTACATGCATTTGAAGTGAATACGAGGTATACATGACACTTCGCAATGAATATTATACCTTATCATGAAACATAGAAGGGAGATGCGATATCGCGTTTTAGGAAGCATTGGAACTCTATTGCTGCGATACGTAGACATCTGCAAACGCTATTTCCTAGCATGGAAGTGTCGCAATTACATTCTTTTGATGTGAATACGAGATATACATGACACTTCGCAATGAAAATTATATCTTCTCATGTAATATAGCAGTGAGATGCGATATCGCGTCTTAAGAAGCATTAGAACTCTATTGCTACGATACGTAGACATCTGCAAACGCTATTTCCTAGCATGGAAGTGTCGCATTTACATTCGTTTGAAGTGAATACGAGATATACATGACACTTCGCAATGAATATTATATCTTATCATGAAACATAGGAATGAGGTGCTATATCGCGTTTTGAGAAGCATTTGAACTCTATTGCTACGAAACGTAGACATCTGCAAACGCTATTTCCTAGCTTGGAAGTGTCGCATTTACATTCTTTTGAAGTGAATACTAGGTATACATGACAGTTCGCAATGAATATTATATCTTATCATGAAACATAAAAGTGAGATGCGATATCGCGTTCTAAGAAGCATTGGAACTCTATTGCTACGATACGTAGACATCTGCAAAGGCTATTCCCTAGCATGGAAGGGTCGCATTTACATACTTTTGAAGTGAGTACGAGGTATACATATCACTCCATAATGAATATTATATCTTATCATGAAACATAGCAGTGAGATGCGATATCGCGTTTTAAGAAGCATTAGAGCTCTATTGCTACGATACGTAGACATCTGCAAACACTATTTCCAAGCATGGAAGTGTCGCATTTACATGCATTTGAAGTGAATACGAGGTATACATGACACTTCGCAATGAATATTATACCTTATCATGAAACATAGAAGGGGGATGCGATATCGCGTTTTAGGAAGCATTGGAACTCTATTGCTGCGATACGTAGACATCTGCAAACGCTATTTCCTAGCATGGAAGTGTCGCATTTACATTCTCTTGATGTGAATACGAGGTATACATGACACTCCACAATGAATATTATATCTTCTCATGAAATATAGCAGTGAGATGCGATATCGCGTTTTAAGAAGCATTAGAACTCTATTGCTACAATACGTAGACATCTGCAAACGCTATTTCCTAGCATGGAAGTGTCGCATTTACATTCGTTTGAAGTGAATACGAGATATACATGACACTTCGCAATGAATATTATATCTTATCATGAAACATAGGAATGAGGTGCTATATCGCGTTTTGAGAAGCATTTGAACTCTATTGCTACGAAACGTAGACATCTGCAAACGCTATTTCCTAGCTTGGAAGTGTCGCATTTACATTCTTTTGAAGCGAATACGAGGTATACATGACACTTCGCAATGAATATTATATCTTATCATGAAACATAAAAGTGAGATGCGATATCGCGTTCTAAGAAGCATTGGAACTCTATTGCTACGATACGTAGACATCTGCAAAGGCTATTCCCTAGCATGGAAGGGTCGCATTTACATTCTTTTGAGGTGAGTACGAGGTATACATATCACTCCATAATGAATATTATATCTTATCATGAAACATAGCAGTGAGATGCGATATCGCGTCTTAAGAAGCATTAGAACCCTATTGTTACGATACGTGGACATCTGCAACCGCTACTTCCTAGCATGAAAGTGTCGCATTTACATTCATTTGAAGTGAATACGAGGTATACATGACACTCCACAATGAATATTATATCTTATCACGGAACATAGAAATGAAATGAGGCATCTCGTTATAAGAAGCATTAGAACTCTATTGCTACGATACGTAGACATCTGCAAACGCTATTTCCTAGCATGGAAGTGTCTTATTTACGTTCTTTTGAAGTGAATACGAGGTATACATGACACTTCGCAATGAATATTATATCTTATCATGAAACATAGAAGTGAGATGCGATATCGCGTTCTAAGGAGCACTAGAACTCTATTGCTACGATACGTAGACATCTGCAAACGCTATTTCCTAGCATGGAAGTGTCGCATTTACATTCTTTTGAAGTGAATACGAGGTATACATGACACTTCGCAATGAATATTATACCTTATCATGAAACATAGAAGTGAGATGCGATATCGCATTTTAAGGAGCATTAGAACTCTATTGCTACGATACGTAGACATCTGCAAACGCTATTTCCTAGCATGGAAGTGTCTTATTTACGTTCTTTTGAAGTGAATACGAGGTATACATGACACTTCGCAATGAATATTATATCTTATCATGAAACATAGAAGTTAGATGCGATATCGCGTTCTAAGGAGCACTAGAACTCTATTGCTACGATACGTAGACATCTACAAACGCTATTTCCCAGGATGGAAGGGTCGCATTTACATTCTTTTGAAGTGAGTACGAGGTATACATAACACTCCATAATGAATATTATATCTTCTCATGAAACATAGCAGTGAGATGCGATATCGCGTTTTAAGAAGCATTAGAACTCTATTGCTACGATACGTAGACATCTGCAAAGGCTATTCCCTAGCATGGAAGTGTCGCATTTACATTCTTTTGATGTGAATACGAGATATACATGACACATCGCAATGAATATTATATCTTCTCATGTAATATAGCAGTGAGATGCGATATCGCGTCTTAAGAAGCATTAGAACTCTATTGCTACGATACGTAGACATCTGCAAACGCTATTTCCTAGCATGGAAGTGTCGCATTTACATTCGTTTGAAGTGAATACGAGATATACATGACACTTCGCAATGAATATTATATCTTATCATGAAACATAGGAATGAGGTGCTATATCGCGTTTTGAGAAGCATTTGAACTCTATTGCTACGAAACGTAGACATCTGCAAACGCTATTTCCTAGCTTGGAAGTGTCGCATTTACATTCTTTTGAAGTGAATACGAGGTATACATGACAGTTCGCAATGAATATTATATCTTATCATGAAACATAAAAGTGAGGTGCGATATCGCGTTCTAAGAAGCATTGGAACTCTATTGCTACGATACGTAGACATCTGCAAAGGCTATTCCCTAGCATGGAAGGGTCGCATTTACATTCTTTTGAAGTGAGTACGAGGTATACATATCACTCCATAATGAATATTATATCTTATCATGAAACATAGCAGTGAGATGCGATATCGCGTTTTAAGAAGCATTAGAGCTCTATTGCTACGATACGTAGACATCTGCAAACGCTATTTCCTAGCATGGAAGTGTCGCATTTACATGCATTTGAAGTGAATACGAGGTATACATGACACTTCGCAATGAATATTATACCTTATCATGAAACATAGAAGGGAGATGCGATATCGCGTTTTAGGAAGCATTGGAACTCTATTGCTGCGATACGTAGACATCTGCAAACGCTATTTCCTAGCATGGAAGTGTCGCAATTACATTCTTTTGATGTGAATACGAGATATACATGACACTTCGCAATGAAAATTATATCTTCTCATGTAATATAGCAGTGAGATGCGATATCGCGTCTTAAGAAGCATTAGAACTCTATTGCTACGATACGTAGACATCTGCAAACGCTATTTCCTAGCATGGAAGTGTCGCATTTACATTCGTTTGAAGTGAATACGAGATATACATGACACTTCGCAATGAATATTATATCTTATCATGAAACATAGGAATGAGGTGCTATATCGCGTTTTGAGAAGCATTTGAACTCTATTGCTACGAAACGTAGACATCTGCAAACGCTATTTCCTAGCTTGGAAGTGTCGCATTTACATTCTTTTGAAGTGAATACTAGGTATACATGACAGTTCGCAATGAATATTATATCTTATCATGAAACATAAAAGTGAGATGCGATATCGCGTTCTAAGAAGCATTGGAACTCTATTGCTACGATACGTAGACATCTGCAAAGGCTATTCCCTAGCATGGAAGGGTCGCATTTACATTCTTTTGAAGTGAGTACGAGGTATACATATCACTCCATAATGAATATTATATCTTATCATGAAACATAGCAGTGAGATGCGATATCGCGTTTTAAGAAGCATTAGAGCTCTATTGCTACGATACGTAGACATCTGCAAACACTATTTCCAAGCATGGAAGTGTCGCATTTACATGCATTTGAAGTGAATACGAGGTATACATGACACTTCGCAATGAATATTATACCTTATCATGAAACATAGAAGGGGGATGCGATATCGCGTTTTAGGAAGCATTGGAACTCTATTGCTGCGATACGTAGACATCTGCAAACGCTATTTCCTAGCATGGAAGTGTCGCATTTACATTCTCTTGATGTGAATACGAGGTATACATGACACTCCACAATGAATATTATATCTTCTCATGAAATATAGCAGTGAGATGCGATATCGCGTTTTAAGAAGCATTAGAACTCTATTGCTACAATACGTAGACATCTGCAAACGCTATTTCCTAGCATGGAAGTGTCGCATTTACATTCGTTTGAAGTGAATACGAGATATACATGACACTTCGCAATGAATATTATATCTTATCATGAAACATAGGAATGAGGTGCTATATCGCGTTTTGAGAAGCATTTGAACTCTATTGCTACGAAACGTAGACATCTGCAAACGCTATTTCCTAGCTTGGAAGTGTCGCATTTACATTCTTTTGAAGCGAATACGAGGTATACATGACACTTCGCAATGAATATTATATCTTATCATGAAACATAAAAGTGAGATGCGATATCGCGTTCTAAGAAGCATTGGAACTCTATTGCTACGATACGTAGACATCTGCAAAGGCTATTCCCTAGCATGGAAGGGTCGCATTTACATTCTTTTGAGGTGAGTACGAGGTATACATATCACTCCATAATGAATATTATATCTTATCATGAAACATAGCAGTGAGATGCGATATCGCGTCTTAAGAAGCATTAGAACCCTATTGTTACGATACGTGGACATCTGCAACCGCTACTTCCTAGCATGAAAGTGTCGCATTTACATTCATTTGAAGTGAATACGAGGTATACATGACACTCCACAATGAATATTATATCTTATCACGGAACATAGAAATGAAATGAGGCATCTCGTTATAAGAAGCATTAGAACTCTATTGCTACGATACGTAGACATCTGCAAACGCTATTTCCTAGCATGGAAGTGTCGCATTTACATTCAATTGAAGTGATTACGAGGTATACATGACACTTCGCAATGAATATTATACCTTATCATGAAACATAGAAGGGAGATGCTATATCGCGTTTTAGGAAGCATTGGAACTCTATTGCTGCGATACGTAGACATCTGCAAACGCTACTTCCTAGCATGGAAGTGCCGCATTTACATTCGTTTGAAGTGAATACGAGATATACATGACACTTCGCAATGAATATTATACCTTATCATGAAACATAGAAGTGAGATGCGATATCGCATTTTAAGGAGCATTAGAACTCTATTGCTACGATACGTAGACATCTGCAAACGCTATTTCCTAGCATGGAAGTGTCTTATTTACGTTCTTTTGAAGTGAATACGAGGTATACATGACACTTCGCAATGAATATTATATCTTATCATGAAACATAGAAGTGAGATGCGATATCGCGTTCTAAGGAGCACTAGAACTCTATTGCTACGATACGTAGACATCTGCAAACGCTATTTCCTAGCATGGAAGTGTCGCATTTACATTCTTTTGAAGTGAATACGAGGTATACATGACACTTCGCAATGAATATTATACCTTATCATGAAACATAGGAGGGAGATGCGATATCGCGTTTTAGGAAGCATTAGAACTCTATTGCTGCGATACGTATACATCTGCAAACGCTGTTTCCTAGCATGGTAGTGTCGCATTTACATTCTTTTGATGTGAATACGAGATATACATGACACTTCGCAATGAATATTATATCTTATCATGAAACATAGGAATGAGATGCGATATCGCGTTTTAAGAAGCATTAGAACTCTATTGCTACGATACGTAGACATCTGCAAACGCTATTTCCTAGCATGGAAGTGTCTTATTTACGTTCTTTTGAAGTGAATACGAGGTATACATGACACTTCGCAATGAATATTATATCTTATCATGAAACATAGGAATGAGGTGCTATATCGCGTTTTGAGAAGCATTAGAACTCTATTGCTACGATACGTAGACATCTGCAAACGCTATTTCCTAGCATGGAAGTGTCGCATTTACATTCGTTTGAAGTGAATACGAGATATACATAACACTTTGCAATGAATATTATATCTTATCATGAAACATAGGAATGCGGTGCTATATCGCGTTTTGGGAAGCATTAGAACTCTATTGCTACGATACGTAGACATCTGCAAACGCTATTTCCTAGCATGGAAGTGTCGCATTTACATTCATTTGAAGTGAATACGAGGTATACATGACACTCCACAATGAATATTATATCTTATCACGGAACATAGAAATGAAATGAGGCATCTCGTTATAAGAAGCATTAGAACTCTATTGCTACGATACGTAGACATCTGCAAACGCTATTTCCTAGCATGGAAGTGTCGCATTTACATTCTTTTGAAGTGAATATGAGGTATACATGACGCTTCGCAATGAATATTATACCTTATCATGAAACATAGAAGAGAGATGCGATATCGCGTTTTAAGAAGCATTAGAACTCTATTGCTACGATACGTAGACATCTGCAAACGCTATTTCCTAGCATGGAAGTGTCGCATTTACATTCGTTTGAAGTGAATACGAGATATACATGACACTTCGCAATGAATATTACATCTTATCATATAACATAGAAGTGAGGTGCGATATCGCGTCTTAAGAAGAATTAGAACCCTATTGCTACGATACGTGGACATCTGCAACCGCTACTTCCTAGCATGAAAGTGTCGCATTTACATTCATTTGAAGTGAATACGAGGTATACATGACACTCCACAATGAATATTATATCTTATCACGGAACATAGAAATGAAATGAGGCATCTCGTTATAAGAAGCATTAGAACTCTATTGCTACGATACGTAGACATCTGCAAACGCTATTTCCTAGCATGGAAGTGTCGCATTTACATTCATTTGAAGTGATTACGAGGTATACATGACACTTCGCAATGAATATTATACCTTATCATGAAACATAGAAGGGAGATGCTATATCGCGTTTTAGGAAGCATTGGAACTCTATTGCTGCGATACGTAGACATCTGCAAACGCTATTTCCTAGCATGGAAGTGTCGCATTTACATTCTTTTGATGTGAATACGAGATATACATGACACTTCGCAATGAATATTATATCTTATCATGAAACATAGGAATGAGGTGCTATATCGCGTTTTGAGAAGCATTAGAACTCTATTGCTACGATACGTAGACATCTGCAAACGCTATTTCCTAGCATGGAAGTGTCGCATTTACATTCTTTTGAAGTGAATACGAGGTATACATGACACTTCGCAATGAATATTATACCTTATCATGAAACATAGAAGGGAGATGCGATATCGCGTTTTAGGAAGCATTAGAACTCTATTGCTGCGATACGTATACATCTGCAAACGCTGTTTCCTAGCATGGTAGTGTCGCATTTACATTCTTTTGATGTGAATACGAGATATACATGACACTTCGCAATGAATATTATATCTTATCATGAAACATAGGAATGAGATGCGATATCGCGTTTTAAGAAGCATTAGAACTCTATTGCTACGATACGTAGACATCTGCAAACGCTATTTCCTAGCATGGAAGTGTCTTATTTACGTTCTTTTGAAGTGAATACGAGGTATACATGACACTTCGCAATGAATATTATATCTTATCATGAAACATAGAGGTGGGATGCGATATCGCGTTCTAAGAAGCACTAGAACTCTATTGCTACGATACGTAGACATCTGCAAACGCTATTTCCTAGCATGGAAGTGTCGCATTTACATTCTTTTGATGTGAATATGAGATATACATGACACTTCGCAATGAATATTATATCTTATCATGAAACATAGGAATGAGGTGCTATATCGCGTTTTGAGAAGCATTAGAACTCTATTGCTACGATACGTAGACATCTGCAAACGCTATTTCCTAGCATGGAAGTGTCGCATTTACATTCGTTTGAAGTGAATACGAGATATACATAACACTTTGCAATGAATATTATATCTTATCATGAAACATAGGAATGAGGTGCTATATCGCGTTTTGGGAAGCATTAGAACTCTATTGCTACGATACGTAGACATCTGCAAACGCTATTTCCTAGCATAGAAGTGTCGCATTTACATTCATTTGAAGTGAATACGAGGTATACATGACACTCCACAATGAATATTATATCTTATCACGGAACATAGAAATGAAATGAGGCATCTCGTTATAAGAAGCATTAGAACTCTATTGCTACGATACGTAGACATCTGCAAACGCTATTTCCTAGCATGGAAGTGTCGCATTTACATTCTTTTGAAGTGAATATGAGGTATACATGACGCTTCGCAATGAATATTATACCTTATCATGAAACATAGAAGAGAGATGCGATATCGCGTTTTAAGAAGCATTAGAACTCTATTGCTACGATACGTAGACATCTGCAAACGCTATTTCCTAGCATGGAAGTGTCGCATTTACATTCGTTTGAAGTGAATACGAGATATACATGACACTTCGCAATGAATATTACATCTTATCATATAACATAGAAGTGAGGTGCGATATCGCGTCTTAAGAAGAATTAGAACCCTATTGCTACGATACGTGGACATCTGCAACCGCTACTTCCTAGCATGAAAGTGTCGCATTTACATTCATTTGAAGTGAATACGAGGTATACATGACACTCCACAATGAATATTATATCTTATCACGGAACATAGAAATGAAATGAGGCATCTCGTTATAAGAAGCATTAGAACTCTATTGCTACGATACGTAGACATCTGCAAACGCTATTTCCTAGCATGGAAGTGTCGCATTTACATTCATTTGAAGTGATTACGAGGTATACATGACACTTCGCAATGAATATTATACCTTATCATGAAACATAGAAGGGAGATGCTATATCGCGTTTTAGGAAGCATTGGAACTCTATTGCTGCGATACGTAGACATCTGCAAACGCTATTTCCTAGCATGGAAGTGTCGCATTTACATTCTTTTGATGTGAATACGAGATATACATGACACTTCGCAATGAATATTATATCTTATCATGAAACATAGGAATGAGGTGCTATATCGCGTTTTGAGAAGCATTAGAACTCTATTGCTACGATACGTAGACATCTGCAAACGCTATTTCCTAGCATGGAAGTGTCGCATTTACATTCTTTTGAAGTGAATACGAGGTATACATGACACTTCGCAATGAATATTATACCTTATCATGAAACATAGAAGGGAGATGCGATATCGCGTTTTAGGAAGCATTAGAACTCTATTGCTGCGATACGTATACATCTGCAAACGCTGTTTCCTAGCATGGTAGTGTCGCATTTACATTCTTTTGATGTGAATACGAGATATACATGACACTTCGCAATGAATATTATATCTTATCATGAAACATAGGAATGAGATGCGATATCGCGTTTTAAGAAGCATTAGAACTCTATTGCTACGATACGTAGACATCTGCAAACGCTATTTCCTAGCATGGAAGTGTCTTATTTACGTTCTTTTGAAGTGAATACGAGGTATACATGACACTTCGCAATGAATATTATATCTTATCATGGAACATAGAGGTGGGATGCGATATCGCGTTCTAAGAAGCACTAGAACTCAATTGCTACGATACGTAGACATCTGCAAACGCTATTTCCTAGCATGGAAGTGTCTTATTTACGTTCTTTTGAAAGTGAATACGAGGTATACATGACACTTCGCAATGAATATTATATCTTATCATGAAACATAGCAGTGAGATGCGATATCGCGTTTTAAGAAGCATTATTACTCTATTGCTACGGTACGTAGACATCTGCAAACGCTATTTCCTAGCATGGAAGTGTCATATTTACATTCATTTGAAGTGAATACGAGGTATACATGACACTTGGCAATGAATATTATACCTTATCATGAAACATAGAAGGGAGATGCGATATCGCGCTTTAGGAAGCATTGGAACTCTATTGCTGCGATACGTAGACATCTGCAAACGCTATTTCCTAGCATGGAAGTGTCGCATTTACATTCTTTTGATGTGAATACGAGGTATACATGACACTCCACAATGAATATTATATCTTATCACGGAACATAGAAATGAAATGAGGCATCTCGTTTTAAGATATTAGAACTCTATTGCTACGATACGTAAATATCTGCAAACGCTATTTCCTAGCATGGAAGTGTCGCATTTACATTCATTTGAAGTGAATACGAGGTATACGTGACGCTTCGCAATGAATATTATACCTTATCATGAAACATAGAAGAGAGATGCGATATCGTGTTTTAAGAAGCATTAGAACTCTATTGCTACGATACGTAGACATCTGCAAACGCTATTTCCTAGCATGGAAGTGTTGCATTTACATTCGTTTGAAGTGAATACGAGATATACATGACACTTCGCAGTGAATATTATATCTTATCATATAACATAGAAGTGAGATGTGATATCGCGTCTTAAGAAGCATTAGAACCCTATTGCTACGATACGTGGACATCTGCAACCGCTACTTCCTGGCCCGAGAGTGTCGCATTTACATTCATTTGAAGTGAATACGAGGTATACATGACACTCCACAATGAATATCATATCTTATCACGGAACATAGAAATGAAATGAGGCATCTCGTTATAAGAAGCATTAGAACTCTATTGCTACGATACGTAGACATCAGCAAACGCTATTTCCTAGCATGGAAGTGTCGCATTTACATTCATTTGAAGTGAATACGAGGTATACATGACACTTCGCAATGAATATTATACCTTATCATGAAACATAGAAGGGAGATGCGATATCGCGTTTTAGGAAGCATTGGAACTCTATTGCTGCGATACGTAGACATCTGCAAACGCTATTTAACAGCAAGGAAGCGTCGCACTTACATTGTTTTGAAGTGAATACAAGGTATACATAACACTTCACAATGGATATTATATCTTATCATGAAACATAGAAATGAGATGCGATATCACGATATAAGAAGCATTAGATTTTGATTGCTACGATACGTAGACATCTGCAAAAGCTACTTCCTAGGAAGGAAGTGTCGCATTTACATTCTTTTCAAGTGAATACTAGGTATACATATCACTCCACAACGAATATTATATCTTATCATCGAAACATAAGAATGAGATGCGATATCGCGTTTTAAGAAGCATTAGAACTCCATTTCTTCGATGCGTAGACATATGCAAACACTTTTTCCTAGCAAGGAAGTGACGCAGTTACATTCAATTGAAGTGAATACGGGGTACATGTGACAATTCGCAATGAATATTATACATTATCATGAAACATAGAAATGAGATGCGACATCGCGATTTAAAAAGCATCATAACTCTATTGCTACGATATGTAGACATCTGCTAACGCTATTTAATGGCAAGGAAGTGTCGCATTTACATTCTTTTGAAGTGAATACGCGTTTACATGACACTTTGCAGTGAATATTATATCTTATCATGAAACATTGAAATGAGATGCGATATCGCGTTTTAAGAAGAGTCAGTACTCTATTGCTTCGATACGTAGACATCTGCAAATGCTATCTCCTATAGAAAGGGAGTGTCGCATTTACATTAATATGAATTGTATGCGAGGTATAAGTGACACTTCGCAATGGATATTATATCTTATCATGAAACATAGAAATGAGATGCGATATCGCGTTTTAAGAAGCATTAGAACTCTATTGCTTGGATAGGTAGACATGTGCAAACGCTATTTCCTAGCAAGGAAGTGTCGCCTTTACATTCATTTGAAGTGAATACGATGTATACATGACACTTCGCAATGAATATTATATCTTTTCATGAAACATAGAAATGTAATGCGATATCGCGCTTTAAGAAGCATTAGTACTCTATTGCTTCGATACGTAGACATCTGCAAACGCTATTTCCTGGCAAGGAAGTGTCGCATTTACATTCATTTGAAGTGAATACGAGGAACAAGTGACACTTCGCAATGGATATTATATCTTATTATGAAATATAGAAATCAGATGCGATATCGAGTTTTAAGAAGCATTGGAACTCTATTGCTACGATTCGTAGATATCTGGAGACGCTATTTCCTAGCACGGAAGTGTCGCATTTACATTCTTGTGATGTGAGTACGAGGTATACATGATACTTCGCAATGAATATTATATCTTTTCATGAAACATAGAAATGAGTTGCGATATCGCGTTATAGGAAGCATTAGAACTCTATTGCTACGATACGTAGATATCTGGAGACGCTATTTCCTAGAAAGGAAGTGTCGCATTTACATTCATTTGAAGTGTAGACGAGGAATACATAGCACCTCGCAATGAATATTATATCTTATCATGAGACATAGAGATGTGGTGCGATATCGCGTTTTAAGGAGAATTAGAACTCTATAGCTTCGATACAGAGATATCTGGGAACGTAATTTCCTAGAAAGGAAGTGTCGCATTTTGTGACGTCAGGCGTACCGCCTGCCACCCATCAACCTCGTCGCACCCCCCCAGCATCATCCCCTGGACGCATGCAACCAGCCAAACTCGCCTGCAGAACCAGCAACTGGAAGTGTTCGCGCTCGCATACCTGCACGCGCTCACTCACACCGAGATCCGCTGCCTCACTCGCACCGCCGGGTATACCTGTCTCGCTCGTACCGGGCACCTGTGTCTCACTCGCACCACCGAGTATACCTGTCTCGCCCGCACCAAGGACGAGCAGCCCTATCTCCCTCGCACCGAGGATTCCGACCTGCGGGAAGACGTAGCCGCAGCCCATCACCTGAATGGGGTCTTTTCCAATTCCGGGAACAGGATCTGCTAGAACCTATATATTACTTCTAAGCTAGGACATACATACCATATCATGACGCATATATAAGAATTCCTAGATCTAAGTTACACTAAGTAAGATGCGTCCGTCCAGCGGCATGTGCCGCTAGCCCCACCACGAGCCGCGGGTCCCCACTCGCTGGACCGCGCCCTCTCCGCCTCGAGACGCGAGTCCCCCACTCGCGGGACCGCGATCTCCCTACCACGAGCGTCCGCGACCGTAGCGCCCCGCGAACCGAGGAGGTCAGAGACGCGTCTCCAGAGCACACACTCTGACTCGAGAACTCCTACCGAGGAGTCGAAACCTCTAGTTCTAGATCGTTAGCCACCACAATGTGGGGTTCAGGCATCGTATTTCTATTTCCATTTTAACTTAGTCTTAGACTTAGAATAATTCCAGTTCTTGTATACTTTAAACCTAGAATATATTTTATTTTTACTATTACTATATCCAAGTACAAGTTCTTTTAGCAAGTCTGCTATTTCCACATCCATTAATTTTATCAAGTGTTTATAATACTAGTTCTACTTTTAACATTACATTTAACTACGAATTCTTCCACGGGTTCTTCCATACAACTGGGGTTGATATTCATCAAATTGAAGGAGTATAGAAATCGGCTTTGTGACGTTGAGACCGCCGCTTGTCCTTCAGATCTTAGTCGAAAGTACAGAGAAACCTGGTGAATGAATCGTGCTTCCGGTTTGCGAAGAACGCGACGTACGAGTAGGAAGAATTTCATACGATCACTTGTGCGTGAATATTTGGAGGGCGTTCCGAGAGTCCTCGTATACCAGCGACCTGCCTTCGCACCAGTCCAGACGCCGCTTTCCGAAGCGACCGTCGACGCTCCCGATCCAGACACCACAACGCATCACGCCGATTCTGCCACATTCAGCATCATCGCTGAATTCCGACCGCCGTCCTCCTCTTCGCTGGCGACTGATCGAGATTTCCGTAGCAGCCAACAGAACGAAATCCGCTACGATCCCAGAGAAAGATCCTCCACGCCGTTTCTACGTACAAATCGAGAGAGAAGTCATCGAAAGGTAGGGTCATTCCCTTATTATCGCGAGAGTTTTCGCTATTGTCGCGTCAGCCGAAATTGTCGGACCCGGTCTTAACGCGTTCCCGCGGACCGAATTACCGAAAAATAGGCTCGTGTCGTAAAGCCTCCGGAGCAACGGAAAATAGTTTCACCGGACGTGATACCTCGTATTCACCTCAAAAGAATGTAAATGCGACACTTCCTTGCTAGGAAATAAGGTTTGCAGATATCTACGTATCGAAGAAATAGAGCTCTAATGCTTCTTGAAACGCCATATCGCATCTCATTTCTATGTTTCATCATAAGATATAATATTCATTGTGCAATGTTATGTATACCTCGTATTCACTTCAATGGAATGTAAATGCGACCCTTCCATGCTAGGAAATAGCGTTTGCAGATGTCTACGTATCGTAGCAATAGAGTTCTAATGCTTCTTAAAACGCGATATCGCATCTCACTTCTATGTTTCATGATAAGATATAATATTCATTGCGAAGTGTCATGTATACCTCGTATTCACTTCAAAAGGATGTAGATGCGACACTTCCTTACTAGGATATAGCGTTTCCAGCTGACTACGTGTCGAAACAATGGAGTTCTAATGATTCGTAGAACGCGATATCGCATCTCACTACAATGTTTCATGATACGATATAATATTCAATGCGAAGTGTCATGTATACCTCGTATTCACTTCAAAAGAATGTAAATGCGACACTTGCATGCTAGGAAATAGCCTTCGCAGATGTCTACGTATCGTAGCAATATAGTTCTAATGCTTCTTAAAACGCGACCTTGCATCTCACTGCTATGTTTCATGATAAGATATAATATTCATTATGGAGTGTCATGTATACCTCATATTCACTTCAAAAGAATGTAAATGCGACACTTCCTTGCTAGTAAATAACATTTGCAGATGTCTACGCACCGTAGGAATAGAGTTCTAATGCTTCTTAAAACGCGACCTTGCATCTCACTGCTATGTTTCATGATAAGATATAATATTCATTATGGAGTGTCATGTATACCTCATATTCACTTCAAAAGAAAGTAAGTACGACACTTCCGTGCTAGGAAATAACGTTTTCAGACCACGTATCGAAAGAATAGAGTTCTAATACTTCTTAAAACGAGATGTCGCATCTCATTTCTATGTTTCATGATAAGAAATAATATCCATTGCGGTGTGTCATGTATACCTCGTATTCACTTCAAAAGAATGTAAATGAGACACTTCCATACTAGGAAATAGCGTTCTCAGATGCCTACGTATCGTAGCAATAGGGTTCTAATGCTTCTTAAAACGTAATATCGCATCTCACTGCTATGTTTCATGATAAGATATAATATTCATTATGGAGTGTCATGTATACCTCGTATTCACTTCACAAGAATGTAAATACTCCCTTCCACGCTAGGAAATAGCCTTTGCAGATGTCTACGTATCGTAGCAATAGAGTTCTAAGGCTTCTTAGAACGCGATATCGCATCTCACTTCTATGTTTCATGATAAGATATAATATTCATTGGGAAGTGTCATGTATATCTCGTATTCACTTCAAAAGAATGTAAATGCGGCATTTCCATGCTAGGAAATAGAGTTTGCAGATGTCTACGTATCGTAGCAATAGAGTTCTTATGCTTCTTAAAACGCAATATCGCATCTCACTGCTATGTTTCATGATAAGATATAATGTTCATTATGGAGTGTTATGTATACCTCGTATTCACTTCAAAAGAATGTAAATGCGACACTTCCATGCTAGGAAATAGCGTTTGCAGATGTCTACGTATCGTAGCAATAGAGTTCTAATGCTACTTAAAACGAGATGTCGCATTTCATTTCTATGTTTCGTAATAAGATATAATATTCATTGTGAAGTGTTATGTATACCTCGTATTCACTTCTAAAGAATGTAAATGCGACACTTCCTTGCTAGGAAATAACATTTGCAGATGTCTACGCATCGCAGGAATAGAGTTCTAATGCTACTTAAATCGCGATATCGCATCTCAGTTCTATGTTTCATTATAAGTTATAATATTTATTGCGAAGTGTTATGTATACCTCGTATACACTTCAAATGGATGTAAATGCCACACACCCTTGCTAGGAAATGCGTCTCGAGATGTCTACGTATGGAGGAAGTAGAGTTCTAATTCTTCTTAAAACGCGATATCGCTCCTCATTTCTATGTTCCATGATATGATGTAATATTCACTGAGAAGTATTATGTTTACCTCGTCTACACTTCAGAAGGATGTAAATGACTTATTTCCTTGCTAGGAAAATGCGTTTCCAGATATCTACGTATCGAATCATTAGAGTTCTAGTGCTTCTAAAACGCAATATCGCATCTCATTTCTGGGTTTCAAGATAAGTTAAAATATTCATTGCGAAGTATTATGTATACCTCGACTACACTTCCAAAGATACTACCCAGTAATTTGCGGCGTGTTGCGTAGTTTCCCGTAGCCCTTGTTAGTTAAACCCACGTCGAGACCATAAATAAACATGCCGTGACTTCAGTATCTCGCGACCTGAGTGTGTGTACTTGGCTAGGCGTAGTCGAGAGGAGGAGCATTTCGAAGTTTCAAGGGTTGTTCCGCCCCAGGGTTCCCGGGGTCGTGTAGTCTATCCCCTTTGCTACTTTCTGAGCAGCTGGCGCCCAAGAAAAGTTGTACGTGAGCGGATACCTTGGAACGATAGATCGCTTTAGATTAAAATACGTTTTACACCTTAAAGCATTTAGATAATTAACCCCTTCGAGCTTCCCTGACTTACTATATATAGGTTTCCGTGACAACTAATAGGAACCATCACTTTACATAGATATATAGAACACACATAGTTTTAAACGTAGAACTGAGAATTTGAGAACTTACTTTGAAACGTTAGTAGTGAGAAATTCCATCGGATTTCATAGAAATTCAGAACTTACTTGCTATGAGACATAGGTAGATAAGGGCCATCGCGTTGCTTAAAACTTTAGAACTTGCTTACTTCAACAAAGATTTCTATTGGCTTCGTCCGTTCTTTTAGAAGAATTTTTGATAAACCACATACTTTTCACGCTTCTGATATCTTTGAAAGTTCGCGAGATGTAATCGTTTAAGTTTTAAAATGATTACTTAGTGTGGATTATTATTTAGTAACTCGCTCATAAACGAGTCTGCATAGGATTTAATCCATATGTTTTTAAGCCTGGAATTTATGCAGTTATTTGTTATTCACTTATTGCTCAAACGACAAAGATTCTGACCACTTCAAAATGGTTGACTTTCATCAATTTTCTTAAAAATTGAAATACTGCCCAACTGCTTGCATTAAAGACTGTAATTAAAGCTTTCGAAACATTTTACCTCTTATAGGTGAATTCTGGAATTGAAATTGAATGTTTGACTTTTCTAGCTCCTGTTTAGACATCTTTCTATTGGAATGTTCAAGTATTTTTCATATTCGTAATTATTAAAAATGTTTTACTTGATTCTTTTATTTAATATTTAGAATTTTCTGAGAAATATTTTTTATCGTAATGAACTATATAATTGCAATTATAATTCTTTATGAAGTAATAATAACAGAAAGGTATGTATCCATTCTTGTAGTTTTGTAAAGAGTATTTAATCTTACTATCTAAAATGAAACATTGAGATCTGTTTACAATCTAATGGAATTTAATTACCTTTTGATTCAAATTCACAATGATAATCTTCCATAGTTCAACAATTTTGTGAGCTGTCCTCAGGAATCCGCAGCTCAGTACTTATAAAATGAACGACACAAAGAACAGCCTAACCAAACGTATTCGAACCGATTTTTCAATACTAATCTTATCATGTTTAACTTATGCTGCAAACTATTGAAATGCCCTTCGAAAAGTATTTATTCACAGTGAAGTAAACGGTAAGTATTACGCCTTCCACCACAGTTTACAATACGTATGTTTCATTTACTATCAAAACCGTGAGTATTATCGCCTTTCTTTACTTTTTGTAACCTTCAATGCCTTCACGTTACAGATCGTTAAACTTGCTTTAAAATGCTCTATCGTATTACGGAAGAATGGACATACCAATTCATTTTAAAAAATGAAGGTAACCTTCATATGTCCAACATAACTCCACTTACAAAAAAACTATTTTCATCAACGGATGGCCCCTTTGTACTGTGCAATTTTATATTAGCAAAAACTTCTATGAAACTTATAGTTTCGTGGATATCTGAGGTGCTAATTATTACTGCCCCACCCTGTATATTGTTATGGATGTATCCAACAAGGCAACGATGAACAGAGTTAAATTTAATATTATGGTGTTTATTATTTTACTTAATAGTATATTTGTTTTTCTGGAATTTTGCCAAAAAACAATGTTCACGATGTCGACAGATGAATATATTTGCCTTAGAATTACAAGAGCCAACAATTTCGAAAGTAGAATATTACTTTACTTCGCTAACCGAATCATTGCAAACGTTAAGTAAAGTGCTTGCCTTTCAAAACAGTCAGATGCAAATTACGATACAACGTTTCCAAGAAATGGTACGTGCCACTGTTTTTTAATTTCCGTTTATTTAATCAAAGGAAATTTAATTGAAATATCCGCAAAATTTGAGGACAAAAAGTTATTGTAATTTTACGCAACATATATGATGGTGATAAAGGATAAGTATACGGAACTGAAAATGAAAAGTAGCGAGCAGAAAAAGAAACTGATGGAGCTACAAAGTAGATTGATACATCCGTCAAATGATGATTCTAGGTTAATAAAATCTGTTAATTAAAGAACTATTGCAAAAATCAAGTATAATCAATATTACTTCTGCTCAATGGCTATAATAGAATTGGACCGAAATGGGTACAAAACAGGCAATTATATCTATACGTTCTATTCTATGCAAAGGCAAATATTTCAAAGAGAAAAGATGTGTTACTTACAAATTACTTATGTTCCTAGATATCTCACTAATTCAGGCTTCTTGTCTTGCAGAACTTATCATTCATGTAACATGTAAAGGGGTCGAAGAATAGTAAATGATTTTTATATTTCATAGCCTCACTTGATACGTCGATTGGATCACGTAAAATATCGGACATTAATTGCATTTACATCTTCAGACCTTAAATATATAATTGCAACAACATATTTAATAGCGTTTTAATAACATTTTTCTAATTGTTTATATCTATGTCTAATAAATATATATTAATCGAATAAGTTGCTTTACCAAAGAATAAAAGTATCTGAGGCTTACAAATCGGAGCATTACATAACAAACGTGCATCACATATATAATATTACATGTAACAAAAGATGAAGACCAAAAAGATCGTACATAAGTTGAATCCACAATGCGGTCATAGAGATACAGAAACGGCACAAATTTCAAACAATAATTTAAAAAATTCAAAAAGGAGGGAGTGAGAATCCATCTCCTTGACGATGCTAAGGAACAAGTCTGCCTCATGCACTACAATATCCCAAACAGCCAGCGATTGGCACGCCAATGACAACGGATGAAACGAATTCCGTGACAGAACTGTGCTAACAAAGTGCTCCTACTCAGCTTTCGAAATGGCATACTGTTACTACCGGGGCGGCATTCGTATCACGGCACTATTAAAGCACCGAGATATAGCACACGGGCTACACGGCCGTGACAATGACACTATCAGCTCACTATAGCTACACGCGTGGTTGTGGCGTAGGCTGACATTTACTAATGGGGAAGCTGTTTCCATAAAAATTATAAGCAAATATGAAAAATGACTAAACTGTGCAATTTATTTATTTTGATTCCAAAATAGATACACCGGCACAAAACAAAGCTATAAGAACTCGATTTTATTATTTTCTATAAACTAGCTCGATAGGGCGATTTTTTCCATAAAGTCGATAATTACTTTGTCATAAAAATATATACACTTATTTTATATATATTTTCTTCAATTTATTGTTACAAATTCATGCAATTGAGGGTTACATTAAATACGATGACAGCATGTTATTTCAAAAATTACACAAGGCGAAGTTAGGGACGCAACAGCATGAATTTTTATTTTATAAGTAATATTTTTTTTATAAATAATATTTTTAGTCTATGATGGTTTGAAAGAAATGTATACGACTCGCTCAATAACTATAAATATAGGAAAACGACCATCAAAATGTCTATCAATACTCATATGCTGAACATCTACTGACATCTAACGGTTCTAATTTGTATGAAAGCACAGGTTCCCCATTGCCAAATGTGATCCTAGAACGTGCTGGTAACACGATCTGGCATTTTAGTCAACGAATCCGGTCACAGATGACTACGAATCAGTTGACACTCCTCGGAAGTGCCAATATAGTGCCGGCATGGTGTCGCTACCATCTTGCCGTTTGTTATCTGGGATGCTTTTTAGTGCATTATTCGGAATTGAATTTGAACACATAGTTACTCAATCGCAAATTTGTATGTACTGTGACGTGGTGAAGTCACAAGGTTCGCTCACCCCCCCCCCCCCCCCACCCTGCTTCGGTTAGACAAGCTCGCAGATCACCACCCATGCGAGAAGCGCGACACGGACCATCGCGATAGCTGTATTTGCGAGGAGCGTGAAATACACGATGGTAGAACGCCCCCCCCCCCCGTTCGTTTCTCTCTCTCCGTTCTACGGATTAGACTGGCGAGCTGAGGGAAGAAGCGACCCATAAGACGACTCTTCGGCGGATAATAAGACCGCAGGTTCGCGGAAGGGCTGTGCGCCGAGGTAGCGTGACGGGGTTGACGGTGGAGGAGTCGGGAAGTGAGCAAGAAGAGACCCTGAAGCCAGAAGGATACGATCCAGAGCTCTGCAACGATAAGACCGCTGCCATAGCCCATGGAGACAAACAGGATGGTTCTCGGGTGTGAGAAGGACCTCTACCCCTCGCCATTAGAACTCTACTGCTACGATACGTTGACATCTGCAAACGCTATTTCCAAGCAAGGAAGTGTCGCATTTACATTCTTTTGAAGTGAATACGAGGTAGTCATAACACTGCGCAATGAATATTATATCTTATCATGAAACATAGAAATGAGATGCGATGTCGCGATATAAGAAGCATTAGAACTCTATTGCTTCGATACGTAGATATCTGAAAACGCTATTTCCTAGCAAGGAAGTGTCGCATTTACATCCATTTGAAGTATAGACGAGATATACATAACACTGCACAATGAATATTATATCTTATCACGAAACATAGAGATGAGATGCGATATCGCGATTTAATGAGCATTAGAAATCTATTGCTTCGATACGTAGACATCTGCGAACGCTACTTCCTAGCAAGGAAGTGTCGCATTTACATTCTTTTGAAGTGAATTCGAGGTATACATAACACTCCACAATGAATATTATATCTTATCAGGAAACGTAGATATGAGATGCGATATCGCGATATATGAAGCATTAGATGTCTATTGCTTCGATACGTATACATCTGCAAACGCTATTTCCTAGCAAGGAAGTGTCGCATTTACATTCTCCTGAAAGGAATACGAGGTATACATGACACTTCACAATGAATATTATATCTTATCATGAAACATAGAATTGAGATGCGATATGACGATTTAAGAAGCATTAGAACACTATTGCTTCGACACGTTGACATCTGCAAACACTATTTCCTAGCAAGGAGCTGTCGCATTCACATTCGTTTGAATTGTATGCGAGGTATACATGAAAATTCGCAATGAATATTATATATTATCATGAAACATAGATATGAGATGCGATATCGCGAACTAGCAAGCTTTAGAACTCTATTGCTTCGATACGTAGACATTTGCAAACGCTATTACCTAGCAAAGAAGTGTCGCATTTACATTCTTTAGATGTGTATACGAGGAATGCATGACACTTCGCAATGAATATTATATCGTGATATGAAACATAGATATGAGATGCGATATCCCGTTTTAAGAAGCATTAAAACTATTGCTACGATACGTAGAACACTGCAAACGCTATTTCCTAGAAAGGAAGCGTCGCAGTTACGTTCATTTGAAGTGAATAGTAGTTATACATGACACTTCGCAATGAATATTATGTCTTATCATGGAACATGGAAATAAGATGCGATATCACGTTTTAAGAAGCATTAGAACTCTACTGCATCGATACGTAGACATCTGCAAACGCTATTTCCTAGCAAGGTAGTGTCGCACTTTCATTCTATTGAAGTGAATACGAGGTATAAGTGACACTTCGCAATGAATAATAGATCTTATCATGAAACATAGAAATGAGATGCGATATCGTGTTTTAAGAAGCTTTAGAACTCTATTGCTTCGATACGTAGACATTTGCAAACGCTATTACCTGGCAAGGATGTGTCGCATTTACATTCTTTTGAAGTGAATACGAGGTATACACGACACTTCGCAGTGAATATTATATATTATCATGAAACATAGGAATGAGAAACTATATGGCGATTTAAGAAGTATTAGATACCTATTGCTTCGATACATAGACATCTGCAAACGCTATTTCCTAGCAAGGAAGTGTCGCATTTACATTCTTTTGAAGTGAATACGAGGTATACATAACACTCCACAATGAATATTATATATTATAATGAAACATGGTAATGAGTAGCGATATTGCGTTTTGAGAAGCATCAGAACTCTAATGGTACGATACGTAGACACCTGCAAACGCTATTTCCTGGCAACGAAGTATCGCGTTTACATTCTTTTGAAGTGAATACGTAATATTCATAACACTGCACAATGATTATTATATCTTATCATGAAACATAGAAATGTGATGCGATATGGCGATTTAAGAAGCATTAGAACTCTACTGCTTCGATACGTAGACATCTGCAAACGCTATTTCCTAGCAAGGAAGTGTCGCATTTACATTCTTTTGACGTGAATAAGAGGTATACATAACACTGCACTGTGAATATTATATCTTATCATGAAACATAGAAATGTGATGTAATATGGCGATTTAAGAAGCATTAGAATACTATTTCTTCGATACGTAGACATCAGCAAACGCAACTTCCTAGCAAGGAAGTGTCGCATTTACATTCTTTTGAAAGGAATACAAGGTATACATGACACTTCGCAATGAATATTATATCTTATCATGAAACATAGAAATGAGATGCGATATGGCGATTTATGAAGCATTTGATGTCTATTACTTCGATACGTAGACATCTGCAAACGCTACTTCCTAGCAAGGAAGTGTCGCATTTACATTCTTTTGAGAGGAATACGAGGTATACGTAACACTTCGCAATGAATATTATATCTTATCATGAAACATAGAAATGAGATGCGATATGACTATTTAAGAAGCATTAGAAATCTATTGCTTGGATACGTAGACATCTGCAAACGTTACTTCCTAGCAAGAAAGTGTCGCATTTACATCCATTTGAAGTATAGACGAGATATACATAACACTGCACAATGAGTATTATATCTTATCGTGAAACATAGAAATGATATGCGATATGGCTATTTAAGAAGCATTAGAACTCTATTGCTTCGATACGTAGATATCTGAAAACGCTATTTCCTAGCAAGGAAGTGTCGCATTTACATCCATTTGAAGTATAGACGAGATATACATAACACTGCACAATGAATATTATATCTTATCATGAAACATAGAGATGAGATGCGATATCGCGATTTAATGAGCATTAGAAATCTATTGCTTCGATACGTAGACATCTGCAAACGCCATTTACTAGCAAGGAAGTGTCGCATTTACATTCTTTTGAAGTGAATACGAGGTATACATAACACTCCACAATGAATATTATATCTTATCATGAAACATAGAAATGTGATGTAATATGGCGATTTAAGAAGCATTAGAACACTATTTCTTCGATACGTAGACATCTGCAAACGCAACTTCCTAGCAAGGAAGTGTCGCATTTACATTCTTTTGAAACGAATATGAGGTATACATAAGACTCCACAATGAATATTATATCTTATCATGGAACATAGAAATGAGATGCGATATCGCCAATTAGAAGGTTTTAGAACTCTATTGCTTCGATACGTAGACATCTGCAAACGCTATTTCCAAGCAAGGAAGTGTCGCATTTACATTCTTTTGAAGTGAATACGAGGAGGTCATAACACTGCGCAAAGAATATTATATCTTATCATGAAACATAGAAATGAGATGCGATATCGCGATATAAGAAGCATTAGAACTCTATTGCTTCGATACGTGGATATCTGCAAACACTATTTCCTAGCAAGGAACTGTCGCATTCACATCCATTTGAAGTGTATGCGAGGTATACATGACACTTCGCAATGAATATTATATATTACCATGAAACATATATATGAGATGAGATTTCGCAAATTAGCAAGCTTTAGAAATCTATTGCTTCGATACGGAGACATCTGCAAACGCTGTTTCCTAGCAAGGAAGTGTCTCATTTACATTCATTTGAAGGGTATGCGAAGTATACATGACACTTCGCAGTGAATATTATATATTGTCATGAAACTTAGAAATGAGAAGCGATATGGCGATTTAAGAAGCATTAGATCCCTATTGCTTCGATACGTAGACATCTGCAAACGCTACTTCCTAGCAAGGATGTGTCGCATATACATTCTTTTGAATACGAGGTATACATAACACTCCACAATGAATATTATATCTTATCATGAAACATAGAAATGTGATGTAATGTGGCGATTTAAGAAGCATTAGAACACTATTTCTTCGATACGTAGACATCTGCAAACGCTACTTCCTAGCAAGGAAGTGTCGCATTTACATTCTTTTGAAACGAATACGAGGTATACATAACATTCCACAATGAATATTATATCTTATCATGAAACGTAGAAATGAGATGCGATATCGCGTTTTGAGAAGCATTAGAACTCTAATGCCACGATACGTAGGCATCTGCAAACGCTATTTCCTAGCAAGGAAATTTCGCACTTACATTCCACTGAAGTGAATACGAGGTATACATAACATTACACAATGAATATTATATCTTATTACGAAACATAGAAATGAAATACGACATCTCGTTTTAAGAATCATTAGTACTCTATTGCTGTGATACGTAGACATCTGCAAACAATATTTCCCAGCAAGGAAGTTTCGCATTTACAATCTTGTGAAGTGAAATCGAGGTATACATGACACTTTGCAATGAATATATATCTTATCATGAAACATAGAAGTGAGATGCGATATCGCGTTCTAAGAGGCATTAGAACCCTATTGCTACGATACGTAGACATCTGCAAACGCTATTTCCTAGCATGGACATGTCGCACTTACATTCCACTGAAGTGAATACGAGGTATACATAACATTACACAATGAATATTGTATCTTATTACGAAACATAGAAATGAAATACGACATCTCGTTTTAAAAAGCAGTAGTATTCTATTGCTGTGATACGTAGACATCTGCAAACGCTATTTCCTAGCAAGGAAGTGTCGCATTTACATACATTTTGAGTGTATGCGAGGTATACATGACCCATTGCAATGAATATTATATATTGTCATGAAACATAGAATTGAGATGCGATATGACGATTTAAGAAGCATTAGAACACTATTGCTTCGACACGTTGACATCTGCAAACACTATTTCCTAGCAAGGAGCTGTCGCATTCACATTCGTTTGAATTGTATGCGAGGTATACATGAAACTTCGCAATGAATATTATATATTATCATGAAACATAGATATGAGATGCGATATCGCGAACTAGCAAGCTTTAGAACTCTATTGCTTCGATACGTAGACATTTGCAAACGCTATTACCTAGCAAAGAAGTGTCGCATTTACATTCTTTAGATATGTATACGAGGAATGCATGACACTTCGCAATGAATATTATATCGTGATATGAAACATAGATATGAGATGCGATATCCCGTTTTAAGAAGCATTAAAACTATTGCTACGATACGTAGAACACTGCAAACGCTATTTCCTAGAAAGGAAGCGTCGCAGTTACGTTAATTTGAAGTGAATAGTAGTTATACATGACACTTCGCAATGAATATTATGTCTTATCATGGAACATGGAAATAAGATGCGATATCACGTTTTAAGAAGCATTAGAACTCTACTGCATCGATACGTAGACATCTGCAAACGCTATTTCCTAGCAAGGTAGTGTCGCACTTTCATTCTATTGAAGTGAATACGAGGTATAAGTGACACTTCGCAATGAATAATAGATCTTATCATGAAACATAGAAATGAGATGCGATATCGTGTTTTAAGAAGCTTTAGAACTCTATTGCTTCGATACGTAGACATTTGCAAACGCTATTACCTGGCAAGGATGTGTCGCATTTACATTCTTTTGAAGTGAATACGAGGTATACACGACACTTCGCAGTGAATATTATATATTATCATGAAACATAGGAATGAGAAACTATATGGCGATTTAAGAAGTATTAGATACCTATTGCTTCGATACATAGACATCTGCAAACGCTATTTCCTAGCAAGGAAGTGTCGCATTTACATTCTTTTGAAGTGAATACGAGGTATACATAACACTCCACAATGAATATTATATATTATAATGAAACATGGTAATGAGTAGCGATATTGCGTTTTGAGAAGCATCAGAACTCTAATGGTACGATACGTAGACACCTGCAAACGCTATTTCCTGGCAACGAAGTATCGCGTTTACATTCTTTTGAAGTGAATACGTAATATTCATAACACTGCACAATGATTATTATATCTTATCATGAAACATAGAAATGTGATGCGATATGGCGATTTAAGAAGCATTAGAACTCTACTGCTTCGATACGTAGACATCTGCAAACGCTATTTCCTAGCAAGGAAGTGTCGCATTTACATTCTTTTGACGTGAATAAGAGGTATACATAACACTGCACTGTGAATATTATATCTTATCATGAAACATAGAAATGTGATGTAATATGGCGATTTAAGAAGCATTAGAATACTATTTCTTCGATACGTAGACATCAGCAAACGCAACTTCCTAGCAAGGAAGTGTCGCATTTACATTCTTTTGAAAGGAATACAAGGTATACATGACACTTCGCAATGAATATTATATCTTATCATGAAACATAGAAATGAGATGCGATATGGCGATTTATGAAGCATTTGATGTCTATTACTTCGATACGTAGACATCTGCAAACGCTACTTCCTAGCAAGGAAGTGTCGCATTTACATTCTTTTGAGAGGAATACGAGGTATACGTAACACTTCGCAATGAATATTATATCTTATCATGAAACATAGAAATGAGATGCGATATGACTATTTAAGAAGCATTAGAAATCTATTGCTTGGATACGTAGACATCTGCAAACGTTACTTCCTAGCAAGAAAGTGTCGCATTTACATCCATTTGAAGTATAGACGAGATATACATAACACTGCACAATGAGTATTATATCTTATCGTGAAACATAGAAATGATATGCGATATGGCTATTTAAGAAGCATTAGAACTCTATTGCTTCGATACGTAGATATCTGAAAACGCTATTTCCTAGCAAGGAAGTGTCGCATTTACATCCATTTGAAGTATAGACGAGATATACATAACACTGCACAATGAATATTATATCTTATCATGAAACATAGAGATGAGATGCGATATCGCGATTTAATGAGCATTAGAAATCTATTGCTTCGATACGTAGACATCTGCAAACGCCATTTACTAGCAAGGAAGTGTCGCATTTACATTCTTTTGAAGTGAATACGAGGTATACATAACACTCCACAATGAATATTATATCTTATCATGAAACATAGAAATGTGATGTAATATGGCGATTTAAGAAGCATTAGAACACTATTTCTTCGATACGTAGACATCTGCAAACGCAACTTCCTAGCAAGGAAGTGTCGCATTTACATTCTTTTGAAACGAATATGAGGTATACATAAGACTCCACAATGAATATTATATCTTATCATGGAACATAGAAATGAGATGCGATATCGCCAATTAGAAGGTTTTAGAACTCTATTGCTTCGATACGTAGACATCTGCAAACGCTATTTCCAAGCAAGGAAGTGTCGCATTTACATTCTTTTGAAGTGAATACGAGGAGGTCATAACACTGCGCAAAGAATATTATATCTTATCATGAAACATAGAAATGAGATGCGATATCGCGATATAAGAAGCATTAGAACTCTTTTGCTTCGATACGTGGATATCTGCAAACACTATTTCCTAGCAAGGAACTGTCGCATTCACATCCATTTGAAGTGTATGCGAGGTATACATGACACTTCGCAATGAATGTTATATATTATCATGAAACATATATATGAGATGAGATTTCGCAAATTAGCAAGCTTTAGAAATCTATTGCTTCGATACGGAGACATCTGCAAACGCTGTTTCCTATCAAGGAAGTGTCTCATTTACATTCAATTGAAGGGTATGCGAAGTATACATGACACTTCGCAGTGAATATTGTATATTGTCATGAAACTTAGAAATGAGAAGCGATATGGCGATTTAAGAAGCATTAGATCCCTATTGCTTCGATACGTAGACATCTGCAAACGCTACTTCCTAGCAAGGAAGTGTCGCATTTACATTCTTTTGAAGTGAATACGAGGTATACATAACACTCCACAATGAATATTATATCTTATCATGAAACATAGAAATGTGATGTAATATGGCGATTTAAGAAGCATTAGAACACTATTTCTTCGATACGTAGACATCTGCAAACGCTACTTCCTAGCAAGAAAGTGTCGCATTTACATTCTTTTGAAACGAATACGAGGTATACATAACATTCCACAATGAATATTATATCTTATCATGAAACGTAGAAATGAGATGCGATATCGCGTTTTGAGAAGCATTAGAACTCTAATGCCACGATACGTAGGCATCTGCAAACGCTATTTCCTAGCAAGGAAATTTCGCACTTACATTCCACTGAAGTGAATACGAGGTATACATAACATTACACAATGAATATTATATCTTATTACGAAACATAGAAATGAAATACGACATCTCGTTTTAAGAATCATTAGTACTCTATTGCTGTGATACGTAGACATCTGCAAACAATATTTCCCAGCAAGGAAGTTCCGCATTTACAATCTTGTGAAGTGAAATCGAGGTATACATGACACTTTGCAATGAATATTATATCTTATCATGAAACATAGAAGTGAGATGCGATATCGCGTTCTAAGAGGCATTAGAACCCTATTGCTACGATACGTAGACATCTGCAAACGCTATTTCCTAGCATGGACATGTCGCACTTACATTCCACTGAAGTGAATACGAGGTATACATAACATTACACAATGAATATTGTATCTTATTACGAAACATAGAAATGAAATACGACATCTCGTTTTAAAAAGCAGTAGTATTCTATTGCTGTGATACGTAGACATCTGCAAACGCTATTTCCTAGCAAGGAAGTGTCGCATTTACATACATTTTGAGTGTATGCGAGGTATACATGACCCATTGCAATGAATATTATATATTGTCATGAAACATAGAAATGAGATGCGATATCGCGATTTAAGAAGCATTAGAACTCTATTGCTTCGGTACGTAGACATCTGCAAACGCTATTTCCTAGCAAGCAAGTGTCGCATTTACATCCATTTGAAGTATAGACGAGATAAACATAACACTGCACAATGAATATTATATCTTATCATGAAACATTGAAATGAGATGCGATATGGCGATTTAAGAAGCACTAGAACTCTACTTCTTCGATACGTAGACATCTGCAAACGCCATTTACTAGCAAGGAAGTGTCGCATTTACATTCTTTTGAAGTGAATACGAGGTATACATAACACTCCACAATGAATATTATATCTTATCATGAAACATAGAAATGTGATGTAATATGGCGATTTAAGAAGCATTAGAACACTATTTCTTCGATACGTAGACATCTGCAATCGCAACTTCCTAGCAAGGAAGTGTCGCATTTACATTCTTTTGAAAGGAATACAAGGTATACATGACACTTCGCAATGAATATTATATCTTATCATGAAACATAGAAATGAGATGCGATACGGCGATTTATGAAGCATTCGATGTCTATTACTTCGATACGTAGACATCTGCAAACGCTACTTCCTAGCAAGGAAGTGTCGCATTTACATTCTTTTGAGAGGAATACGAGGTATACGTGACACTTCGCAATGAATATTATATCTTATCACGAAACATAGAAATGAGATGCGATATCGCGTTTTGAGAAGCATTAGAACTTTAATGCCACGATACGTAGACATCTGCAAACACTATTTCCTAGCAAGGAAGTGTCGCATTTACATCCATTTGAAGTATAGACGAGATATACATAACACTGCACAATGAGTATTATACCTTATCATGAAACATAGAAATGATATGCGATATGGCTATTTAAGAAGCATTAGAACTCTATTGCTTCGATACGCAGATATCTGAAAACGCTATTTCCTAGCAAGGAAGTGTCGCATTTACATCCATTTGAAGTATGGACGAGATATACATAACACTGCACAATGAATATTATATCTTATCATGAAACATCGAAATGAGATGCGAAATGGCGATTTAAGAAGCACTACAACTCTACTGCTTCGATACGTAGACATCTGCAAACGCCATTTACTAGCAAGGAAGTGTCGCATTTACATTCTTTTGAAGTGAATACGAGGTATACATAACACTCCACAATGAATATTATATCTTATCATGAAACATAGAGATGAGATGCGATATCGCGATTTAAGAAGCATTAGAAATCTATTGCTTCGATACGTAGACATCTGCAAATGCTATTTCCTAGCAAGGAAGTGTCGCATTTACATACATTTTAAGTGTATGCGAGGTATACATGACCCATCGCAATGAATATTATATATTGTCATGAAACATAGAAATAAGATGCGATATCGCGTTTTAAGAAGCATTAGAACTCTATTGCTACGATACGTAGACATCTGCAAACGCTATTTCCTAGCATGGAAGTGTCGCATCTACATTCTTTTGAAGTGAATACGAGGTATACATGACAATTCGCAATGAATATTATACCTTATCATGAAACATAGAAGAGAGATGCGATATCGCATTTTAGGAAGCATTAGAACTCTACTGCTACGATACGTAGACATCTGCAAAGGCTATTTCCTAGAATGGAAGGGTCGCATCTACATTCTTTTGAAGTGAGTACGAGGTATACATGACACTTCGCAATGAATATTATATCTGAACATGAAACATAGAAGTGAGATGCAACATCTCGTTTTAAGAAGCATTAGAACTCTATTGCTAGGATACGTAGACATCTGCAAACGCTATTTCCTAGCATGTAAGTGTCGCATTTACATTCTTTTGATGTAAATACGAGGTATACATGACACTTCGCAATGAATATTATATCTTATCATGAAACATAGAAATGAGATGCGGCATCTCGTTTTAAGAAGCATTAGAACACTATTGTTACGACACGTAGACATCTGCAAACGCTATTTCCTAGCATGGAAGCGTCGCATTTACATTCTTGTCATGTGAATACGAAGTATACATGACACTTCGCAATGAATATTATATCTGAACATGAAACATAGAAGTGAGATGCAACATCTCGTTTTAAGAAGCATTAGAACTCTATTGCTAGGATACGTAGACATCTGCAAACGCTATTTCCTAGCATGTAAGTTTCGCATTTACATCCTTTTGAAGTGAATACGAGGTATACATGACACTTCGCAATGAATATTATATCTTATCATGAAACATGGAAGTGAGGTGCGATATCGCGTTCTAAGAAGCTTTAGAACTCTCTTGCTACGATACGTAGACATCTGCAAACCCTATTTCCTAGCAAGGAAGTGTCGCCTTTACATTCATTTGAAGTGAATACGAGGTATACATAACACTTCGCACTGAATATTATATCTTATCGTGAAACATAGCAGTGAGATGCGATATTGCGTTCTAAGAAGCATTAGAAATCTATTGCTACGATACGTAGACATCTGCAAACGCTATTTCCTAGCATGTAAGTGTCGCATTTACATTCTTTTGATGTGAATACGAGGTATACATGACACTTCGCAATGAATATTATATCTTATCATGAAACATAGAAATGCGATGCGACATCTCGTTTTAAGATGTATTAGAACTCTATTATTTCCATACGTAGTCGTCTGGAAACGCAATTTCCTAGCAAGGAAGTGTCGCACTTACATCCTTTTGAAGTGAATACGAAGTATACATAGCACTTCGCACTGAATGTTATATCTTATCATGAAACATAGGAGTGAGATGCGATATGGCATTTTAAGAATCATTAGAACTTTATTGTTTCGACACGTAGTCATCTGGAAACGATATTTCCTAGCAAGGAAGTGTCGCATTTACATTCTTTTGAAGTGACTACGGGGTATACATAACACTCCATAATGAATATTATATCTTAACATGAAACATAGCAGTGAGATGCGATATCGCGTTTTAAGAAGCATTAGAACTCTATTGCTACGATACGTAGACATCTGCAAACAATATTTCCTAGCAAGGAAGTGTCGCATTTACATTCTTTTGAAGTGAATACGAGGTATACATAACATTCCGCAATGAATATTATATCTTATTACGAAACATAGAAATGAGATGCGACATCTCGTATTAAGAAGCATTAGAACTCTATTGCTACGATACGTAGGCATCTGCAAACGCTATTTCCTAGCATGGAAGTGTCGCATTTACGTTCTTTTGAAGTGAATACGAGGTATACATGACACATCGCAATGATTATTGTATCTTATCATGAAACATAGAAATTAGATGCGACATCTCGTATTAAGAAGCATTAGAACTCTATTGCTACGATACGTAGACATCTGCAAACGCTATTTCCTAACATGGAAGTGTCGCATTTACATTCTTCTGATGTGAATACGAGATATACATGACACTTCGCAATGAATATTATATCTTATCATGAAACATAGAAATGGGATGCGATATCGCTATTTAAGAAACATTAGAACTCTATTGCTTCGATACGTAGACATCTGGGAACGCTATTTCCTTGAAAGGAAGTGGCGCATTTACATTCATTTGAAGTGAATACGAGGTATACATAACACTCTACCATGTATATTATATCTTATCACGAAACATAGAAATGAAATGTGACATCTCGTTTTAAGAAGCATTAGAACTCTATTGCTACGATACGTGGACATCTGCAAACGCTATTTCCTAGCATGTAAGTGTCGCATTTACATTCTTTTGAAGTGAATACGAGGTATACATGACACATCGCAATGATTATTATATCTTATCATGAAACATAGGTGTGAGATACGATATCGCGTTTTAAGAAGCATTAGATCTCTCTTGCTACGATACGTAGACATCGGCAAACGCTATTTCCTAGCATGGAAGTGTCGCATTTACATTCTTTTGAATTTATTACGCGGTATACATAACACTCTACAATGAATATTATATCTTACCACGAAACATAGATATGAAATGCGACATCTCGTTTTAAGAAGCATTAGAACTCTATTGCTGCGATACGTATACATCTGCAAACGGTATTTCCTAGCATGTAAGTGTCGCATTTACATTCCTTTGAAGTTAATACGAGGTATACATGACTCTTCGCAATGAATATTATATCTTATCTCGAAACATAGATGTGAGATGCGATATCGCGTTTTAAGAAGCATTAGAACTCTATTGCTACGATACGTAGACATCTGCAAACGCTATTTCCTAGCATGGAAATGTCGCATTTACATTCGTTTGAAGTGAATACGAGGTATATATGACACATCGCAATGAATATTATATCTTATCATGAAACATAGGAGTGAGATACGATATGGCATTTTAAGAATCATTAGAACTCTATTGTTTCGACACGTAGTCATCTGGAAACGCTATTTCCTAGCAAGGAAGTGTCGCATTTACATTCTTTTGAAGTGACTACGGGGTATACATAACACTCCATAATGAATATTATATCTTAACATGAAACATAGCAGTGAGATGCGATATCGCGTTTTTAGAAGCATTAGGACTCTATTGCTACGATACGTAGACATCTGCAAACGCTATTTCCTAGCATGGAAGTGTCGCATCTACATTCTTTTGAAGTGAATACGAGGTATACATGACAATTCGCAATGAATATTATACCTTATCATGAAACATAGAAGAGAGATGCGATATCGCGTTTTAGGAAGCATTAGAACTCTACTGCTACGATACGTAGACATCTGCAAAGGCCATTTCCTAGCATGGAAGGGTCGCATTTACATTCTTTTGAAGTGAGTACGAGGTATACATAACATTCCGCAATGAATATTATATCTTATTACGAAACATAGAAATGAAATACGACTTCTCGTTTTAAAAAGCATTATAACTCTATTGCTACGATACGTAGACATCTGCAAACAATATTTCCTAGCAAGGAAGTGTCGCATTTACATTCTTTTGAAGTGAAAACGAGGTATACATAACATTCCGCAATGAATATTATATCTTATTACGAAACATAGAAATGAGATGCGACATCTCGTATTAAGAAGCATTAGAACTCTATTGCTACGATACGTAGACATCTGCAAACGCTATTTCCTAGCATGGAAGTGTCGCATTTACATTCTTCTGATGTGAATACGAGATATACATGACACTTCGCAATGAATGTTATATCTTATCATGTAACATAGAAATGGGATGCGATATCGCTATTTATGAAACATTAGTACTCTATTGCTTCGATACGTAGACATCTGGGAACGCTATTTCCTTGAAAGGAAGTGGCGCATTTACATTCTTTTGAAGTGAATACGAGGTATACATGACACTTCGCAATGAATATTATATCTTATCATGAAACATAGGAGTGAGATGCGATATGGCATTTTAAGAATCATTAGAACTCTATTGTTTCGACACGTAGTCATCTGGAAACGCTATTTCCTAGCAAGGAAGTGTCGCATTTACATTCTTTTGAAGTGACAACGGGGTATACATAACACTCCATAATGAATATTATATCTTAACATGAAACATAGAAGTGAGATGCGATATCGCGTTTTAAGAAGCATTAGAACTCTATTGCTACGATACGTAGACATCTGCAAACGCTATTTCCTAGCATGTAAGTGTCGCATTTACATTCTTTTGAAGTGAATACGAGGTATACATGACACATCGCAATGATTATTATATCTTATCATGAAACATAGGTGTGAGATACGATATCGCGTTTTAAGAAGCATTAGATCTCTCTTGCTACGATACGTAGACATCTGCAAACGCTATTTCCTAGCATGGAAGTGTCGCATTTACATTCTTTTGAATTTATTACGCGGTATACATAACACTCTACAATGAATATTATATCTTACCACGAAACATAGATATGAAATGCGACATCTCGTTTTAAGAAGCATTAGTAATCTATTGCTGCGATACGTATACATCTGCAAACGCTATTTCCTAGCATGTAAGTGTCGCATTTACATTCCTTTGAAGTTAATACGAGGTATACATGACACTTCGCAATGAATATTATATCTTATCTCGAAACATAGATGTGAGATGCGATATCGCGATTTAAGAAGCACTAGAACTCTATTGCTACGATGCGTAGACATCTGCAAATGTTATTTCCTAGCAAGGAAGTGTCGCATTTACATTCTTTTGACGTGAATACGAGGTAAACATAACATTCCACAATGAAAATTACACCTTATTACGAAATATAGAAATGAAATGCGACTTCTCATTTTAAGAAGCATTAGAACTCTATTGCTACGATACGTAGACATCTGCAAACGCTATTTCCTAGCATGTAAGTGTCGCATTTACATTCTTTTGAAGTGAATACGAGATATACATGACACTTCGCAATGGATACTATATCTTATCATGATACATAGGAATGAGGTGCTATATCGCGTTTTGAGAAGCATTAGAACTCTACTGCTAATATACGTAGACATCTGCAAACAATATTTCCTAGCAAGGAAATGTCGCACTTTGATGCCATTGAAGTGTATACGAGGTATACATAACATTACACAATGAATATTATATCTTATTACGAAACATAGGAATGAAATACGACATCTCGTTTTAAGAAGCATTAGTACTCTATTGCTAATATACGTAGACATCTGCAAACAATATTTCCTAGCAAGGAAATGTCGCAATTACATTCCATTGAAGTGAATACGAGGTATACATAACATTACACAATGAATATTATATCTTATTACGAAACATAGAAATGAAATACGATATCTCGTTTTAAGAAGCATTAGTACTCTATTGCTGTGATACGTAGATATCTGCAAACAATATTTCCTAGCATGGAGGTGTCGCATTTACATTCTTTTGAAGTGAATACGAGGTATACATGACACTTCGCAATGAATATTATATCTTATCATGAAACATGGAAGTGAGGTGCGATATCGCGTTCTAAGAAGCTTTAGAACTCTCTTGCTACGATACGTAGACATCTGCAAACCCTATTTCCTAGCAAGGAAGTGTCGCATTTACATTCATTTGAAGTGAATACGAGGTATACATGACACTTCGCAATGAATATTATATCTTATCATGAAACATAGGAGTGAGATGCGATATCGCGTTTGAAGAAGCATTAGAACTCTATTGCTACGATACGTAGACATCTGCAAACGCTATTTCCTAGCATGGAAGTGTCGCATCTACATTCTTTTGAAGTGAATACGAAGTATACATGACAATTCGCAATGAATATTATAACTTATCATGAAACATAGAAGAGAGATGCGACATCTCGTTTTATAATGCATTAGAATTCTATTGCTGCGATACGTAGACATCTGCAAACGCTATTTCCTAGCATGTGAGTGTCGCATTTACATTCTTTTGAAGTGAGTACGAGGTATACATGACACTTCGCAATGAATATTATATCTTATCATGAAACATAGGTATGAGGTGCTATATCGCATTTTAAGAAGCATTAGAACCCTATTGCTACGATACGTAGACATCTGCAAACGCCACTTCCTAGCATGGAAGTGTCGCATTCACATTCTTTTGAAGTGAATACGAGGTATACATGACACTTCGCAATGAATATAATATCTTATCATGAAACATAGAAGTGAGATGCGATATGGCATTTTAGGAATCATTAGAACTCTATTGTTTCGACACGTAGTCATCTGGTAACGCTATTTCCTAGCAAGGAAGTGTCGCATTCACATCCTTTTGAGGTGAATACGAGGTATACATGACACTTCGCAATGAATATTATATCTGAACATGAAACATAGAAATGAGATGCGACATCTCGTTTTAAGAAGCATTAGAACTCTATTGCTAGGATACGTAGACACCTGCAAACGCTTTTTCCTAGCATGTAAGTGTCGCATCTACATTCTTTTGAAGTGAATACGAGGTATACATGACAATTCGCAATGAATATTATACCTTATCATGAAACATAGAAGAGAGATGCGATATCGCGTCTTAGGAAGCATTAGAACTCTATTGCTACGATACGTAGACATCTGCAAACGCTACTTCCTAGCATGGAGGTGTCGCATTTACATTCTTTTGAAGTGAATACGAGGTATACATGACACTTCGCAATGAATATTATAACTTATCATGAAACATAGAAGAGAGATGCGACATCTCGTTTTATAATGCATTAGAATTCTATTGCTGCGATACGTAGACATCTGCAAACGCTATTTCCTAGCATGTAAGTGTCGCATTTACATTCTTTTGAAGTGAATACGAGGTATACATGACACTTCGCAATGAATATTATATCTTATCCCGAAACATTGAAGTGAGGTGCGATATCGCGATTTAAGGAGCACTAGAACTCTATTGCTACGATGCGTAGACATCTGCAAATGTTATTTCCTAGCAAGGAAGTGTCGCATTTACATTATTTTGAAGTGAATACGAGGTATACATAACACTCCACAATGAATATTACATCTTATCACGAAACATAGAAATGAAATGCGACATCTCGTTTTAAGTAGTATTAGAACTCTATTGCAACGATACGTATAAATCTGCAAACGCTATTTCCTAGCATGGAAATGACGCACTTACATTCCATTAAAGCGAATACGAGGTATACATAACATTACACAATGCATATTATATCCTATTACGAAACATAGAAATGAAATACGACATCTCGTTTTATAATGCATTAGAATTCTATTGCTGCGATACGTAGACATCTGCAAACGCTATTTCCTAGCATGTGAGTGTCGCATTTACATTCTTTTGAAGTGAGTACGAGGTATACATGACACTTCGCAATGAATATTATATCTTATCATGAAACATAGGTATGAGGTGCTATATCGCATTTTAAGAAGCATTAGAACCCTATTGCTACGATACGTAGACATCTGCAAACGCCACTTCCTAGCATGGAAGTGTCGCATTCACATTCTTTTGAAGTGAATACGAGGTATACATGACACTTCGCAATGAATATAATATCTTATCATGAAACATAGAAGTGAGATGCGATATGGCATTTTAGGAATCATTAGAACTCTATTGTTTCGACACGTAGTCATCTGGTAACGCTATTTCCTAGCAAGGAAGTGTCGCATTCACATCCTTTTGAGGTGAATACGAGGTATACATGACACTTCGCAATGAATATTATATCTGAACATGAAACATAGAAATGAGATGCGACATCTCGTTTTAAGAAGCATTAGAACTCTATTGCTAGGATACGTAGACACCTGCAAACGCTTTTTCCTAGCATGTAAGTGTCGCATCTACATTCTTTTGAAGTGAATACGAGGTATACATGACAATTCGCAATGAATATTATACCTTATCATGAAACATAGAAGAGAGATGCGATATCGCGTCTTAGGAAGCATTAGAACTCTATTGCTACGATACGTAGACATCTGCAAACGCTACTTCCTAGCATGGAGGTGTCGCATTTACATTCTTTTGAAGTGAATACGAGGTATACATGACACTTCGCAATGAATATTATAACTTATCATGAAACATAGAAGAGAGATGCGACATCTCGTTTTATAATGCATTAGAATTCTATTGCTGCGATACGTAGACATCTGCAAACGCTATTTCCTAGCATGTAAGTGTCGCATTTACATTCTTTTGAAGTGAATACGAGGTATACATGACACTTCGCAATGAATATTATATCTTATCTCGAAACATTGAAGTGAGGTGCGATATCGCGATTTAAGGAGCACTAGAACTCTATTGCTACGATGCGTAGACATCTGCAAATGTTATTTCCTAGCAAGGAAGTGTCGCATTTACATTATTTTGAAGTGAATACGAGGTATACATAACACTCCACAATGAATATTACATCTTATCACGAAACATAGAAATGAAATGCGACATCTCGTTTTAAGTAGTATTAGAACTCTATTGCAACGATACGTATAAATCTGCAAACGCTATTTCCTAGCATGGAAATGACGCACTTACATTCCATTAAAGCGAATACGAGGTATACATAACATTACACAATGCATATTATATCCTATTACGAAACATAGAAATGAAATACGACATCTCGTTTTAAGAAGCATTAGTACTCTATTGCTGTGATACGTAGACATCTGCAAACAATATTTCCTAGCATGTGAGTGTCGCATTTACATTCTTTTGAAGTGAGTACGAGGTATACATGACACTTCGCAATGAATATTATATCTTATCATGAAACATAGGTATGAGGTGCTATATCGCATTTTAAGAAGCATTAGAACCCTATTGCTACGATACGTAGACATCTGCAAACGCCACTTCCAAGCATGGAAGTGTCGCATTCACATTCTTTTGAAGTGAATACGAGGTATACATGACACTTCGCAATGAATATAATATCTTATCATGAAACATAGAAGTGAGATGCGATATGGCATTTTAAGAATCATTAGAACTCTATTGTTTCGACACGTAGTCATCTGGTAACGCTATTTCCTAGCAAGGAAGTGTCGCATTCACATCCTTTTGAGGTGAATACGAGGTATACATGACACTTCGCAATGAATATTATATCCTATCATGAAACATGGAAGTGAGGTGCGATATCGCGTTCTAAGAAGCTTTAGAACTCTCTTGCTACGATACGTAGACATCTGCAAACCCTATTTCCTAGCAAGGAAGTGTCGCATTTACATTCATTTGAAGTGAATACGAGGTATACATGACACTTCGCAATGAATATTATATCTTATCATGAAACATAGGAGTGAGATGCGATATCGCGTTTTAAGAAGCATTAGAACTCTATTGCTACGATACGTAGACATCTGCAAACGCTATTTCCTAGCATGGAAGTGTCGCATCTACATTCTTTTGAAGTGAATACGAAGTATACATGACAATTCGCAATGAATATTATAACTTATCATGAAACATAGAAGAGAGATGCGACATCTCGTTTTATAATGCATTAGAATTCTATTGCTGCGATACGTAGACATCTGCAAACGCTATTTCCTAGCATGTAAGTGTCGCATTTACATTCTTTTGAAGTGAATACGAGATATACATGACACTTCGCAATGAATATTATATCTTATCTCGAAACATTGAAGTGAGGTGCGATATCGCGATTTAAGGAGCACTAGAACTCTATTGCTACGATGCGTAGACATCTGCAAATGTTATTTCCTAGCAAGGAAGTGTCGCATTTACATTATTTTGAAGTGAATATGAGGTATACATAACACTCCACAATGAATATTACATCTTATCACGAAACAGAAATGAAATGCGACATCTCGTTTTAAGTAGCATTAGAACTCTATTGCAACGATACGTATAAATCTGCAAACGCTATTTCCTCGCATGGAAATGACGCACTTACATTCCATTAAAGCGAATACGAGGTATACATAACATTACACAATGCATATTATATCCTATTACGAAACATAGAAATGAAATACGACATCTCGTTTTAAGAAGCATTAGTACTCTATTGCTGTGATACGTAGACATCTGCAAACAATATTTCCTAGCATGTGAGTGTCGCATTTACATTCTTTTGAAGTGAGTACGAGGTATACATGACACTTCGCAATGAATATTATATCTTATCATGAAACATAGGTATGAGGTGCTATATCGCATTTTAAGAAGCATTAGAACCCTATTGCTACGATACGTAGACATCTGCAAACGCCACTTCCTAGCATGGAAGTGTCGCATTTACATCCTTTTGAGGTGAATACGAGGTATACATGACACTTCGCAATGAATATTATATCTGAACATGAAACATAGAAATGAGATGCGACATCTCGTTTTAAGAAGCATTAGAACTCTATTGCTAGTATACGTAGACACCTGCAAACGCTATTTCCTAGCATGTAAGTGTCGCATTTACATTCTTTTGAAGTGAATACGAGGTATACATGACACTTCGCAAAGAATATTATATCCTATCATGAAACATGGAAGTGAGATGCGATATCGCGTTCTAAGAAGCGTTAGAACTCTATTGCTACGATACGTAGACATCTGCAAAGGCTATTTCCTAGCATGGAAGGGTCGCATTTACATTCTTTTGAAGTGAGTACGAGGTATACATAGCAATCCATAATGAATATTATATTTTATCATGAAATATAGCAGTGAGATGCGATATCGCGTTATAAGAAGTATTAGAACTCTATTGCTACGATACGTAGACATCTGCAAACGCTATTTCCTAGCATGGAAGTGTCGCATCTACATTCTTTTGAAGTGAATACGAGGTATACATGACAATTCGCAATGAATATTATACCTTATCATGAAACATAGAAGAGAGATGCGATATCGCGTCTTAGGAAGCATTAGAACTCTATTGCTACGATACGTAGACATCTGCAAACGCTACTTCCTAGCATGGAGGTGTCGCATTTACATTCTTTTGAAGTGAATACGAGGTATACATGACACTTCGCAATGAATATTATATCTTATCATGAAACATGGAAGTGAGGTGCGATATCGCGTTCTAAGAAGCTTTAGAACTCTCTTGCTACGATACGTAGACATCTGCAGACCCTATTTCCTAGCAAGGAAGTGTCGCATTTACATTCATTTGAAGTGAATACGAGGTATACATAATACTCTACAATGAATATTATATCTTACCAAGAAACATAGAAATGAAATGCGACATCTCGTTTTATAAAGCATTAGAATTCTATTGCTGCGATACGTAGACATCTGCAAACGCTATTTCCTAGCATGTAAGTGTCGCATTTACATTCTTTTGAAGTGAATACGAGGTATACATGACACATCGCAATGATTATTATATCTCATCATGAAACATAGAAATGCGATGCGACATCTCGTTTTAAGATGTATTAGAACTCTATTATTTCCATACGTAGTCGTCTGGAAACGCAATTTCCTAGCAAGGAAGTGTCGCACTTACATCCTTTTGAAGTGAATACGAAGTATGCATAACACTTCGCACTGAATACTATATCTTATCATGAAGCATAGAAATGAGATGCGGCATCTCGTTTTAAGAAGCATTAGAACACTATTGTTACGACACGTAGACATCTGCAAACGCTATTTCCTAGCATGGAAGCGTCGCATTTACATTCTTGTCATGTGAATACGAAGTATACATGACACTTCGCAATGAATATTATATCTTATCATGAAACATAGATGTGAGATGCGATATCGCGTTCTAAGAAGCATTAGAACTCTATTGCTGCGATACGTAGACATCTGCAAATGCTATTTCCTAGCATGTAAGTGTCGCATTTACATTCTTTTGAAGTGAATACGAGGTATACATGACACTTCGCAATGAATATTATATCTTGCCATGAAACATAGATGTGAGATGCGATATCGCGTTCTAAGAAGCATTAGAACTATACTGCTACGATACGTAGACATCTGCAAACGCTATTTCCTAGCATGGAAGTGACTTATTTACGTTCTTTTGAAGTGAATACGAGGTATACATGACACTTCGCAATGAATATTATATCTTATCATGAAACATAGAAGTGAGATGCGATATCGCGTTCTAAGAAGCATTAGAAATCTATTGCTACGATACGTAGACATATGGAAACGTTATTCCCTAGCATGGAAGTGTCGCATTTACATTCTTTTGAAGTGAATACGAGATATACATGACACTTCGCAATGAATATTATATGTTATCATGAAACATTGGAGTGAGATGCGATATCGCGTTTTAAGAAGCATTAGAACTCTATTGCTACGATACCTAGACATCTGCAAACGCTATTTCCTAGCATGGAAGGGTCGCATTTACATTCTTTTGAAGTGAGTACGAGGTATACATGACACTTCGCAATGAATATTATACCTTATCATGAAACATAGAAGAGAGATGCGATATCGCGTTTTAGTAAGCATTAGAACTCTATTGCTGCGATACGTAGACATCTGCAAACGCTATTTCCTAGCATGGAAGGGTCGCATTTACACTCTTTTGAAGTGAGTACGAGGCATACATAACACTCCATAATGAATATTATATCTTTTCATGAAACATAGCGGTACGATGCGATATCGCGCTTTAAGGAGCATTAGAAATCTATTGCTACGATACGTAGACATCTGCAAACGCTATTTCCTAGCATGGAAGTGTCGCATTTACATTCGTTTGAAGTGAATACGAGATATACATGACACTTCGCAATGAATATTATATCTTATCATGAAACATAGGAATGAGGTGCTATATCGTGTTTTGGGAAGCATTAGAACTCTATTGCTAATATACGTAGACATCTGCAAACTCTATTTCCTAGCAAGGAAATTTCGCACTTACATTCCACTGAAGTGAATACGAGGTATACATAACATTACACAATGAATATTATATCTAATTACGAAACATAGAAATGAAATACGACATCTCGTTTTAAGAAGCATTAGTACTCTATTGCTGTGATACGTAGACATCTGCAAACAATATTTCCTAGCAAGGAAGTGTCGCATTTACATTCTTGTGAAGTGAAATCGAGGTATACATGACACTTCGCAATGAATATTATATCTTGTCATGATACATAGAAGTGAGATGCGATATCGCGTTTTAAGAAGCATTAGAACCCTATTGCTACGATACGTAGACATCTGCAAACGCTACTTCCTAGCATGGAAGTGTCGCATTTACATTCATTTGAAGTGAATACGAGGTATACATGACACTTCACAATGAATATTATATCTTATCACGGAACATAGAAATGAAATGAGGCATCTCGTTTTAAGAAGTATTAGAACTCTATTGCTACGATACGTAGACATCTGCAAACGCTATTTCCTAGCATGGAAGTGTCATATTTACATTCTTTTGAAGTGAATACGAGGTATACATGACACTTCGCAATGAATATTATATCTTATCGTGAAACATAGAAGTGAGATGCGATATCGCGTTCTAAGAAGCATTAGAACTCTATTGCTACGATACGTAGACATCTGCAAACGCTATTTCCTAACATGGAAGTGTCTTATTTACGTTCTTTTGAAGTGAATACGAGTTATACATGACACATCGCAATGAATATTATATCTTCTCATGAAACATAGCAGTGAGTTGCGATATCGCGTTTTAAGAAGCATTAGAACTCTATTGCTACGATACGTAGACATTTGCAAAGGCTATTCACTAGCATGGAAGGGTCGCATTTCCATTCTTTTGAAGTGAGTACGAGGTATACATATCACTCCATAATGAATATTATATCTTATCATGAAACATAGCAGTGAGATCCGATATCGCGTTTTGAGAAGCATTAGAACTCTATTGCTGCGATACGTAGACATCTGCAAACGCTATTTCCTAGCATGGAAGTGTCGCATTTACATTCTTTTGATGTGAATACGAGATATACATGACACTTCGCAATGAATATTATATCTTATCATGAAACATAGGAATGTGGTGCTATATCGCGTTTTGAGAAGCATTAGAACTCTATTGCCTATATACGTAGACATCTGCAAACTCTATTTCCTAGCAAGGAAATTTCGCACTTACATTCCACTGAAGTGAATACGAGGTATACATAACATTACACATTGAATATTATATCTTGTTACGAAACATAGAAATGAAATACGACATCTCGTTTTAAGAAGCATTAGTACTCTATTTCTGTGATACGTAGATATCTGCAAACAATATTTCCTAGCAAGGAAGTGTCGCATTTACATTCTTTTGAAGTGAATACGAGGTATACATGACACTTCGCAATGAATATTATATCTTGCCATGAAACATAGAAGTGAGATGCGATATCGCGTTCTAAGAAGCATTAGAAATCTATTGCTACGATACGTAGACATATGGAAACGTTATTTCCTAGCATGTAAGTGTCGCATTTACATTCTTTTGAAGTGAATACGAAGTGTACATAACACTTCGCAATGAATATTTTATCTTATCATGAAACATAGAAGTGAGATGCGATATCGCGTTTTCAGAAGCATTAGAAATCTATTGCTACGATACGTAGACATCTGCAAACGCTATTTCCTAGCATGGAAGTGTCGCATTTACATTCTTTTGTAGTGAATACGAAGTATACATGACACTTCGCAATGAATATTATATCTTATCATGAAACATAGTAGTGAGATGCGATATCGCGTTTTAGGAAGCATTAGAACTCTATTGCTACGATATGTAGACATCTGCAAACGCTACTTCCTAGCATGGAAGTGTCGCATTTACATTCTTTTGAAGTGAATACGAGATATACATGACACTCCGCAATGAATATTATATCTTATCATGATACATAGGAATGAGGTGCTATATCGCGTTTTGAGAAGCATTAGAACTCTATTGCTAATATACGTAGACATCTGCAAACAATATTTCCTAGCAAGGAAATGTCGCACTTACATTCCATTGAAGTCTATACGAGGTATACATAACATTACACAATGAATATTATATCTTATTACGAAACATAGAAATGAAATACGACATCTCGTTTTAAGAAGCATTAGTACTCTATTTCTGTGATACGTAGACATCTGCAAACAATATTTCCTAGCAAGGAAGTGTCGCATTTACATTCTTGTGAAGTGAAATCGAGGTATACATGACACTTCGCAATGAATATTATATCTGAACATGAAACATAGAAATGAGATGCGACATCTCGTTTTAAGAAGCATTAGAACTCTATTGCTAGGATACGTAGACACCTGCAAACGCTTTTTCCTAGCATGTAAGTGTCGCATCTACATTCTTTTGAAGTGAATACGAGGTATACATGACAATTCGCAATGAATATTATACCTTATCATGAAACATAGAAGAGAGATGCGATATCGCGTCTTAGGAAGCATTAGAACTCTATTGCTACGATACGTAGACATCTGCAAACGCTACTTCCTAGCATGGAGGTGTCGCATTTACATTCTTTTGAAGTGAATACGAGGTATACATGACACTTCGCAATGAATATTATAACTTATCATGAAACATAGAAGAGAGATGCGACATCTCGTTTTATAATGCATTAGAATTCTATTGCTGCGATACGTAGACATCTGCAAACGCTATTTCCTAGCATGTAAGTGTCGCATTTACATTCTTTTGAAGTGAATACGAGGTATACATGACACTTCGCAATGAATATTATATCTTATCTCGAAACATTGAAGTGAGGTGCGATATCGCGATTTAAGGAGCACTAGAACTCTATTGCTACGATGCGTAGACATCTGCAAATGTTATTTCCTAGCAAGGAAGTGTCGCATTTACATTATTTTGAAGTGAATACGAGGTATACATAACACTCCACAATGAATATTACATCTTATCACGAAACATAGAAATGAAATGCGACATCTCGTTTTAAGTAGTATTAGAACTCTATTGCAACGATACGTATAAATCTGCAAACGCTATTTCCTAGCATGGAAATGACGCACTTACATTCCATTAAAGCGAATACGAGGTATACATAACATTACACAATGCATATTATATCCTATTACGAAACATAGAAATGAAATACGACATCTCGTTTTAAGAAGCATTAGTACTCTATTGCTGTGATACGTAGACATCTGCAAACAATATTTCCTAGCATGTGAGTGTCGCATTTACATTCTTTTGAAGTGAGTACGAGGTATACATGACACTTCGCAATGAATATTATATCTTATCATGAAACATAGGTATGAGGTGCTATATCGCATTTTAAGAAGCATTAGAACCCTATTGCTACGATACGTAGACATCTGCAAACGCCACTTCCAAGCATGGAAGTGTCGCATTCACATTCTTTTGAAGTGAATACGAGGTATACATGACACTTCGCAATGAATATAATATCTTATCATGAAACATAGAAGTGAGATGCGATATGGCATTTTAAGAATCATTAGAACTCTATTGTTTCGACACGTAGTCATCTGGTAACGCTATTTCCTAGCAAGGAAGTGTCGCATTCACATCCTTTTGAGGTGAATACGAGGTATACATGACACTTCGCAATGAATATTATATCCTATCATGAAACATGGAAGTGAGGTGCGATATCGCGTTCTAAGAAGCTTTAGAACTCTCTTGCTACGATACGTAGACATCTGCAAACCCTATTTCCTAGCAAGGAAGTGTCGCATTTACATTCATTTGAAGTGAATACGAGGTATACATGACACTTCGCAATGAATATTATATCTTATCATGAAACATAGGAGTGAGATGCGATATCGCGTTTTAAGAAGCATTAGAACTCTATTGCTACGATACGTAGACATCTGCAAACGCTATTTCCTAGCATGGAAGTGTCGCATCTACATTCTTTTGAAGTGAATACGAAGTATACATGACAATTCGCAATGAATATTATAACTTATCATGAAACATAGAAGAGAGATGCGACATCTCGTTTTATAATGCATTAGAATTCTATTGCTGCGATACGTAGACATCTGCAAACGCTATTTCCTAGCATGTAAGTGTCGCATTTACATTCTTTTGAAGTGAATACGAGATATACATGACACTTCGCAATGAATATTATATCTTATCTCGAAACATTGAAGTGAGGTGCGATATCGCGATTTAAGGAGCACTAGAACTCTATTGCTACGATGCGTAGACATCTGCAAATGTTATTTCCTAGCAAGGAAGTGTCGCATTTACATTATTTTGAAGTGAATATGAGGTATACATAACACTCCACAATGAATATTACATCTTATCACGAAACAGAAATGAAATGCGACATCTCGTTTTAAGTAGCATTAGAACTCTATTGCAACGATACGTATAAATCTGCAAACGCTATTTCCTCGCATGGAAATGACGCACTTACATTCCATTAAAGCGAATACGAGGTATACATAACATTACACAATGCATATTATATCCTATTACGAAACATAGAAATGAAATACGACATCTCGTTTTAAGAAGCATTAGTACTCTATTGCTGTGATACGTAGACATCTGCAAACAATATTTCCTAGCATGTGAGTGTCGCATTTACATTCTTTTGAAGTGAGTACGAGGTATACATGACACTTCGCAATGAATATTATATCTTATCATGAAACATAGGTATGAGGTGCTATATCGCATTTTAAGAAGCATTAGAACCCTATTGCTACGATACGTAGACATCTGCAAACGCCACTTCCTAGCATGGAAGTGTCGCATTTACATCCTTTTGAGGTGAATACGAGGTATACATGACACTTCGCAATGAATATTATATCTGAACATGAAACATAGAAATGAGATGCGACATCTCGTTTTAAGAAGCATTAGAACTCTATTGCTAGTATACGTAGACACCTGCAAACGCTATTTCCTAGCATGTAAGTGTCGCATTTACATTCTTTTGAAGTGAATACGAGGTATACATGACACTTCGCAAAGAATATTATATCCTATCATGAAACATGGAAGTGAGATGCGATATCGCGTTCTAAGAAGCGTTAGAACTCTATTGCTACGATACGTAGACATCTGCAAAGGCTATTTCCTAGCATGGAAGGGTCGCATTTACATTCTTTTGAAGTGAGTACGAGGTATACATAGCAATCCATAATGAATATTATATTTTATCATGAAATATAGCAGTGAGATGCGATATCGCGTTATAAGAAGTATTAGAACTCTATTGCTACGATACGTAGACATCTGCAAACGCTATTTCCTAGCATGGAAGTGTCGCATCTACATTCTTTTGAAGTGAATACGAGGTATACATGACAATTCGCAATGAATATTATACCTTATCATGAAACATAGAAGAGAGATGCGATATCGCGTCTTAGGAAGCATTAGAACTCTATTGCTACGATACGTAGACATCTGCAAACGCTACTTCCTAGCATGGAGGTGTCGCATTTACATTCTTTTGAAGTGAATACGAGGTATACATGACACTTCGCAATGAATATTATATCTTATCATGAAACATGGAAGTGAGGTGCGATATCGCGTTCTAAGAAGCTTTAGAACTCTCTTGCTACGATACGTAGACATCTGCAGACCCTATTTCCTAGCAAGGAAGTGTCGCATTTACATTCATTTGAAGTGAATACGAGGTATACATAATACTCTACAATGAATATTATATCTTACCAAGAAACATAGAAATGAAATGCGACATCTCGTTTTATAAAGCATTAGAATTCTATTGCTGCGATACGTAGACATCTGCAAACGCTATTTCCTAGCATGTAAGTGTCGCATTTACATTCTTTTGAAGTGAATACGAGGTATACATGACACATCGCAATGATTATTATATCTCATCATGAAACATAGAAATGCGATGCGACATCTCGTTTTAAGATGTATTAGAACTCTATTATTTCCATACGTAGTCGTCTGGAAACGCAATTTCCTAGCAAGGAAGTGTCGCACTTACATCCTTTTGAAGTGAATACGAAGTATGCATAACACTTCGCACTGAATACTATATCTTATCATGAAGCATAGAAATGAGATGCGGCATCTCGTTTTAAGAAGCATTAGAACACTATTGTTACGACACGTAGACATCTGCAAACGCTATTTCCTAGCATGGAAGCGTCGCATTTACATTCTTGTCATGTGAATACGAAGTATACATGACACTTCGCAATGAATATTATATCTTATCATGAAACATAGATGTGAGATGCGATATCGCGTTCTAAGAAGCATTAGAACTCTATTGCTGCGATACGTAGACATCTGCAAATGCTATTTCCTAGCATGTAAGTGTCGCATTTACATTCTTTTGAAGTGAATACGAGGTATACATGACACTTCGCAATGAATATTATATCTTGCCATGAAACATAGATGTGAGATGCGATATCGCGTTCTAAGAAGCATTAGAACTATACTGCTACGATACGTAGACATCTGCAAACGCTATTTCCTAGCATGGAAGTGACTTATTTACGTTCTTTTGAAGTGAATACGAGGTATACATGACACTTCGCAATGAATATTATATCTTATCATGAAACATAGAAGTGAGATGCGATATCGCGTTCTAAGAAGCATTAGAAATCTATTGCTACGATACGTAGACATATGGAAACGTTATTCCCTAGCATGGAAGTGTCGCATTTACATTCTTTTGAAGTGAATACGAGATATACATGACACTTCGCAATGAATATTATATGTTATCATGAAACATTGGAGTGAGATGCGATATCGCGTTTTAAGAAGCATTAGAACTCTATTGCTACGATACCTAGACATCTGCAAACGCTATTTCCTAGCATGGAAGGGTCGCATTTACATTCTTTTGAAGTGAGTACGAGGTATACATGACACTTCGCAATGAATATTATACCTTATCATGAAACATAGAAGAGAGATGCGATATCGCGTTTTAGTAAGCATTAGAACTCTATTGCTGCGATACGTAGACATCTGCAAACGCTATTTCCTAGCATGGAAGGGTCGCATTTACACTCTTTTGAAGTGAGTACGAGGCATACATAACACTCCATAATGAATATTATATCTTTTCATGAAACATAGCGGTACGATGCGATATCGCGTTTTAAGGAGCATTAGAAATCTATTGCTACGATACGTAGACATCTGCAAACGCTATTTCCTAGCATGGAAGTGTCGCATTTACATTCGTTTGAAGTGAATACGAGATATACATGACACTTCGCAATGAATATTATATCTTATCATGAAACATAGGAATGAGGTGCTATATCGTGTTTTGGAAGCATTAGAACTCTATTGCTAATATACGTAGACATCTGCAAACTCTATTTCCTAGCAAGGAAATTTCGCACTTACATTCCACTGAAGTGAATACGAGGTATACATAACATTACACAATGAATATTATATCTAATTACGAAACATAGAAATGAAATACGACATCTCGTTTTAAGAAGCATTAGTACTCTATTGCTGTGATACGTAGACATCTGCAAACAATATTTCCTAGCAAGGAAGTGTCGCATTTACATTCTTGTGAAGTGAAATCGAGGTATACATGACACTTCGCAATGAATATTATATCTTGTCATGATACATAGAAGTGAGATGCGATATCGCGTTTTAAGAAGCATTAGAACCCTATTGCTACGATACGTAGACATCTGCAAACGCTACTTCCTAGCATGGAAGTGTCGCATTTACATTCATTTGAAGTGAATACGAGGTATACATGACACTTCACAATGAATATTATATCTTATCACGGAACATAGAAATGAAATGAGGCATCTCGTTTTAAGAAGTATTAGAACTCTATTGCTACGATACGTAGACATCTGCAAACGCTATTTCCTAGCATGGAAGTGTCATATTTACATTCTTTTGAAGTGAATACGAGGTATACATGACACTTCGCAATGAATATTATATCTTATCGTGAAACATAGAAGTGAGATGCGATATCGCTTTCTAAGAAGCATTAGAACTCTATTGCTACGATACGTAGACATCTGCAAACGCTATTTCCTAACATGGAAGTGTCTTATTTACGTTCTTTTGAAGTGAATACGAGTTATACATGACACATCGCAATGAATATTATATCTTCTCATGAAACATAGCAGTGAGTTGCGATATCGCGTTTTTAAGAAGCATTAGAACTCTATTGCTACGATACGTAGACATTTGCAAAGGCTATTCACTAGCATGGAAGGGTCGCATTTCCATTCTTTTGAAGTGAGTACGAGGTATACATATCACTCCATAATGAATATTATATCTTATCATGAAACATAGCAGTGAGATCCGATATCGCGTTTTGAGAAGCATTAGAACTCTATTGCTGCGATACGTAGACATCTGCAAACGCTATTTCCTAGCATGGAAGTGTCGCATTTACATTCTTTTGATGTGAATACGAGATATACATGACACTTCGCAATGAATATTATATCTTATCATGAAACATAGGAATGTGGTGCTATATCGCGTTTTGAGAAGCATTAGAACTCTATTGCCTATATACGTAGACATCTGCAAACTCTATTTCCTAGCAAGGAAATTTCGCACTTACATTCCACTGAAGTGAATACGAGGTATACATAACATTACACATTGAATATTATATCTTGTTACGAAACATAGAAATGAAATACGACATCTCGTTTTAAGAAGCATTAGTACTCTATTTCTGTGATACGTAGACATCTGCAAACAATATTTCCTAGCAAGGAAGTGTCGCATTTACATTCTTTTGAAGTGAATACGAGGTATACATGACACTTCGCAATGAATATTATATCTTGCCATGAAACATAGAAGTGAGATGCGATATCGCGTTCTAAGAAGCATTAGAAATCTATTGCTACGATACGTAGACATATGGAAACGTTATTTCCTAGCATGTAAGTGTCGCATTTACATTCTTTTGAAGTGAATACGAAGTGTACATAACACTTCGCAATGAATATTTTATCTTATCATGAAACATAGAAGTGAGATGCGATATCGCGTTTTCAGAAGCATTAGAAATCTATTGCTACGATACGTAGACATCTGCAAACGCTATTTCCTAGCATGGAAGTGTCGCATTTACATTCTTTTGTAGTGAATACGAAGTATACATGACACTTCGCAATGAATATTATATCTTATCATGAAACATAGAAGTGAGATGCGATATCGCGTTTTAGGAAGCATTAGAACTCTATTGCTACGATATGTAGACATCTGCAAACGCTACTTCCTAGCATGGAAGTGTCGCATTTACATTCTTTTGAAGTGAATACGAGATATACATGACACTCCGCAATGAATATTATATCTTATCATGATACATAGGAATGAGGTGCTATATCGCGTTTTGAGAAGCATTAGAACTCTATTGCTAATATACGTAGACATCTGCAAACAATATTTCCTAGCAAGGAAATGTCGCACTTACATTCCATTGAAGTCTATACGAGGTATACATAACATTACACAATGAATATTATATCTTATTACGAAACATAGAAATGAAATACGACATCTCGTTTTAAGAAGCATTAGTACTCTATTTCTGTGATACGTAGACATCTGCAAACAATATTTCCTAGCAAGGAAGTGTCGCATTTACATTCTTGTGAAGTGAAATCGAGGTATACATGACACTTCGCAATGAATATTATATCTTATCATGAAACATAGAAGTGAGATGCGATATGGCATTTTAAGAATCATTAGAACTCTATTGTTTCGACACGTAGTCATCTGGTAACGCTATTTCCTAGCAAGGAAGTGTCGCATTAACATCCATTTGAGGTGAATACGAGGTATACATGACACTTCGAAATGAATATTATATCTGAACATGAAACATAGAAATGAGATGCGACATCTCGTTTTAAGAAGCATTAGAACTCTATTGCTAGGATACGTAGACACCTGCAAACGCTATTTCCTAGCATGGAAGGGTCGCATTTACATTCTTTTGAAGTGAGTACGAGGTATACATGACACTTCGCAATGAATATTATACCTTATCATGAAACATAGAAGAGAGATGCGATATCGCGTTTTAGTAAGCATTAGAACTCTATTGCTGCGATACGTAGACATCTGCAAACGCTATTTCCTAGCATGGAAGGGTCGCATTTACACTCTTTTGAAGTGAGTACGAGGCATACATAACACTCCATAATGAATATTATATCTTTTCATGAAACATAGCGGTACGATGCGATATCGCGTTTTAAGGAGCATTAGAAATCTATTGCTACGATACGTAGACATCTGCAAACGCTATTTCCTAGCATGGAAGTGTCGCATTTACATTCGTTTGAAGTGAATACGAGATATACATGACACTTCGCAATGAATATTATATCTTATCATAAAACATAGGAATGAGGTGCTATATCGCGTTTTGAGAAGCATTAGAACTCTATTGCTACGATACGTAGACATCTGCAAACGCTATTTCCTAGCATGGAAGTGTCGCATTTACATTTTGTTTGAAGTGAATACGAGACATACATGACACTTCGCAATGAATATTATATCTTATCATGAAACATGGGAATGAGGTGCTATATCGTGTTTTGGGAAGCATTAGAACTCTATTGCTAATATACGTAGACATCTACAAACTCTATTTCCTAGCAAGGAAATTTCGCACTTACATTCCACTGAAGTGAATACGAGGTATACATAACATTACACAATGAATATTATATCTAATTACGAAACATAGAAATGAAATACGACATCTCGTTTTAAGAAGCATTAGTACTCTATTGCTGTGATACGTAGACATCTGCAAACAATATTTCCTAGCAAGGAAGTGTCGCATTTACATTCTTGTGAAGTGAAATCGAGGTATACATGACACTTCGCAATGAATATTATATCTTGTCATGATACATAGAAGTGAGATGCGATATCGCGTTTTAAGAAGCATTAGAACCCTATTGCTACGATACGTAGACATCTGCAAACGCTACTTCCTAGCATGGAAGTGTCGCATTTACATTCATTTGAAGTGAATACGAGGTATACATGACACTTCACAATGAATATTATATCTTATCACGGAACATAGAAATGAAATGTGGCATCTCGTTTTAAGAAGTATTAGAACTCTATTGCTACGATACGTAGACATCTGCAAACGCTATTTCCTAGCATGGAAGTGTCATATTTACATTCTTTTGAAGTGAATACGAGGTATACATGACACTTCGCAATGAATATTATATCTTATCGTGAAACATAGAAGTGAGATGCGATATCGCGTTCTAAGAAGCATTAAAACTCTATTGCTACGATACGTAGACATCTGCAAACGCTATTTCCTAACATGGAAGTGTCTTATTTACGTTCTTTTGAAGTGAATACGAGGTATACATGACACATCGCAATGAATATTATATCTTCTCATGAAACATAGCAGTGAGTTGCGATATCGCGTTTTAAGAAGCACTAGAACTCTATTGCTACGATACGTAGACATTTGCAAAGGCTATTCACTAGCATGGAAGGGTCGCATTTCCATTCTTTTGAAGTGAGTACGAGGTATACATATCACTCCATAATGAATATTATATCTTATCATGAAACATAGCAGTGAGATCCGATATCGCGTTTTGAGAAGCATTAGAACTCTATTGCTGCGATACGTAGACATCTGCAAACGCTATTTCCTAGCATGGAAGTGTCGCATTTACATTCTTTTGATGTGAATACGAGATATACATGACACTTCGCAATGAATATTATATCTTATCATGAAACATAGGAATGTGGTGCTATATCGCGTTTTGAGAAGCATTAGAACTCTATTGCCTATATACGTAGACATCTGCAAACTCTATTTCCTAGCAAGGAAATTTCGCACTTACATTCCACTGAAGTGAATACGAGGTATACATAACATTACACATTGAATATTATATCTTGTTACGAAACATAGAAATGAAATACGACATCTCGTTTTAAGAAGCATTAGTACTCTATTTCTGTGATACGTAGACATCTGCAAACAATATTTCCTAGCAAGGAAGTGTCGCATTTACATTCTTGTGAAGTGAAATCGAGGTATACATGACACTTCGCAATGAATATTATATCTTATCACGAAACATAGAAGTGAGATGCGATATGGCATTTTAAGAATCATTAGAACTCTATTGTTTCGACACGTAGTCATCTGGTAACGCTATTTCCTAGCAAGGAAGTGTCGCATTAACATCCTTTTGAGGTGAATACGAGGTATACATGACACTTCGCAATGATTATTATATCTGAACATGAAACATAGAAATGAGATGCGGCATCTCGTTTTAAGAAGCATTAGAACTCTATTGCTAGGATACGTAGACACCTGCAAACGCTATTTCCTAGCATGTAAGTGTCGCATTTACATTCTTGTCATGTGAATACGAAGTATACATGACACTTCGCAATGAATATTATATCTTATCATGAAACATAGATGTGAGATGCGATATCGCGTTCTAAGAAGCATTAGAACTCTATTGCTGCGATACGTAGACATCTGCAAATGCTATTTCCTAGCATGTAAGTGTCGCATTTACATTCTTTTGAAGTGAATACGAGGTATACATGACACTTCGCAATGAATATTATATCTTGCCATGAAACATAGAAGTGAGATGCGATATCGCGTTCTAAGAAGCATTAGAAATCTATTGCTACGATACGTAGACATATGGAAACGTTATTTCCTAGCATGTAAGTGTCGCATTTACATTCTTTTGAAGTGAATACGAAGTGTACATAACACTTCGCAATGAATATTTTATCTTATCATGAAATATAGAAGTGAGATGCGATATCGCGTTTTAAGAAGCATTAGAAATCTATTGCTACGATACGTAGACATCTGCAAACGCTATTTCCTAGCATGGAAGTGTCGCATTTACATTCTTTTGTAGTGAATACGAAGTATACATGACACTTCGCAATGAATATTATATCTTATCATGAAACATAGAAGTGAGATGCGATATCGCGTTTTAGGAAGCATTAGAACTCTATTGCTACGATATGTAGACATCTGCAAACGCTACTTCCTAGCATGGAAGTGTCGCATTTACATTCTTTTGAAGTGAATACGAGATATACATGACACTCCGCAATGAATATTATATCTTATCATGATACATAGGAATGAGGTGCTATATCGCGTTTTGAGAAGCATTAGAACTCTATTGCTAATATACGGAGACATCTGCAAACAATATTTCCTAGCAAGGAAATGTCGCACTTACATTCCATTGAAGTCTATACGAGGTATACATAACATTACACAATGAATATTATATCTTATTACGAAACATAGAAATGAAATACGACATCTCGTTTTAAGAAGCATTAGTACTCTATTTCTGTGATACGTAGACATCTGCAAACAATATTTCCTAGCAAGGAAGTGTCGCATTTACATTCTTGTGAAGTGAAATCGAGGTATACATGACACTTCGCAATGAATATTATATCTTATCATGAAACATAGAAGTGAGATGCGATATGGCATTTTAAGAATCATTAGAACTCTATTGTTTCGACACGTAGTCATCTGGTAACGCTATTTCCTAGCAAGGAAGTGTCGCATTAACATCCATTTGAGGTGAATACGAGGTATACATGACACTTCGAAATGAATATTATATCTGAACATGAAACATAGAAATGAGATGCGACATCTCGTTTTAAGAAGCATTAGAACTCTATTGCTAGGATACGTAGACACCTGCAAACGCTATTTCCTAGCATGTAAGTGTCGCATTTACATTCTTGTCATGTGAATACGAAGTATACATGACACTTCGCAATGAATATTATATCTTATCATGAAACATAGATGTGAGATGCGATATCGCGTTCTAAGAAGCATTAGAACTCTATTGCTGCGATACGTAGACATCTGCAAATGCTATTTCCTAGCATGTAAGTGTCGCATTTACATTCTTTTGAAGTGAATACGAGGTATACATGACACTTCGCAATGAATATTATATCTTGCCATGAAACATAGAAGTGAGATGCGATATCGCGTTCTAAGAAGCATTAGAAATCTATTGCTACGATACGTAGACATATGGAAACGTTATTTCCTAGCATGTAAGTGTCGCATTTACATTCTTTTGAAGTGAATACGAAGTGTACATAACACTTCGCAATGAATATTTTATCTTATCATGAAACATAGAAGTGAGATGCGATATCGCGTTTTAAGAAGCATTAGAAATCTATTGCTACGATACGTAGACATCTGCAAACGCTATTTCCTAGCATGGAAGTGTCGCATTTACATTCTTTTGTAGTGAATACGAAGTATACATGACACTTCGCAATGAATATTATATCTTATCATGAAACATAGAAGTGAGATGCGATATCGCGTTTTAGGAAGCATTAGAACTCTATTGCTACGATATGTAGACATCTGCAAACGCTACTTCCTAGCATGGAAGTGTCGCATTTACATTCTTTTGAAGTGAATACGAGATATACATGACACTCCGCAATGAATATTATATCTTATCATGAAACATAGCAGTGAGTTGCGATATCGCGTTTTAAGAAGCATTAGAACTCTATTGCTACGATACGTAGACATTTGCAAAGGCTATTCACTAGCATGGAAGGGTCGCATTTCCATTCTTTTGAAGTGAGTACGAGGTATACATATCACTCCATAATGAATATTATATCTTATCATGAAACATAGCAGTGAGATCCGATATCGCGTTTTGAGAAGCATTAGAACTCTATTGCTGCGATACGTAGACATCTGCAAACGCTATTTCCTAGCATGGAAGTGTCGCATTTACATTCTTTGATGTGAATACGAGATATACATGACACTTCGCAATGAATATTATATCTTATCATGAAACATAGGAATGTGGTGCTATATCGCGTTTTGAGAAGCATTAGAACTCTATTGCCTATATACGTAGACATCTGCAAACTCTATTTCCTAGCAAGGAAATTTCGCACTTACATTCCACTGAAGTGAATACGAGGTATACATAACATTACACATTGAATATTATATCTTGTTACGAAACATAGAAATGAAATACGACATCTCGTTTTAAGAAGCATTAGTACTCTATTTCTGTGATACGTAGACATCTGCAAACAATATTTCCTAGCAAGGAAGTGTCGCATTTACATTCTTGTGAAGTGAAATCGAGGTATACATGACACTTCGCAATGAATATTATATCTTATCACGAAACATAGAAGTGAGATGCGATATGGCATTCTAAGAATCATTAGAACTCTATTGTTTCGACACGTAGTCATCTGGTAACGCTATTTCCTAGCAAGGAAGTGTCGCATTAACATCCTCTTGAGGTGAATACGAGGTATACATGACACTTCGCAATGATTATTATATCTGAACATGAAACATAGAAATGAGATGCGACATCTCGTTTTAAGAAGCATTAGAACTCTATTGCTAGGATACGTAGACACCTGCAAACGCTATTTCCTAGCATGTAAGTGTCGCATTTACATTCTTGTCATGTGAATACGAAGTATACATGACACTTCGCAATGAATATTATATCTTATCATGAAACATAGATGTGAGATGCGATATCGCGTTCTAAGAAGCATTAGAACTCTATTGCTGCGATACGTAGACATCTGCAAATGCTATTTCCTAGCATGTAAGTGTCGCATTTACATTCTTTTGAAGTGAATACGAGGTATACATGACACTTCGCAATGAATATTATATCTTGCCATGAAACATAGAAGTGAGATGCGATATCGCGTTCTAAGAAGCATTAGAAATCTATTGCTACGATACGTAGACATATGGAAACGTTATTTCCTAGCATGTAAGTGTCGCATTTACATTCTTTTGAAGTGAATACGAAGTGTACATAACACTTCGCAATGAATATTTTATCTTATCATGTAACATAGAAGTGAGATGCGATATCGCGTTTTAAGAAGCATTAGAAATCTATTGCTACGATACGTAGACATCTGCAAACGCTATTTCCTAGCATGGAAGTGTCGCATTTACATTCTTTTGTAGTGAATACGAAGTATACATGACACTTCGCAATGAATATTATATCTTATCATGAAACATAGAAGTGAGATGCGATATCGCGTTTTAGGAAGCATTAGAACTCTATTGCTACGATATGTAGACATCTGCAAACGCTACTTCCTAGCATGGAAGTGTCGCATTTACATTCTTTTGAAGTGAATACGAGATATACATGACACTCCGCAATGAATATTATATCTTATCATGATACATAGGAATGAGGTGCTATATCGCGTTTTGAGAAGCATTAGAACTCTATTGCTAATATACGTAGACATCTGCAAACAATATTTCCTAGCAAGGAAATGTCGCACTTACATTCCATTGAAGTCTATACGAGGTATACATAACATTACACAATGAATATTATATCTTATTACGAAACATAGAAATGAAATACGACATCTCGTTTTAAGAAGCATTAGTACTCTATTTCTGTGATACGTAGACATCTGCAAACAATATTTCCTAGCAAGGAAGTGTCGCATTTACATTCTTGTGAAGTGAAATCGAGGTATACATGACACTTCGCAATGAATATTATATCTTATCATGAAACACAGAAGTGAGATGCGATATGGCATTTTAAGAATCATTAGAACTCTATTGTTTCGACACGTAGTCATCTGGTAACGCTATTTCCTAGCAAGGAAGTGTCGCATTAACATCCTTTTGAGGTGAATACGAGGTATACATGACACTTCGCAATGAATATTATATCTGAACATGAAACATAGAAATGAGATGCGACATCTCGTTTTAAGAAGCATTAGAACTCTATTGCTAGGATACGTAGACACCTGCAAACGCTATTTCCTAGCATGTAAGTGTCGCATTTACATTCTTGTCATGTGAATACGAAGTATACATGACACTTCGCAATGAATATTATATCTTATCATGAAACATATATGTGAGATGCGATATCGCGTTCTAAGAAGCATTAGAACTCTATTGCTGCGATACGTAGACATCTGCAAATGCTATTTCCTAGCATGTAAGTGTCGCATTTACATTCTTTTGAAGTGAATACGAGGTATACATGACACTTCGCAATGAATATTATATCTTGCCATGAAACATAGATGTGAGATGCGATATCGCGTTCTAAGAAGCATTAGAAATCTATTGCTACGATACGTAGACATATGGAAACGTTATTTCCTAGCATGTAAGTGTCGCATTTACATTCTTTTGAAGTGAATACGAAGTGTACATAACACTTCGCAATGAATATTTTATCTTATCATGAAACATAGAAGTGAGATGCGATATCGCGTTTTAAGAAGCATTAGAAATCTATTGCTACGATACGTAGACATCTGCAAACGCTATTTCCTAGCATGGAAGTGTCGCATTTACATTCTTTTGTAGTGAATACGAAGTATACATGACACTTCGCAATGAATATTATATCTTATCATGAAACATAGAAGTGAGATGCGATATCGCGTTTTAGGAAGCATTAGAACTCTATTGCTACGATATGTAGACATCTGCAAACGCTACTTCCTAGCATGGAAGTGTCGCATTTACATTCTTTTGAAGTGAATACGAGATATACATGACACTCCGCAATGAATATTATATCTTATCATGATACATAGGAATGAGGTGCTATATCGCGTTTTGAGAAGCAGTAGAACTCTATTGCTAATATACGTAGACATCTGCAAACAATATTTCCTAGCAAGGAAATGTCGCACTTACATTCCATTGAAGTCTATACGAGGTATACATAACATTACACAATGAATATTCTATCTTATTACGAAACATAGAAATGAAATACGACATCTCGTTTTAAGAAGCATTAGTACTCTATTTCTGTGATACGTAGACATCTGCAAACAATATTTCCTAGCAAGGAAGTGTCGCATTTACATTCTTGTGAAGTGAAATCGAGGTATACATGACACTTCGCAATGAATATTATATCTTATCATGAAACACAGAAGTGAGATGCGATATGGCATTTTAAGAATCATTAGAACTCTATTGTTTCGACACGTAGTCATCTGGTAACGCTATTTCCTAGCAAGGAAGTGTCGCATTAACATCCTTTTGAGGTGAATACGAGGTATACATGACACTTCGCAATGAATATTATATCTGAACATGAAACATAGAAATGAGATGCGACATCTCGTTTTAAGAAGCATTAGAAATCTATTGGTAGGATACGTAGACACCTGCAAACGCTATTTCCTAGCATGTAAGTGTCGCATTTACATTCTTGTCATGTGAATACGAAGTATACATGACACTTCGCAATGAATATTTTATCTTATCATGAAACATAGAAGTGAGATGCGATATCGCGTTTTAAGAAGCATTAGAAATCTATTGCTACGATACGTAGACATCTGCAAACGCTATTTCCTAGCATGGAAGTGTCGCATTTACATTCTTTTGAAGTGAATACGAGATATACATGACACTCCGCAATGAATATTATATCTTATCATGATACATAGGAATGAGGTGCTATATCGCGTTTTGAGAAGCATTAGAACTCTATTGCTAATATACGTAGACATCTGCAAACAATATTTCCTAGCAAGGAAATGTCGCACTTACATTCCATTGAAGTCTATACGAGGTATACATAACATTACACAATGAATATTATATCTTATTACGAAACATAGAAATGAAATACGACATCTCGTATTAAGAAGCATTAGAACTCCATTGCTACGATACGTAGACATCTGCAAACGCTATTTCCTAGCATGGAAGTGTCGCATTTACATTCTTCTGATGTGAATACGAGATATACATGACACATCGCAATGATTATTATATCTTATCATGAAACATAGATGTGAGATGCGATATCGCGATTTAAGAAGCACTAGAACTCCATTGCTACGATACGTAGACATCTGCAAACGCTATTTCTTAGCATGGAAGTGCCGCATTTACATTCTTTTGAAGATAATACGAGGTATACATAACATTCCGCAATGAATATTATATCTTATTACGAAGCATAGAAATGAAATACGACTTCTCGTTTTAAGAAGCATTAGAACTCTATTGCTTCGATACGTAGACACCTGGGAACGCTATTTCCTTGAAAGGAAGTGGCGCATTTACAATCATTTGAAGTGAATACGAGGTATACATAACACTCTACCATGTATATTATATCTTATCACGAAACATAGAAATGAAATGTGACATCTCGTTTTAAGAAGCATTAGAACTCTATTGCTACGATACGTGGACATCTGCAAACGCTATTTCCTAGCATGGAAGTGTCGCATCTACATTCTTTTGAAGTGAATACGAGGTATACATGACAATTCGCAATGAATATTATACCTTATCATGAAACATAGAAGATAGATGCGATATCGCGGTTTAGGAAGCATTAGAACTCTACTGCTACGATACGTAGACATCTGCAAACGCTACTTCCTAGCATGGAAGTGTCGTTTTTACATTCTTCTGATGTGAATACGAGATATACATGACACTTCGCAATGAATATTATATCTTATCATGAAACATAGAAATGGGATGCGATATCGCTATTTAAGAAACATTAGAACTCTATTGCTTCGATACGTAGACATCTGGGAACGCTATTTCCTTGAAAGGAAGTGGCGCATTTACAATCATTTGAAGTGAATACGAGGTATACATTACACTCTACCATGCATATTATATCTTATCACGAAACATAGAAATGAAATGTGACATCTCGTTTTAAGAAGCATTAGAACTCTATTGCTACGATACGTGGACATCTGCAAACGCTATTTCCTAGCATGTAAGTGTCGCATTTACATTCTTTTGAAGTGAATACGAGGTATACATGACACATCGCAATGATTATTATATCTTATCATGAAACATAGATGTGAGATGCGATATCGCGATTTAAGAAGCACTAGAACTCCATTGCTGCGATACGTAGACATCTGCAAATGCTATTTCCTAGCATGTAAGTGTCGCATTTACATTCTTTTGAAGTGAATACGAGGTATACATGACACTTCGCAATGAATATTATATCTTATCATGAAACATAGAAGTGAGATGCGATATCGCGTTTTAAGAAGCATTAGAACTCTATTGCTACGATACGTAGACATCTGCAAACGCTATTTCCTAGCATGGAAGTGACTTATTTACGTTCTTTTGAAGTGAATACGAGGTATACATGACACTTCGCAATGAATATTATATCTTATCATGAAACATAGAAGTGAGATGCGATATCGCGTTCTAAGAAGCATTAGAAATCTATTGCTACGATACGCAGACATATGGAAATTCTATTCCCTAGCATGGAAGTGTCGCATTTACATTCTTTTGAAGTGAATACGAGATATACATGACACTTCGCAATGGATACTATATCTTATCATGAAATATAGAAGTGAGATGCGATATCGCGTTTTAAGAAGCATTAGAACTCTATTGCTAATATACGTAGACATCTGCAAACAATATTTCCTAGCAAGGAAATGTCGCACTTACATTCCATTGAAGTCTATACGAGGTATACATAACATTACACAATGAATATTATATCTTATTACGAAACATAGAAATGAAATACGACATCTCGTATTAAGAAGCATTAGAACTCTATTGCTACGATACGTAGACATCTGCAAACGCTATTTCCTAGCATGGAAGTGTCGCATTTACATTCTTCTGATGTGAATACGAGATATACATGACACATCGCAATGATTATTATATCTTATCATGAAACATAGATGTGAGATGCGATATCGCGATTTAAGAAGCACTAGAACTCCATTGCTACGATACGTAGACATCTGCAAACGCTATTTCTTAGCATGGAAGTGCCGCATTTACATTCTTTTGAAGATAATACGAGGTATACATAACATTCCGCAATGAATATTATATCTTATTACGAAGCATAGAAATGAAATACGACTTCTCGTTTTAAGAAGCATTAGAACTCTATTGCTTCGATACGTAGACATCTGGGAACGCTATTTCCTTGAAAGGAAGTGGCGCATTTACAATCATTTGAAGTGAATACGAGGTATACATAACACTCCACCATGTATATTATATCTTATCACGAAACATAGAAATGAAATGTGACATCTCGTTTTAAGAAGCATTAGAACTCTATTGCTACGATACGTGGACATCTGCAAACGCTATTTCCTAGCATGGAAGTGTCGCATCTACATTCTTTTGAAGTGAATACGAGGTATACATGACAATTCGCAATGAATATTATACCTTATCATGAAACATAGAAGATAGATGCGATATCGCGGTTTAGGAAGCATTAGAACTCTACTGCTACGATACGTAGACATCTGCAAACGCTACTTCCTAGCATGGAAGTGTCGTTTTTACATTCTTCTGATGTGAATACGAGATATACATGACACTTCGCAATGAATATTATATCTTATCATGAAACATAGAAATGGGATGCGATATCGCTATTTAAGAAACATTAGAACTCTATTGCTTCGATACGTAGACATCTGGGAACGCTATTTCCTTGAAAGGAAGTGGCGCATTTACAATCATTTGAAGTGAATACGAGGTATACATTACACTCTACCATGCATATTATATCTTATCACGAAACATAGAAATGAAATGTGACATCTCGTTTTAAGAAGCATTAGAACTCTATTGCTACGATACGTGGACATCTGCAAACGCTATTTCCTAGCATGTAAGTGTCGCATTTACATTCTTTTGAAGTGAATACGAGGTATACATGACACATCGCAATGATTATTATATCTTATCATGAAACATAGATGTGAGATGCGATATCGCGATTTAAGAAGCACTAGAACTCCATTGCTGCGATACGTAGACATCTGCAAATGCTATTTCCTAGCATGTAAGTGTCGCATTTACATTCTTTTGAAGTGAATACGAGGTATACATGACACTTCGCAATGAATATTATATCTTATCATGAAACATAGAAGTGAGATGCGATATCGCGTTTTAAGAAGCATTAGAACTCTATTGCTACGATACGTAGACATCTGCAAACGCTATTTCCTAGCATGGAAGTGACTTATTTACGTTCTTTTGAAGTGAATACGAGGTATACATGACACTTCGCAATGAATATTATATCTTATCATGAAACATAGAAGTGAGATGCGATATCGCGTTCTAAGAAGCATTAGAAATCTATTGCTACGATACGCAGACATATGGAAATTCTATTCCCTAGCATGGAAGTGTCGCATTTACATTCTTTTGAAGTGAATACGAGATATACATGACACTTCGCAATAGATACTATATCTTATCATGAAATATAGAAGTGAGATGCGATATCGCGTTTTAAGAAGCATTAGAACTCTATTGCTACGATACCTAGACATCTGCAAACGCTATTTCCTAGCATGGATGTGTCGCATTTACATTCTTTTGAAGTGAATACGATGTGTACATAACACTTCGTATGAATATTTTATCTTATCATGAAACATAGAAGTGAGATGCGATATCGCGTTTTAAGAAGCATTAGAACTCTATTGCTACGATACGTAGACATCTGCAAACGCTATTTCCTAGCATGGAAGTGTCGCATCTACATTCTTTTGAAGTGAATACGAGGTATACATGACAATTCGCAATGAATATTATACCTTATCATGAAACATAGAAGATAGATGCGATATCGCGGTTTAGGAAGCATTAGAACTCTACTGCTACGATACGTAGACATCTGCAAAGGCTATTTCCTAGCATGGAAGGGTCGCATTTACATTCTTTTGAAGTGAGTACGAGGTATACATGACACTTCACAATGAATATTATATCTGAACATGAAACATAGAAGTGAGATGCAACATCTCGTTTTAAGAAGCATTAGAACTCTATTGCTAGGATACGTAGACATCTGCAAACGCTATTTCCTAGCATGTAAGTGTCGCATTTACATCCTTTTTTAGTGAATACGAGGTATACATGACACTTCGCAATGAATATTATATCTTGTCATGAAACATGGAAGTGAGATGCGATATCGCGTTCTAAGAAGCTTTAGGACTCTCTTGCTACGATACGTAGACATCTGCAAACCCTATTTCCTAGCAAGGAAGTGTCGCACTTACATCCTTTTGAAGTGAATACGAAGTATACATAACACTTCGCACTGAATATTATATCTTATCATGAAACATAGAAATGAGATGCGGCATCTCGTTTTAAGAAGCATTAGAACACTATTGTTACGACACGTAGACATCTGCAAACGCTATTTCCTAGCATGGAAGCGTCGCATTTACATTCTTGTCATGTGAATACGAAGTATACATGACACTTCGCAATGAATATTATATCTTATCATGAAACATAGATGTGAGATGCGATATCGCGTTCTAAGAAGCATTAGAACTCTATTGCTGCGATACGTAGACATCTGCAAATGCTATTTCTTAGCATGTAAGTGTCGCATTTACATTCTTTTGAAGTGAATACGAGGTATACATGACACTTCGCAATGAATATTATATCTTACCATGAAACACAGAAGTGAGATGCGATATCGCGTTCCAAGAAGCATTAGAACTCTATTGCTACGATACGTAGACATCTGCAAACGCTATTTCCTAGCATGGAAGTGACTTATTTACGTTCTTTTGAAGTGAATACGAGGTATACATGACACTTCGCAATGAATATTATATCTTATCATGAAACATAGAAGTGAGATGCGATATCGCGTTCTAAGGAGCATTAGAAATCTATTGCTACGATACGTAGACATATGGAAACGTTATTCCCTAGCATGGAAGTGTCGCATTTACATTCTTTTGAAGTGAATACGAGATACACATGACACTTCCCAATGAATATTATATGTTATCATGAAACATTGGAGTGAGATGCGATATCGCGTTTTAAGAAGCATTAGAACTCTATTGCTACGATACCTAGACATCTGCAAACGCTATTTCCTAGCATGGATGTGTCGCACTTACATTCTTTTGAAGTGAATACGATGTGTACATAACACTTCGCAATGAATATTTTATCTTATCATGAAACATAGAAGTGAGATGCGATATCGCGTTTTAAGAAGCATTAGAAATCTATTGCTACGATACGTAGACATCTGCAAACGCTATTTCCTAGCATGGAAGTGTCGCATTTACATTCTTTTGTAGTGAATACGAAGTATACATGACACTTCGCAATGAATATTATATCTTATCATGAAACATAGAAGTGAGATGCGATATCGCGTTTTAGGAAGCATTAGAACTCTATTGCTACGATATGTAGACATCTGCAAACGCTACTTCCTAGCATGGAAGTGTCGCATTTACATTCTTTTGAAGTGAATACGAGATATACATGACACTCCGCAATGAATATTATATCTTATCATGATACATTGGAATGAGGTGCTATATCGCGTTTTGAGAAGCATTAGAACTCTATTGCTAATATACGTAGACATCTGCAAACAATATTTCCTAGCAAGGAAGTGTCGCACTTACATTCCATTGAAGTCTATACGAGGTATACATAACATTACACAATGTATATTATATCTTATTACGAAACATAGAAATGAAATACGACATCTCGTTTTAAGAAGCATTAGTACTCTATTGCTGTGATGCGTAGACATCTGCAAAGGCTATTTCCAAGCATGGAAGGGTCGCATTTACATTCTTTTGTCGTGAATACGAGGTATACATAACACTCCATAATGAATATTATATCTTATCATGAAACATAGAAATGAAATACGACTTCTCATTTTAAGAAGCATTAGAACTCTATTGCTACGATACGTAGACATCTGCAAACGCTATTTCCTAGCATGGAAGTGCCGCATTTACATTCTTTTGAAGATAATACGAGGTATACATAACATTCCGCAATGAATATTATATCTTATTACGAAGCATAGAAATCAAATACGACTTCTCGTTTTAAGAAGCAATAGAACTCTATTGCTACGATACGTAGACATCTGCAAACAATATTTCCTAGCAAGGAAGTGTCGCATTTAAATTCTTTTGAAGTGAATACGAGGTATACATAACATTCCGCAATGAATATTATATCTTATCACGAAACATAGAAATGAGATGCGACATCTCGTATTAAGAAGCATTAGAACTCTATTGCTACGATACGTAGACATCTGCAAACGCTATTTCTTAGCATGTAAGTGTCGCATTTACATTCTTTTGAAGTGAATACGAGGTATACATGACACTTCGCAATGAATATTATATCTTACCATGAAACACAGAAGTGAGATGCGATATCGCGTTCCAAGAAGCATTAGAACTCTATTGCTACGATACGTAGACATCTGCAAACGCTATTTCCTAGCATGGAAGTGACTTATTTACGTTCTTTTGAAGTGAATACGAGGTATACATGACACTTCGCAATGAATATTATATCTTATCATGAAACATAGAAGTGAGATGCGATATCGCGTTCTAAGGAGCATTAGAAATCTATTGCTACGATACGTAGACATATGGAAACGTTATTCCCTAGCATGGAAGTGTCGCATTTACATTCTTTTGAAGTGAATACGAGATACACATGACACTTCCCAATGAATATTATATGTTATCATGAAACATTGGAGTGAGATGCGATATCGCGTTTTAAGAAGCATTAGAACTCTATTGCTACGATACCTAGACATCTGCAAACGCTATTTCCTAGCATGGATGTGTCGCACTTACATTCTTTTGAAGTGAATACGATGTGTACATAACACTTCGCAATGAATATTTTATCTTATCATGAAACATAGAAGTGAGATGCGATATCGCGTTTTAAGAAGCATTAGAAATCTATTGCTACGATACGTAGACATCTGCAAACGCTATTTCCTAGCATGGAAGTGTCGCATTTACATTCTTTTGTAGTGAATACGAAGTATACATGACACTTCGCAATGAATATTATATCTTATCATGAAACATAGAAGTGAGATGCGATATCGCGTATTAGGAGGCATTAGAACTCTATTGCTACGATATGTAGACATCTGCAAACGCTACTTCCTAGCATGGAAGTGTCGCATTTACATTCTTTTGAAGTGAATACGAGATATACATGACACTCCGCAATGAATATTATATCTTATCATGATACATTGGAATGAGGTGCTATATCGCGTTTTGAGAAGCATTAGAACTCTATTGCTAATATACGTAGACATCTGCAAACAATATTTCCTAGCAAGGAAGTGTCGCACTTACATTCCATTGAAGTCTATACGAGGTATACATAACATTACACAATGTATATTATATCTTATTACGAAACATAGAAATGAAATACGACATCTCGTTTTAAGAAGCATTAGTACTCTATTGCTGTGATGCGTAGACATCTGCAAAGGCTATTTCCAAGCATGGAAGGGTCGCATTTACATTCTTTTGTCGTGAATACGAGGTATACATAACACTCCATAATGAATATTATATCTTATCATGAAACATAGAAATGAAATACGACTTCTCATTTTAAGAAGCATTAGAACTCTATTGCTACGATACGTAGACATCTGCAAACGCTATTTCCTAGCATGGAAGTGCCGCATTTACATTCTTTTGAAGATAATACGAGGTATACATAACATTCCGCAATGAATATTATATCTTATTACGAAGCATAGAAATCAAATACGACTTCTCGTTTTAAGAAGCAATAGAACTCTATTGCTACGATACGTAGACATCTGCAAACAATATTTCCTAGCAAGGAAGTGTCGCATTTAAATTCTTTTGAAGTGAATACGAGGTATACATAACATTCCGCAATGAATATTATATCTTATCACGAAACATAGAAATGAGATGCGACATCTCGTATTAAGAAGCATTAGAACTCTATTGCTACGATACGTAGACATCTGCAAACGCTATTTCCTAGCATGGAAGTGTCGCATTTACATTCTTCTGATGTGAATACGAGATATACATGACACATCGCAATGATTATTATATCTTATCATGAAACATAGATGTGAGATGCGATATCGCGATTTAAGAAGCACTAGAACTCCATTGTTGCGATACGTAGACATCTGCAAACGCTATTTCCTAGCATGGAAGTGTCGCATCTACATTCTTTTGAAGTGAATACGAGGTATACATGACAATTCGCAATGAATATTATACCTTATCATGAAACATAGAAGAGAGATGCGATATCGCGGTTTAGGAAGCATTAGAACTCTACTGCTACGATACGTAGACATCTGCAAAGGCTATTTCCTAGCATGGAAGGGTCGCATTTACATTCTTGTGAAGTGAGTACGAGGTATACATGACACTTCGCAATGAATATTATATCTTATCACGAAACATGGAAGCGAGATGCGATATCGCGTTCTAAGAAGCTTTAGGACTCTCTTGCTACGATACGTAGACATCTGCAAACCCTATTTCCTAGCAAGGAAGTGTCGCATTTACATTCATTTGAAGTGAATACGAGGTATACATAATACTCTACAATGAATATTATATCTTACCAAGAAACATAGAAATGAAATGCGACATCTCGTTTTATAAAGCATTAGAATTCTATTGCTGCGATACGTAGACATCTGCAAACGCTATTTCCTAGCATGTAAGTGTCGCATTTACATTCTTTTGAAGTGAATACGAGGTATACATGACACATCGCAATGATTATTATATCCTATCATGAAACATAGGTGTTAGATGCGATATCGCGTTTTAAGAAGCATTAGATCTCCCTTGCTACGATACGTAGACATCTGCAAACGCTATTTCCTAGCATGTAAGTGTCGCATTGACATTCTTTTGATGTGAATACGAGGTATACATGACACTTCGCAATGAATATTATATGTTATCATGAAACATTGGTGTGAGATGCGATATCGCGTTTTAAGAAGCATTAGAACTCTATTGCTACGATACCTAGACATCTGCAAACGCTATTTCCTAGCATGGATGTGTCGCATTTACATTCTTTTGAAGTGAATACGATGTGTACATAACACTTCGCAATGAATATTTTATCTTATCATGAAACATAGAAGTGAGATGCGATATCGCGTTTTAAGAAGCATTTGAAATCTATTGCTACGATACGTAGACATCTGCAAACGCTATTTCCTAGCATGGAAGTGTCGCATTTACATTCTTTTGTAGTGAATACGAAGTATACATGACACTTCGCAATGAATATTATATCTTATCATGAAACATAGAAGTGAGATGCGATATCGCGTTTTAGGAAGCATTAGAACTCTATGGCTACGATATGTAGACATCTGCAAACGCTACTTCCTAGCATGGAAGTGTCGCATTTACATTCCTTTGAAGTGAATACGAGATATACATGACACTCCGCAATGAATATTATATCTTATCATGATACATATGAATGAGGTGCTATATCGCGTTTTGAGAAGCATTAGAACTCTATTGCTAATATACGTAGACATCTGCAAACTATATTTCCTAGCAAGGAAATGTCGCACTTACATTCCATTGAAGTCTATACGAGGTATACATAACATTACACAATGAATATTATATCTTATTACGAAACATAGAAATGAAATACGACATCTCGTTTTAAGAAGCATTAGTACTCTATTGCTGTGATGCGTAGACATCTGCAAAGGCTATTTCCAAGCATGGAAGGGTCGCATTTACATTCTTTTGTAGTGAATACGAGGTATACATAACACTCCATAATGAATATTATATCCTATCATGAAACATAGAAATGAAATACGACTTCTCATTTTAAGAAGCATTAGAACTCTATTGCTACGATACGTAGACATCTGCAAACGCTATTTCCTAGCATGGAATTGCCGCATTTACATTCTTTTGAAGATAATACGAGGTATACATAACATTCCGCAATGAATATTATATCTTATTACGAAGCATAGAAATGAAATACGACTTCTCGTTTTAAGAAGCATTAGAACTCTATTGCTACGATACGTAGACATCTGCAAACAATATTTCCTAGCAAGGAAGTGTCGCATTTACATTCTTTTGAAGTGAATACGAGGTATACATAACATTCCGCAATGAATATTATATCCTATCACGAAACATAGAAATGAGATGCGACATCTCGTATTAAGAAGCATTAGAACTCTATTGCTACGATACGTAGACATCTGCAAACGCTATTTCCTAGCATGGAAGTGTCGCATTTACATTCTTCTGATGTGAATACGAGATATACATGACACTTCGCAATGAATATTATATCTTATCATGAAACATAGAAATGGGATGCGATATCGCTATTTAAGAAACATTAGAACTCTATTGCTTCGATACGTAGACATCTGGGAACGCTATTTCCTTGAAAGGAAGTGGCGCATTTACAAGCATTTGAAGTGAATATGAGGTATACATAACACTCCATAATGAATATTATATCTTAACATGAAACATAGCAGTGAGATGCGATATCGCGTTTTAAGAAGCATTAGAACTATATTGCTACGATACGTAGACATCTGCAAACGCTATTTCCTAGCATGGAAGTGTCGCATCTACATTCTTTTGAAGATAATACGAGGTATACATAACATTCCGCAATGAATATTATACCTTATCATGAAACATGTAAGAGAGATGCGATATCGCGTTTTAGGAAGCATTAGAACTCTACTGCTACGATACGTAGACATCTGCAAAGGCTATTTCCTAGCATGGAAGGGTCGCATTTACATTCTTTTGAGGTGAGTACGAGGTATACATGACACTTCGCAATGAATATTATATCTGAACATGAAACATAGAAGTGAGATGCAACATCTCGTTTTAAGAAGCATTAGAACTCTATTGCTACGATACGTAGGCATCTGCAAACGCTATTCCCTAGCATGGAACTGTCGCATTTACATTCTTTTGAAGTGAATACGAGATATACATGACACTTCGCAATGGATACTATATCTTATCATGAAATATAGAAGTGAGATGCGATATCGCGTTTTAGGAAGCATTAGAACTCTATTGCTACGATACGTAGACATCTGCAAACGCTATTCCCTAGCATGGAAGTGTCGCATTTACATTCTTTTGAAGTGAATACGAGATATACATGACACTTCGCAATGGATACTATATCTTATCATGAAACATAGAAATGGGATGCGATATCGCTATTTAAGAAACATTAGAACTCTATTGCTTCGATACGTAGACATCTGGGAACGCTATTTCCTTGAAAGGAAGTGGCGCATTTACAATCATTTGAAGTGAATACGCGGTATACATAACACTCTACAATGAATATTATATCTTACCACGAAATATAGATATGAAATGCGACATCTCGTTTTAAGAAGCATTAAAACTCTATTGCTGCGATACGTATACATCTGCAAACGCTATTTCCTAGCTTGGAAGTGTCGCATCTACATTCTTTTGAAGATAATACGAGGTATACATAACATTCCGCAATGAATATTATACCTTATCATGAAACATGTAATAGAGATGCGATATCGCGTTTTAGGAAGCATTAGAACTCTACTGCTACGATACGTAGACATCTGCAAAGGCTATTTCCTAGCATGGAAGGGTCGCATTTACATTCTTTTGAAGTGAGTACGAGGTATACATGACACTTCGCAATGAATATTATATCTGAACATGAAACATAGACGTGAGATGCAACATCTCGTTTTAAGAAGCATTAGAACTCTATTGCTACGATATGTAGGCATCTGCAAACGCTATTCCCTAGCATGGAAGTGTCGCATTTACATTCTTTTGAAGTGAATACGAGATATACATGACACTTCGCAATGGATACTATATCTTATCATGAAATATAGAAGTGAGATGCGATATCGCGTTTTAGGAAGCATTAGAACTCTATTGCTACGATACGTAGACATCTGCAAACGCTATTTCCTAGCAAGGAAGTGTCGCATTTACATTCTTTTGAAGTGAATACGAGGTATACATAACATTCCGCAATGAATATTATATCTTATCACGAAACATAGAAATGAGATGCGACATCTCGTATTAAGAAGCATTAGAACTCTATTGCTACGATACGTAGACATCTGCAAACGCTATTTCTTAGCATGTAAGTGTCGCATTTACATTCTTTTGAAGTGAATACGAGGTATACATGACACTTCGCAATGAATATTATATCTTACCATGAAACACAGAAGTGAGATGCGATATCGCGTTCCAAGAAGCATTAGAACTCTATTGCTACGATACGTAGACATCTGCAAACGCTATTTCCTAGCATGGAAGTGACTTATTTACGTTCTCTTGAAGTGAATACGAGGTATACATAACACTCCATAGTGAATATTATATCTTATCATGAAACATAGAAATGAAATACGACTTCTCATTTTAAGAAGCATTAGAACTCTATTGCTACGATACGTAGACATCTGCAAACGCTATTTCCTAGCATGGAAGTGCCGCATTTACATTCTTTTGAAGATAATACGAGGTATACATAACATTCCGCAATGAATATTATATCTTATTACGAAGCATAGAAATCAAATACGACTTCTCGTTTTAAGAAGCAATAGAACTCTATTGCTACGATACGTAGACATCTGCAAACAATATTTCCTAGCAAGGAAGTGTCGCATTTAAATTCTTTTGAAGTGAATACGAGGTATACATAACATTCCGCAATGAATATTATATCTTATCACGAAACATAGAAATGAGATGCGACATCTCGTATTAAGAAGCATTAGAACTCTATTGCTACGATACGTAGACATCTGCAAACGCTATTTCTTAGCATGTAAGTGTCGCATTTACATTCTTTTGAAGTGAATACGAGGTATACATGACACTTCGCAATGAATATTATATCTTACCATGAAACACAGAAGTGAGATGCGATATCGCGTTCCAAGAAGCATTAGAACTCTATTGCTACGATACGTAGACATCTGCAAACGCTATTTCCTAGCATGGAAGTGACTTATTTACGTTCTTTTGAAGTGAATACGAGGTATACATGACACTTCGCAATGAATATTATATCTTATCATGAAACATAGAAGTGAGATGCGATATCGCGTTCTAAGGAGCATTAGAAATCTATTGCTACGATACGTAGACATATGGAAACGTTATTCCCTAGCATGGAAGTGTCGCATTTACATTCTTTTGAAGTGAATACGAGATACACATGACACTTCCCAATGAATATTATATGTTATCATGAAACATTGGAGTGAGATGCGATATCGCGTTTTAAGAAGCATTAGAACTCTATTGCTACGATACCTAGACATCTGCAAACGCTATTTCCTAGCATGGATGTGTCGCACTTACATTCTTTTGAAGTGAATACGATGTGTACATAACACTTCGCAATGAATATTTTATCTTATCATGAAACATAGAAGTGAGATGCGATATCGCGTTTTAAGAAGCATTAGAAATCTATTGCTACGATACGTAGACATCTGCAAACGCTATTTCCTAGCATGGAAGTGTCGCATTTACATTCTTTTGTAGTGAATACGAAGTATACATGACACTTCGCAATGAATATTATATCTTATCATGAAACATAGAAGTGAGATGCGATATCGCGTATTAGGAGGCATTAGAACTCTATTGCTACGATATGTAGACATCTGCAAACGCTACTTCCTAGCATGGAAGTGTCGCATTTACATTCTTTTGAAGTGAATACGAGATATACATGACACTCCGCAATGAATATTATATCTTATCATGATACATTGGAATGAGGTGCTATATCGCGTTTTGAGAAGCATTAGAACTCTATTGCTAATATACGTAGACATCTGCAAACAATATTTCCTAGCAAGGAAGTGTCGCACTTACATTCCATTGAAGTCTATACGAGGTATACATAACATTACACAATGTATATTATATCTTATTACGAAACATAGAAATGAAATACGACATCTCGTTTTAAGAAGCATTAGTACTCTATTGCTGTGATGCGTAGACATCTGCAAAGGCTATTTCCAAGCATGGAAGGGTCGCATTTACATTCTTTTGTCGTGAATACGAGGTATACATAACACTCCATAATGAATATTATATCTTATCATGAAACATAGAAATGAAATACGACTTCTCATTTTAAGAAGCATTAGAACTCTATTGCTACGATACGTAGACATCTGCAAACGCTATTTCCTAGCATGGAAGTGCCGCATTTACATTCTTTTGAAGATAATACGAGGTATACATAACATTCCGCAATGAATATTATATCTTATTACGAAGCATAGAAATCAAATACGACTTCTCGTTTTAAGAAGCAATAGAACTCTATTGCTACGATACGTGGACATCTGCAAACAATATTTCCTAGCAAGGAAGTGTCGCATTTAAATTCTTTTGAAGTGAATACGAGGTATACATAACATTCCGCAATGAATATTATATCTTATCACGAAACATAGAAATGAGATGCGACATCTCGTATTAAGAAGCATTAGAACTCTATTGCTACGATACGTAGACATCTGCAAACGCTATTTCCTAGCATGGAAGTGTCGCATTTACATTCTTCTGATGTGAATACGAGATATACATGACACATCGCAATGATTATTATATCTTATCATGAAACATAGATGTGAGATGCGATATCGCGATTTAAGAAGCACTAGAACTCCATTGTTGCGATACGTAGACATCTGCAAACGCTATTTCCTAGCATGGAAGTGTCGCATCTACATTCTTTTGAAGTGAATACGAGGTATACATGACAATTCGCAATGAATATTATACCTTATCATGAAACATAGAAGAGAGATGCGATATCGCGGTTTAGGAAGCATTAGAACTCTACTGCTACGATACGTAGACATCTGCAAAGGCTATTTCCTAGCATGGAAGGGTCGCATTTACATTCTTGTGAAGTGAGTACGAGGTATACATGACACTTCGCAATGAATATTATATCTTATCACGAAACATGGAAGCGAGATGCGATATCGCGTTCTAAGAAGCTTTAGGACTCTCTTGCTACGATACGTAGACATCTGCAAACCCTATTTCCTAGCAAGGAAGTGTCGCATTTACATTCATTTGAAGTGAATACGAGGTATACATAATACTCTACAATGAATATTATATCTTACCAAGAAACATAGAAATGAAATGCGACATCTCGTTTTATAAAGCATTAGAATTCTATTGCTGCGATACGTAGACATCTGCAAACGCTATTTCCTAGCATGTAAGTGTCGCATTTACATTCTTTTGAAGTGAATACGAGGTATACATGACACATCGCAATGATTATTATATCCTATCATGAAACATAGGTGTTAGATGCGATATCGCGTTTTAAGAAGCATTAGATCTCCCTTGCTACGATACGTAGACATCTGCAAACGCTATTTCCTAGCATGTAAGTGTCGCATTGACATTCTTTTGATGTGAATACGAGGTATACATGACACTTCGCAATGAATATTATATGTTATCATGAAACATTGGTGTGAGATGCGATATCGCGTTTTAAGAAGCATTAGAACTCTATTGCTACGATACCTAGACATCTGCAAACGCTATTTCCTAGCATGGATGTGTCGCATTTACATTCTTTTGAAGTGAATACGATGTGTACATAACACTTCGCAATGAATATTTTATCTTATCATGAAACATAGAAGTGAGATGCGATATCGCGTTTTAAGAAGCATTTGAAATCTATTGCAACGATACGTAGACATCTGCAAACGCTATTTCCTAGCATGGAAGTGTCGCATTTACATTCTTTTGTAGTGAATACGAAGTATACATGACACTTCGCAATGAATATTATATCTTATCATGAAACATAGAAGTGAGATGCGATATCGCGTTTTAGGAAGCATTAGAACTCTATGGCTACGATATGTAGACATCTGCAAACGCTACTTCCTAGCATGGAAGTGTCGCATTTACATTCCTTTGAAGTGAATACGAGATATACATGACACTCCGCAATGAATATTATATCTTATCATGATACATATGAATGAGGTGCTATATCGCGTTTTGAGAAGCATTAGAACTCTATTGCTAATATACGTAGACATCTGCAAACTATATTTCCTAGCAAGGAAATGTCGCACTTACATTCCATTGAAGTCTATACGAGGTATACATAACATTACACAATGAATATTATATCTTATTACGAAACATAGAAATGAAATACGACATCTCGTTTTAAGAAGCATTAGTACTCTATTGCTGTGATGCGTAGACATCTGCAAAGGCTATTTCCAAGCATGGAAGGGTCGCATTTACATTCTTTTGTAGTGAATACGAGGTATACATAACACTCCATAATGAATATTATATCCTATCATGAAACATAGAAATGAAATACGACTTCTCATTTTAAGAAGCATTAGAACTCTATTGCTACGATACGTAGACATCTGCAAACGCTATTTCCTAGCATGGAATTGCCGCATTTACATTCTTTTGAAGATAATACGAGGTATACATAACATTCCGCAATGAATATTATATCTTATTACGAAGCATAGAAATGAAATACGACTTCTCGTTTTAAGAAGCATTAGAACTCTATTGCTACGATACGTAGACATCTGCAAACAATATTTCTTAGCAAGGAAGTGTCGCATTTACATTCTTTTGAAGTGAATACGAGGTATACATAACATTCCGCAATGAATATTATATCCTATCACGAAACATAGAAATGAGATGCGACATCTCGTATTAAGAAGCATTAGAACTCTATTGCTACGATACGTAGACATCTGCAAACGCTATTTCCTAGCATGGAAGTGTCGCATTTACATTCTTCTGATGTGAATACGAGATATACATGACACTTCGCAATGAATATTATATCTTATCATGAAACATAGAAATGGGATGCGATATCGCTATTTAAGAAACATTAGAACTCTATTGCTTCGATACGTAGACATCTGGGAACGCTATTTCCTTGAAAGGAAGTGGCGCATTTACAAGCATTTGAAGTGAATATGAGGTATACATAACACTCCATAATGAATATTATATCTTAACATGAAACATAGCAGTGAGATGCGATATCGCGTTTTAAGAAGCATTAGAACTATATTGCTACGATACGTAGACATCTGCAAACGCTATTTCCTAGCATGGAAGTGTCGCATCTACATTCTTTTGAAGTTAATACGAGGTATACATAACATTCCGCAATGAATATTATACCTTATCATGAAACATGTAAGAGAGATGCGATATCGCGTTTTAGGAAGCATTAGAACTCTACTGCTACGATACGTAGACATCTGCAAAGGCTATTTCCTAGCATGGAAGGGTCGCATTTACATTCTTTTGAGGTGAGTACGAGGTATACATGACACTTCGCAATGAATATTATATCTGAACATGAAACATAGAAGTGAGATGCAACATCTCGTTTTAAGAAGCATTAGAACTCTATTGCTACGATACGTAGGCATCTGCAAACGCTATTCCCTAGCATGGAACTGTCGCATTTACATTCTTTTGAAGTGAATACGAGATATACATGACACTTCGCAATGGATACTATATCTTATCATGAAATATAGAAGTGAGATGCGATATCGCGTTTTAGGAAGCATTAGAACTCTATTGCTACGATACGTAGACATCTGCAAACGCTATTCCCTAGCATGGAAGTGTCGCATTTACATTCTTTTGAAGTGAATACGAGATATACATGACACTTCGCAATGGATACTATATCTTATCATGAAACATAGAAATGGGATGCGATATCGCTATTTAAGAAACATTAGAACTCTATTGCTTCGATACGTAGACATCTGGGAACGCTATTTCCTTGAAAGGAAGTGGCGCATTTACAATCATTTGAAGTGAATACGCGGTATACATAACACTCTACAATGAATATTATATCTTACCACGAAATATAGATATGAAATGCGACATCTCGTTTTAAGAAGCATTGAAACTCTATTGCTGCGATACGTATACATCTGCAAACGCTATTTCCTAGCTTGGAAGTGTCGCATCTACATTCTTTTGAAGATAATACGAGGTATACATAACATTCCGCAATGAATATTATACCTTATCATGAAACATGTAATAGAGATGCGATATCGCGTTTTAGGAAGCATTAGAACTCTACTGCTACGATACGTAGACATCTGCAAAGGCTATTTCCTAGCATGGAAGGGTCGCATTTACATTCTTTTGAAGTGAGTACGAGGTATACATGACACTTCGCAATGAATATTATATCTGAACATGAAACATAGACGTGAGATGCAACATCTCGTTTTAAGAAGCATTAGAACTCTATTGCTACGATATGTAGGCATCTGCAAACGCTATTCCCTAGCATGGAAGTGTCGCATTTACATTCTTTTGAAGTGAATACGAGATATACATGACACTTCGCAATGGATACTATATCTTATCATGAAATATAGAAGTGAGATGCGATATCGCGTTTTAGGAAGCATTAGAACTCTATTGCTACGATACGTAGACATCTGCAAACGCTATTTCCTAGCAAGGAAGTGTCGCATTTACATTCTTTTGAAGTGAATACGAGGTATACATAACATTCCGCAATGAATATTATATCTCATAACGAAACATAGAAATGAGATGCGACATCTCGTATTAAGAAGCATTAGAACTCTATTGCTACGATACGTAGACATCTGCAAACGCAATTTCCTAGCATGGAAGTGTCGCATTTACATTCTTCTGATGTGAATACGAGATATACATGACACTTCGCAATGCATATTATATCTTATCATGAAACATAGAAATGGGATGCGATATCGCTATTTAAGAATATTAGAACTCTATTGCTTCGATACGTATACATCTGGGAACGCTATTTCCTTGAAAGGAAGTGGCGCATTTACATTCATTTGAAGTGAATACGCGGTATACATAACACTCTACAATGAATATTATATCTTACCACGAAATATAGATATGAAATGCGACATCTCGTTTTAAGAAGCATTAGAACTCTATTGCTGCGATACGTATACATCTGCAAACGGTATTTCCTAGCATGTAAGTGTCGCATTTACATTCCATTGAAGTTAATACGAGGTATACATGACTCTTCGCAATGAATATTATATCTTATCTCGAAACATAGATGTGAGATGCGATATCGCGATTTAAGAAGCACTAGAACTCTATTGCTACGATGCGTAGACATCTGCAAATGTTATTTCCTAGCAAGGAAGTGTCGCATTTACATTCTTTTGACGTGAATACGAGGTAAACATAACATTCCACAATGAAAATTACACCATATTACGAAATATAGAAATGAAATGCGACTTCTCATTTTAAGAAGCATTAGAACTCTATTGCTACGATACGTAGACATCTGCAAACGCTATTTCCTAGCATGGAAGTGTCGCATTTACATTCTTCTGATGTGAATACGAGATATACATGACACTTCGCAATGAATATTATATCTTATCATGAAACATAGAAATGGGATGCGATATCGCTATTTAAGAAACATTAGAACTCTATTGCTTCGATACGTAGACATCTGGGAACGCTATTTCCTTGAAAGGAAGTGGCGCGTTTACATTCTTTTGAAGTGAATACGAGGTATACATGACACATCGCAATGATTATTATATCTTATCATGAAACATAGGTGTGAGATGCGATATCGCGTTCTAAGAAGCATTAGAACTCTATTGCTGCGATACGTAGACATCTGCAAATGCTATTTCCTAGCAAGGAAGTGTCGCACTTACATCCTTTTGAAGTGAATACGAAGTATACATAACACTTCGCACTGAATATTATATCTTATCATGAAACATAGAAGTGAGATGCGATATTGCGTTCTAAGAAGCATTAGAAATCTATTGCTACGATACGTAGACATCTGCAAACGCTATTTCCTAGCATGTAATTGTCGCATTTACATTCTTTTGATGTGAATACGAGGTATACATGACACTTCGCAATGAATATTATATCTTATCATGAAACATAGGAATGCGATGCGACATCTCGTTTTAAGAAGCATTAGAACACTATTGTTACGACACGTAGACATCTGCAAACGCTATTTCCTAGCATGGAAGTGTCGCATTTACATTCTTTTGAAGTGAATACGAGGTATACATGACACTTCGCAATGAATATTATATCTTATCATGAAACATAGGAGTGAGATGCGATATGGCATTTTAAGAATCATTAGAACTCTATTGTTTCGACACGTAGTCATCTGGAAACGCTATTTCCTAGCAAGGAAGTGTCGCATTTACATTCTTTTGAAGTGACTACGGGGTATACATAGCACTCCATAATGAATATTATATCTTAACATGAAACATAGCAGTGAGATGCGATATCGCGTTTTAAGAAGCATTAGAACTCTATTGCTACGATACGTAGACATCTGCAAACGCTACTTCCTAGCATGTAAGTGTCGCATTTACGTTCTTTTGAAGTGAATACGAGGTATACATGACACATCGCAATGATTATTATATCTTACCACGAAACATAGATATGAAATGCGACATCTCGTTTTAAGAAGCATTAGAACTCTATTGCTGCGATACGTATACATCTGCAAACGGTATTTCCTAGCATGTAAGTGTCGCATTTACATTCTTTTGAAGTGAATACGAGGTATACATGACACATCGCAATGATTATTATATCTTATCATGAAACATAGGTGTGAGATACGATATCGCGTTTTAAGAAGCATTAGATCTCTCTTGCTACGATAAGTAGACATCTGCAAAAGCTATTTCCTAGCATGGAAGGGTCGCATTTACATTCTTTTGAAGTGAGTACGGGGTATACATGACACTTCGCAATGAATATTATATCTGAACATGAAACATAGAAGTGAGATGCAACATCTCGTTTTAAGAAGCATTAGAACTCTATTGCTACGATACTTAGGCATCTGCAAACGCTATTTCCTAGTATGGAAGTGTCGCATTTACATTCTTTTGAAGATAATACGAGGTATACATAACATTCCGCAATGAATATTATATCTTATTACGAAACATAGAAATGAAATACGACTTCTCGTTTTAAGAAGCATTATAACTCTATTGCCACGATACGTAGACATCTGCAAACAATATTTCCTAGCAAGGAAGTGTCGCATTTACATTCTTTTGAAGTGAAAACGAGGTATACATGACATTCCGCAATGAATATTATATCTTATTACGAAACATAGAAATGAGATGCGACATCTCGTATTAAGAAGCATTAGAACTCTATTTCTACGATACGTAGACATCTGCAAACGCTATTTCCTAGCATGGAAGTGTCGCATTTACATTCTTCTGATGTGAATACGAGATATACATGACACTTCGCAATGAATATTATATCTTATCATGAAACATAGAAATGGGATGCGATATCGCTATTTAAGAAACATTAGAACTCTATTGCTTCGATACGTAGACATCTGGGAACGCTATTTCCTTGAAAGGAAGTGGCGCATTTACATTCTTTTGAAGTGAATACGAGGTATACATGACACTTCGCAATGTAAATTATATCTTATCATGATACATAGGAGTGAGATGCGATATGGCATTTTAAGAATCATTAGAACTCTATTGTTTGGACACGTAGTCATCTGGAAACGTTATTTCCTAGCAAGGAAGTGTCGCATTTACATTCTTTTGAAGTGACTACGGGGTATACATAACACTCCATAATGAATATTATATCTTAACATGAAACAAAGAAGTGAGATGCGATATCGCGTTTTAAGAAGCACTAGAACTCTATTGCTACGATACGTAGACATCTGCAAACGCTATTTCCTAGCATGTAAGTGTCGCATTTACATTCTTTTGAAGTGAATACGAGGTATACATGACACATCGCAATGATTATTGTATCTTATCATGAAACATAGGTGTGAGATACGATATCGCGTTTTAAGAAGCATTAGATCTCTCTTGCTACGATACGTAGACATCTGCAAACGCTATTTCCTAGCAAGGAAGTGTCGCATTTACATTCTTTTGAAGTGAATACGAGGTATACATAACATTCCGCAATGAATATTATATCTCATAACGAAACATAGAAATGAGATGCGACATCTCGTATTAAGAAGCATTAGAACTCTATTGCTACGATACGTAGACATCTGCAAACGCAATTTCCTAGCATGGAAGTGTCGCATTTACATTCTTCTGATGTGAATACGAGATATACATGACACTTCGCAATGCATATTATATCTTATCATGAAACATAGAAATGGGATGCGATATCGCTATTTAAGAAACATTAGAACTCTATTGCTTCGATACGTATACATCTGGGAACGCTATTTCCTTGAAAGGAAGTGGCGCATTTACATTCATTTGAAGTGAATACGCGGTATACATAACACTCTACAATGAATATTATATCTTACCACGAAATATAGATATGAAATGCGACATCTCGTTTTAAGAAGCATTAGAACTCTATTGCTGCGATACGTATACATCTGCAAACGGTATTTCCTAGCATGTAAGTGTCGCATTTACATTCCATTGAAGTTAATACGAGGTATACATGACTCTTCGCAATGAATATTATATCTTATCTCGAAACATAGATGTGAGATGCGATATCGCGATTTAAGAAGCACTAGAACTCTATTGCTACGATGCGTAGACATCTGCAAATGTTATTTCCTAGCAAGGAAGTGTCGCATTTACATTCTTTTGACGTGAATACGAGGTAAACATAACATTCCACAATGAAAATTACACCATATTACGAAATATAGAAATGAAATGCGACTTCTCATTTTAAGAAGCATTAGAACTCTATTGCTACGATACGTAGACATCTGCAAACCCTATTTCCTAGAATGGAAGTGTCGCATTTTCATTCATTTTAAGTATATGCGTGGTACACATGTCACTTCGCATTGAATATTATGTCTTCTTAGGAAACATAGGAATGAGATGCGATATCGCGTTTTAGGAAGCGTTAGGACTCTATTGCTACGATACGTAGACACCTGCAAACGCTATTTCCTAGCAAGGAAGTGTCGCCTTTACATTCTTTTGAAGTGAATACGAGGTATACATGACACTTCGCAATGAATATTATATCTTATCATGAAACGTAGGAGTGAGATGCGATATGGCATTTTAAGAATCATTAGAACTCTACTGCTGCGATACGTAGACATCTGCAAAGGCCATTTCCTAGCAAGGAAGTGTCGCATTTACATTCATTTGAAGTGAATACGAGGTATACATAATACTCTACAATGAATATTATATCTTACCAAGAAACATAGAAATGAAATGCGACATCTCGTTTTATAATGCATTAGAATTCTATTGCTGCGATACGTAGACATCTGCAAACGCTATTTCCTAGCATGTAAGTGTCGCATTTACATTCTTTTGAAGTGAATACGAGGTATACATGACACATCGCAATGATTATTATATCTTATCATGAAACATAGAAATGCGATGCGACATCTCGTTTTAAGATGTATTAGAACTCTATTATTTCCATACGTAGTCGTCTGGAAACGCAATTTCCTAGCAAGGAAGTGTCGCACTTACATCCTTTTGAAGTGAATACGAAGTATACATAACACTTCGCACTGAATGTTATATCTTATCATGAAACATAGAAATGAGATGCGGCATCTCGTTTTAAGAAGCATTAGAACACTATTGTTACGACACGTAGACATCTGCAAACGCTATTTCCTAGCATGGAAGTGTCGCATTTACATTCTTTTGAAGTGAATACGAGGTATACATGACACTTCGCAATGAATATTATATCTTATCATGAAACATAGAAGTGAGATGCGATATCGCGTTTTAGGAAGCATTAGAACTCTATGGCTACGATATGTAGACATCTGCAAACGCTACTTCCTAGCATGGAAGTGTCGCATTTACATTCCTTTGAAGTGAATACGAGATATACATGACACTCCGCAATGAATATTATATCTTATCATGATACATAGGAATGAGGTGCTATATCGCGTTTTGAGAAGCATTAGAACTCTATTGCTAATATACGTAGACATCTGCAAACTATATTTCCTAGCAAGGAAATGTCGCACTTACATTCCATTGAAGTCTATACGAGGTATACATAACATTACACAATGAATATTATATCTTATTACGAAACATAGAAATGAAATACGACATCTCGTTATAAGAAGCATTAGTACTCTATTGCTGTGATGCGTAGACATCTGCAAAGGCTATTTCCAAGCATGGAAGGGTCGCATTTACATTCTTTTGTAGTGAATACGAGGTATACATAACACTCCATAATGAATATTATATCTTATCATGAAACATAGAAATGAAATACGACTTCACATTTTAAGAAGCATTAGAGCACTATTGCTACGATACGTAGACATCTGCAAACGCTATTTCCTAGCATGGAATTGCCGCATTTACATTCTTTTGAAGATAATACGAGGTATACATAACATTCCGCAATGAATATTATATCTTATTACGAAGCATAGAAATGAAATACGACTTCTCGTTTTAAGAAGCATTAGAACTCTATTGCTACGATACGTAGACATCTGCAAACAATATTTCCTAGCAAGGAAGTGTCGCATTTACATTCTTTTGAAGTGAATACGAGGTATACATAACATTCCGCAATGAATATTATATCTTATCACGAAACATAGAAATGGGATGCGACATCTCGTATTAAGAAGCATTAGAACTCTATTGCTACGATACGTAGACATCTGCAAACGCTATTTCCTAGCATGAAAGTGTCGCATTTACATTCTTCTGATGTGAATACGAGATATACATGACACTTCGCAATGAATATTATATCTTATCATGAAACATAGAAATGGGATGCGATATCGCTATTTAAGAAACATTAGAACTCTATTGCTTCGATACGTAGACATCTGGGAACGCTATTTCCTTGAAAGGAAGTGGCGCATTTACAAGCATTTGAAGTGAATATGAGGTATACATAACACTCTACCATGTATATTATATCTTATCACGAAACATAGAAATGAAATGTGACATCTCGTTTTAAGCAGCATTAGAACTCTATTGCTACGATACGTGGACATCTGCAAACGCTATTTCCTAGCATGTAAGTGTCGCATTTACATTCTTTTGAAGTGAATACGAGGTATACATGACACATCGCAATGATTATTATATCTTATCATGAAACATAGATGTGAGATGCGATATCGCGATTTAAGAAGCATTAGAACTCTATTGCTACGATACGTAGACATCTGCAAACAATATTTCCTAGCATGGAAGTGTCGCATTTACATTCTTTTGAAGTGAATACGAGGTATACATGACACTTCGCAATGAATATTATATCTTATCATGAAACATAGGAGTGAGATGCGATATGGCATTTTAAGAATCATTAGAACTCTACTGTTCCGACACGTAGTCATCTGGAAACGCTATTTCCTAGCATGGAAGTGTCGCATTTGCATTCTTTTGAAGTGACTACGGGGTATACATAACACTCCATAATGAATATTATATCTTAACATGAAACATAGCAGTGAGATGCGATATCGCGTTTTAAGAAGCATTAGAACTCTATTGCTACGATACGTAGACATCTGCAAACGCTATTTCCTAGCATGGAAGTGTCGCATCTACATTCTTTTGAAGATAATACGAGGTATACATAACATTCCGCAATGAATATTATACCTTATCGTGAAACATGTAAGAGAGATGCGATATCGCGTTTTAGGAAGCATTAGAACTCTACTGCTACGATACGTAGACATCTGCAAAGGATATTTCCTAGCATGGAAGGGTCGCATTTACATTCTTTTGAGGTGAGTACGAGGTATACATGACACTTCGCAATGAATATTATATCTGAACATGAAACATAGAAGTGAGATGCAACATCTCGTTTTAAGAAGCATTAGAACTCTATTGCTACGATACGTAGGCATCTGCAAACGCTATTCCCTAGCATGGAACTGTCGCATTTACATTCTTTTGAAGTGAATACGAGATATACATGACACTTCGCAATGGATACTATATCTTATCATGAAATATAGAAGTGAGATGCGATATCGCGTTTTAGGAAGCATTAGAACTCTATTGCTACGATACGTAGACATCTGCAAACGCTATTCCCTAGCATGGAAGTGTCGCATTTACATTCTTTTGAAGTGAATACGAGATATACATGACACTTCGCAATGGATACTATATCTTATCATGAAACATAGAAATGGGATGCGATATCGCTATTTAAGAAACATTAGAACTCTATTGCATCGATACGTAGACATCTGGGAACGCTATTTCCTTGAAAGGAAGTGGCGCATTTACAATCATTTGAAGTGAATACGCGGTATACATAACACTCTACAATGAATATTATATCTTACCACGAAATATAGATATGAAATGCGACATCTCGTTTTAAGAAGCATTAAAACTCTATTGCTGCGATACGTATACATCTGCAAACGGTATTTCCTACAATGTAAGTGTCGCATTTACATTCCTTTGAAGTTTATACGAGGTATACATGACTCTTCGCAATGAATATTATATCTTATCTCGAAACATAGATGTGAGATGCGATATCGCGATATAAGAAGCACTAGATCTCTATTGCTACGATGCGTAGACATCTGCAAATGTTATTTCCTAGCAAGGAAGTGTCGCATTTACATTCTTTTGACGTGAATACGAGGTAAACATAACACTCCACAATGAAAATTACACCATATTACGAAATATAGAAATGAAATGCGACTTCTCATTTTAAGAGGCATTAGAACTCTATTGCTACGATACGTAGACATCTGCAAACCCTATTTCCTAGCATGGAAGTGTCGCATTTTCATTCATTTGAAGTATATGCGTGGTATACATGACACTTCGCATTGAATATTATGTCTTATTAGGAAACATAGGAATGAGATGCGATATCGCGTTTTAGGAAGCGTTAGGACTCTATTGCTACGATACGTAGACACCTGCAAACGCTATTTCCTAGCAAGGAAGTGTCGCATTTACATTCTTTTGAAGTGAATACGAGGTATACATGACACTTCGCAATGAATATTATATCTTATCATGAAACGTAGGAGTGAGATGCGATATGGCATTTTAAGAATCATTAGAACTCTATTGTTTCGACACGTAGACATCTGAAAACGCTATTTCCTAGCAAGGAAGTGTCGCATTTACATTCTTTTGAAGTGACTACAAGGTATACATAACACTCCATAATGAATATTATATCTTAACATGAAACATAGCAGTGAGATGCGATATCGCGTTTTAAGAAGTATTAGAACTCTATTGCTACGATACGTAGACATCTGCAAAGGCTATTTCCTAGCATGGAAGGGTCGCATTTACATTCTTTTGAAGTGAGTACGAGGTATACATGACACTTCGCAATGAATATTATATCTGAACATGAAACATAGAACTGAGATGCAACATCTCGTTTTAAGAAGCATTAGAACTCTATTGCTACGATACGTAGGCATCTGCAAACGCTATTCCCTAGCATGGAAGTGTCGCATTTACATTCTCTTGATGTGAATACGAGATATACATGACACTTCGCAATGGATACTATATCTTATCATGAAATATAGAAGTGAGATGCGATATCGCGTTTTAGGAAGCATTAGAACTCTATTGCTACGATACGTAGACATCTGCAAACGCTATTTCCTAGCAAGGAAGTGTCGCATTTTCATTCATTTGAAGTATATGCGTGGTATACATGACACTTCGCATTGAATATTATGTCTTATTAGGAAACATAGGAATGAGATGCGATATCGCGTTTTAGTAAGCGTTAGGACTCTATTGCTACTATACGTAGACACCTGCAAACGCTATTTCCTAGCAAGGAAGTGTCGCATTTACATTCTTTTGAAGTGAATACGAGGTATACATGACACTTCGCAATGAATATTATATCTTATCATGAAACGTAGGAGTGAGATGCGATATGGCATTTTAAGAATCATTAGAACTCTATTGTTTCGACACGTAGTCATCTGAAAACGCTATTTCCTAGCAAGGAAGTGTCGCATTTACATTCTTTTGAAGTGACTACAAGGTATACATAACACTCCATAATGAATATTATATCTTAACATGAAACATAGCAGTGAGATGCGATATCGCGTTTTAAGAAGTATTAGAACCCTACTGCTACGATACGTAGACATCTGCAAACGCTATTTCCTAGCATGGAAGTGTCGCATCTACATTCTTTTGAAGTGAATACGAGGTATACATAACATTCCGCAATGAATATTATATCTTATTACGAAGCATAGAAATGAAATACGACTTCTCGTTTTAAGAAGCATTAGAACTCTATTGCTACGATACGTAGACATCTGCAAACAATATTTCCTAGCAAGGAAGTGTCGCATTTGCATTCTTTTGAAGTGACTACGGGGTATACATAACACTCCATAATGAATATTATATCTTAACATGAAACGTAGCAGTGAGATGCGATATCGCGTTTTAAGAAGCATTAGAACTCTATTGCTACGATACGTAGACATCTGCAAACGCTATTTCCTAGCTTGGAAGTGTCGCATCTACATTCTTTTGAAGATAATACGAGGTATACATAACATTCCGCAATGAATATTATACCTTATCATGAAACATGTAATAGAGATGCGATATCGCGTTTTAGGAAGCATTAGAACTCTACTGCTACGATACGTAGACATCTGCAAAGGCTATTTCCTAGCATGGAAGGGTCGCATTTACATTCTTTTGAAGTGAGTACGAGGTATACATGACACTTCGCAATGAATATTATATCTGAACATGAAACATAGACGTGAGATGCAACATCTCGTTTTAAGAAGCATTAGAACTCTATTGCTACGATATGTAGGCATCTGCAAACGCTATTCCCTAGCATGGAAGTGTCGCATTTACATTCTTTTGAAGTGAATACGAGATATACATGACACTTCGCAATGGATACTATATCTTATCATGAAATATAGAAGTGAGATGCGATATCGCGTTTTAGGAAGCATTAGAACTCTATTGCTACGATACGTAGACATCTGCAAACGCTATTTCCTAGCAAGGAAGTGTCGCATTTACATTCTTTTGAAGTGAATACGAGGTATACATAACATTCCGCAATGAATATTATATCTCATAACGAAACATAGAAATGAGATGCGACATCTCGTATTAAGAAGCATTAGAACTCTATTGCTACGATACGTAGACATCTGCAAACGCAATTTCCTAGCATGGAAGTGTCGCATTTACATTCTTCTGATGTGAGTACGAGATATACATGACACTTCGCAATGCATATTATATCTTATCATGAAACATAGAAATGGGATGCGATATCGCTATTTAAGAAACATTAGAACTCTATTGCTTCGATACGTATACATCTGGGAACGCTATTTCCTTGAAAGGAAGTGGCGCATTTACATTCATTTGAAGTGAATACGCGGTATACATAACACTCTACAATGAATATTATATCTTACCACGAAATATAGATATGAAATGCGACATCTCGTTTTAAGAAGCATTAGAACTCTATTGCTGCGATATGTATACATCTGCAAACGGTATTTCCTAGCATGTAAGTGTCGCATTTACATTCCATTGAAGTTAATACGAGGTATACATGACTCTTCGCAATGAATATTATATCTTATCTCGAAACATAGGTGTGAGATGCGATATCGCGATTTAAGAAGCACTAGAACTCTATTGCTACGATGCGTAGACATCTGCAAATGTTATTTCCTAGCAAGGAAGTGTCGCATTTACATTCTTTTGACGTGAATACGAGGTAAACATAACATTCCACAATGAAAATTACACCATATTACGAAATATAGAAATGAAATGCGACTTCTCATTTTAAGAAGCATTAGAACTCTATTGCTACGATACGTAGACATCTGCAAACCCTATTTCCTAGCATGGAAGTGTCGCATTTTCATTCATTTGAAGTATATGCGTGGTATACATGACACTTCGCAATGCATATTATATCTTATCATGAAACATAGAAATGGGATGCGATATCGCTATTTAAGAAACATTAGAACTCTATTGCTTCGATACGTATACATCTGGGAACGCTATTTCCTTGAAAGGAAGTGGCGCATTTACATTCATTTGAAGTGAATACGCGGTATACATAACACTCTACAATGAATATTATATCTTACCACGAAATATAGATATGAAATGCGACATCTCGTTTTAAGAAGCATTAGAACTCTATTGCTGCGATACGTATACATCTGCAAACGGTATTTCCTAGCATGTAAGTGTCGCATTTACATTCTTTTGAAGTGAATACGAGGTATACATGACACTTCGCAATGAATATTATATCTTATCATGAAACGTAGGAGTGAGATGCGATATGGCATTTTAAGAATCATTAGAACTCTACTGCTGCGATACGTAGACATCTGCAAAGGCCATTTCCTAGCAAGGAAGTGTCGCATTTACATTCATTTGAAGTGAATACGAGGTATACATAATACTCTACAATGAATATTATATCTTACCAAGAAACATAGAAATGAAATGCGACATCTCGTTTTATAATGCATTAGAATTCTATTGCTGCGATACGTAGACATCTGCAAACGCTATTTCCTAGCATGTAAGTGTCGCATTTACATTCTTTTGAAGTGAATACGAGGTATACATGACACATCGCAATGATTATTATATCTTATCATGAAACATAGGTGTGAGATGCAATATCGCGTTCTAAGAAGCATTAGAACTCTATTGCTGCGATACGTAGACATCTGCAAATGCTATTTCCTAGCAAGGAAGTGTCGCACTTACATCCTTTTGAAGTGAATACGAAGTATACATAACACCTCGCACTGAATATTATATCTTATCATGAAACATAGAAGTGAGATGCGATATTGCGTTCTAAGAAGCATTAGAAATCTATTGCTACGATACGTAGACATCTGCAAACGCTATTTCCTAGCATGTAAGTGTCGCATTTACATTCTTTTGATGTGAATACGAGGTATACATGACACTTCGCAATGAATATTATATCTTATCATGAAACATAGGAATGCGATGCGACATCTCGTTTTAAGATGTATTAGAACTCTATTATTTCCATACGTAGTCGTCTGGAAACGCAATTTCCTAGCAAGGAAGTGTCGCACTTACATCCTTTTGAAGTGAATACGAAGTATACATAACACTTCGCACTGAATGTTATATCTTATCATGAAACATAGAAATGAGATGCGGCATCTCGTTTTAAGAAGCATTAGAACACTATTGTTACGACACGTAGACATCTGCAAACGCTATTTCCTAGCATGGAAGTGTCGCATTTACATTCTTTTGAAGTGAATACGAGGTATACATGACACTTCGCAATGAATATTATATCTTATCATGAAACATAGGAGTGAGATGCGATATGGCATTTTAAGAATCATTAGAACTCTATTGTTTCGACACGTAGTCATCTGGAAACGCTATTTCCTAGCAAGGAAGTGTCGCATTTACATTCTTTTGAAGTGACTACGGGGTATACATAGCACTCCATAATGAATATTATATCTTAACATGAAACATAGCAGTGAGATGCGATATCGCGTTTTAAGAAGCATTAGAACTCTATTGCTACGATACGTAGACATCTGCAAACAATATTTCCTTGCAAGGAAGTGTCGCATTTACATTCTTTTGAAGTGAATACGAGGTATACATAACATTCCGCAATGAATATTATATCTTATTACGAAACATAGAAATGAGATGCGACATCTCGTATTAAGAAGCATTAGAACTCTATTTCTACGATACGTAGACATCTGCAAACAATATTTCCTAGCAAGGAAGTGTCGCATTTACTTTCTTTTGAAGTGAAAACGAGGTATACATGACATTCCGCAATGAATATTATATCTTATTACGAAACATAGAAATGAGATGCGACATCTCGTATTAAGAAGCATTAGAACTCTATTTCTACGATACGTAGACATCTGCAAACGCTATTTCCTAGCATGGAAGTGTCGCATTTACATTCTTCTGATGTGAATACGAGATATACATGACACTTCGCAATGAATATTATTTCTTATCATGAAACATAGAAATGGGATGCGATATCGCTATTTAAGAAACATTAGAACTCTATTGCTTCGATACGTAGACATCTGGGAACGCTATTTCCTTGAAAGGAAGTGGCGCATTTACATTCTTTTGAAGTGAATACGAGGTATACATGACACTTCGCAATGTAAATTATATCTTATCATGATACATAGGAGTGAGATGCGACATGGCATTTTAAGAATCATTAGAACTCTATTGTTTGGACACGTAGTCATCTGGAAACGCTATTTCCTAGCAAGGAAGTGTCGCATTTACATTCTTTTGAAGTGACTACGGGGTATACATAACACTCCATAATGAATATTATATCTTAACATGAAACATAGAAGTAAGATGCGATATCGCGTTTTAAGAAGCATTAGAACTCTATTGCTACGATACGTAGACATCTGCAAACGCTATTTCCTAGCATGTAAGTGTCGCATTTACATTCTTTTGAAGTGAATACGAGGTATACATGACACATCGCAATGATTATTATATTTTATCATGAAACATAGGTGTGAGATACGATATCGCGTTTTAAGAAGCATTAGATCTCTCTTGCTACGATACGTAGACATCTGCAAACGCTATTTCCTAGCAAGGAAGTGTCGCATTTACATTCTTTTGAAGTGAATACGAGGTATACATAACATTCCGCAATGAATATTATATCTCATAACGAAACATGGAAATGAGATGCGACATCTCGTATTAAGAAGCATTAGAACTCTATTGCTACGATACGTAGACATCTGCAAACGCAATTTCCTAGCATGGAAGTGTCGCATTTACATTCTTCTGATGTGAATACGAGATATACATGACACTTCGCAATGCATATTATATCTTATCATGAAACATAGAAATGGGATGCGATATCGCTATTTAAGAAACATTAGAACTCTATTGCTTCGATACGTATACATCTGGGAACGCTATTTCCTTGAAAGGAAGTGGCGCATTTACATTCATTTGAAGTGAATACGAGGTATACGTAACACTCTACCATGTTTATTATATCTTATCACGAAACATAGAAATGAAATGTGACATCTCGTTTTAAGAAGCATTAGAACTCTATTGCTACAATACGTGGACATCTGCAAACGCTATTTCCTAGCATGTAAGTGTCGCATTTACGTTCTTTTGAAGTGAATACGAGGTATACATGACACATCGCAATGATTATTATATCTTACCACGAAACATAGATATGAAATGCGACATCTCGTTTTAAGAAGCATTAGAACTCTATTGCTGCGATACGTATACATCTGCAAACGGTATTTCCTAGCATGTAAGTGTCGCATTTACATTCTTTTGAAGTGAATACGAGGTATACATGACACATCGCAATGATTATTATATCTTATCATGAAACATAGGTGTGAGATACGATATCGCGTTTTAAGAAGCATTAGATCTCTCTTGCTACGATAAGTAGACATCTGCAAAAGCTATTTCCTAGCATGGAAGTGTCGCATTTACATTCTTTTGAAGTGAATACGAGGTATACATGACACTTCGCAATGAATATTATATCTTATCATGAAACATTGGAGTGAGATGCGATATGGCATTTTAAGAATCATTAGAACTCTACTGCTACGATACGTAGACATCTGCAAAGGCTATTTCCTAGCATGGAAGGGTCGCATTTACATTCTTTTGAAGTGAGTACGGGGTATACATGACACTTCGCAATGAATATTATATCTGAACATGAAACATAGAAGTGAGATGCAACATCTCGTTTTAAGAAGCATTAGAACTCTATTGCTACGATACTTAGGCATCTGCAAACGCTATTTCCTAGTATGGAAGTGTCGCATTTACATTCCTTTGAAGATAATACGTGGTATACATAACATTCCGCAATGAATATTATATCTTATTACGAAACATAGAAATGAAATACGACTTCTCGTTTTAAGAAGCATTATAACTCTATTGCTACGATACGTAGACATCTGCAAACAATATTTCCTAGCAAGGAAGTGTCGCATTTACATTCTTTTGAAGTGAAAACGAGGTATACATGACATTCCGCAATGAATATTATATCTTATCATGAAACATAGAAATGGGATGCGATATCGCTATTTAAGAAACATTAGAACTCTATTGCTTCGATACGTATACATCTGGGAACGCTATTTCCTTGAAAGGAAGTGGCGCATTTACATTCATTTGAAGTGAATACGCGGTATACATAACACTCTACAATGAATATTATATCTTACCACGAAATATAGATATGAAATGCGACATCTCGTTTTAAGAAGCATTAGAACTCTATTGCTGCGATACGTATACATCTGCAAACGGTATTTCCTAGCATGTAAGTGTCGCATTTACATTCCATTGAAGTTAATACGAGGTATACATGACTCTTCGCAATGAATATTATATCTTATCTCGAAACATAGATGTGAGATGCGATATCGCGATTTAAGAAGCACTAGAACTCTATTGCTACGATGCGTAGACATCTGCAAATGTTATTTCCTAGCAAGGAAGTGTCGCATTTACATTCTTTTGACGTGAATACGAGGTAAACATAACATTCCACAATGAAAATTACACCATATTACGAAATATAGAAATGAAATGCGACTTCTCATTTTAAGAAGCATTAGAACTCTATTGCTACGATACGTAGACATCTGCAAACCCTATTTCCTAGCATGGAAGTGTCGCATTTTCATTCATTTGAAGTATATGCGTGGTACACATGACACTTCGCATTGAATATTATGTCTTATCAGGAAACATAGGAATGAGATGCGATATCGCGTTTTAGGAAGCGTTAGGACTCTATTGCTACGATACGTAGACACCTGCAAACGCTATTTCCTAGCAAGGAAGTGTGGCCTTTACATTCTTTTGAAGTGAATACGAGGTATACATGACACTTCGCAATGAATATTATATCTTATCATGAAACGTAGGAGTGAGATGCGATATGGCATTTTAAGAATCATTAGAATTCTACTGCTGCGATACGTAGACATCTGCAAAGGCCATTTCCTAGCAAGGAAGTGTCGCATTTACATTCATTTGAAGTGAATACGAGGTATACATAATACTCTACAATGAATATTATATCTTACCAAGAAACATAGAAATGAAATGCGACATCTCGTTTTATAATGCATTAGAATTCTATTGCTGCGATACGTAGACATCTGCAAACGCTATTTCCTAGCATGTAAGTGTCGCATTTACATTCTTTTGAAGTGAATACGAGGTATACATGACACATCGCAATGATTATTATATCTTATCATGAAACATAGAAATGCGATGCGACATCTCGTTTTAAGATGTATTAGAACTCTATTATTTCCATACGTAGTCGTCTGGAAACGCAATTTCCTAGCAAGGAAGTGTCGCACTTACATCCTTTTGAAGTGAATACGAAGTATACATAACACTTCGCACTGAATGTTATATCTTATCATGAAACATAGAAATGAGATGCGGCATCTCGTTTTAAGAAGCATTAGAACACTTTTGTTACGACACGTAGACATCTGCAAACGCTATTTCCTAGCATGGAAGTGTCGCATTTACATTCTTTTGAAGTGAATACGAGGTATACATGACACTTCGCAATGAATATTATATCTTATCATGAAACATAGGAGTGAGATGCGACATGGCATTTTAAGAATCATTAGAACTCTATTGTTTCGACACGTAGTCATCTGGAAACGCTATTTCCTAGCAAGGAAGTGTCGCATTTACATTCTTTTGAAGTGACTACGGGGTATACATAGCACTCCATAATGAATATTATATCTTAACATGAAACATAGCAGTGAGATGCGATATCGCGTTTTAAGAAGCATTAGAACTCTATTGCTACGATACGTAGACATCTGCAAACAATATTTCCTTGCAAGGAAGTGTCGCATTTACATTCTTTTGAAGTGAATACGAGGTATACATAACATTCCGCAATGAATATTATATCTTATTACGAAACATAGAAATGAGATGCGACATCGCGTTTTAGGAAGCATTAGAACTCTATTGCTACGATACGTAGACATCTGCAAACGCTATTTCCTAGCATGGAAGTGTCGCATTTACATTCTTCTGATGTGAATAAGAGATATACATGACACTTCGCAATGAATATTATATCTCATAATGAAACATAGAAATGGGATGCGACATCGCTATTTAAGAAACATTAGAACTCTATTGCTTCGATACGTAGACATCTGGGAACGCTATTTCCTTGAAAGGAAGTGGCGCATTTACATTCATTTGAAGTGAATACGAGGTATACATAACACTCTACCATGTTTATTATATCTTATCACGAAACATAGAAATGAAATGTGACATCTCGTTTTAAGAAGCATTAGAACTCTATTGCTACAATACGTGGACATCTGCAAACGCTATTTCCTAGCATGTAAGTGTCGCATTTACGTTCTTTTGAAGTGAATACGAGGTATACATGACACATCGCAATGATTATTATATCTTACCACGAAACATAGATATGAAATGCGACATCTCGTTTTAAGAAGCATTAGAACTCTATTGCTGCGATACGTATACATCTGCAAACGGTATTTCCTAGCATGTAAGTGTCGCATTTACTTTCTTTTGAAGTGAATACGAGGTATACATGACACATCGCAATGATTATTATATCTTATCATGAAACATAGGTGTGAGATACGATATCGCGTTTTAAGAAGCATTAGATCTCTCTTGCTACGATAAGTAGACATCTGCAAACGCTATTTCCTAGCATGGAAGTGTCGCATTTACATTATTTTGAAGTGAATACGAGGTATACATGACACTTCGCAATGAATATTATATCTTATCATGAAACATAGGAGTGAGATGCGATATGGCATTTTAAGAATCATTAGAACTCTACTGCTACGATACGTAGACATCTGCAAAGGCTATTTCCTAGCATGGAAGGGTCGCATTTACATTCTTTTGAAGTGAGTACGGGGTATACATGACACTTCGCAATGAATATTATATCTGAACGTGAAACATAGAAGTGAGATGCAACATCTCGTTTTAAGAAGCATTAGAACTCTATTGCTACGATACTTAGGCATCTGCAAACGCTATTTCCTAGTATGGAAGTGTCGCATTTACATTCTTTTGAAGATAATACGAGGTATACATAACATTCCGCAATGAATATTATATCTTATTACGAAACATAGAAATGAAATACGACTTCTCGTTTTAAGAAGCATTATAACTCTATTGCTACGATACGTAGACATCTGCAAACAATATTTCCTAGCAAGGAAGTGTCGCATTTACATTCTTTTGAAGTGAAAACGAGGTATACATGACATTCCGCAATGAATATTATATCTTATTACGAAACATGGAAATGAGATGCGACATCTCGTATTAAGAAGCATTGGAACTCTATTTCTACGATACGTAGACATCTGCAAACGCTATTTCCTAGCATGGAAGTGTCGCATTTACATTCTTCTGATGTGAATACGAGATATACATGACACTTCGCAATGAATATTATATCTTATCATGAAACATAGAAATGGGATGCGATATCGCTATTTAAGAAACATTAGAACTCTATTGCTTCGATACGTAGACATCTGGGAACGCTATTTCCTTGAAAGGAAGTGGCGCATTTACATTCTTTTGAAGTGAATACGAGGTATACATGACACTTCGCAATGTAAATTATATCTTATCATGATACATAGGAGTGAGATGCGATATGGCATTTTAAGAATCATTAGAACTCTATTGTTTGGACACGTAGTCATCTGGAAACGCTATTTCCTAGCAAGGAAGTTTCGCATTTACATTCTTTTGAAGTGACTACGGGGTATACATAACACTCCATAATGAATATTATATCTTAACATGAAACATAGAAGTGAGATGCGATATCGCGTTTTAAGAAGCACTAGAACTCTATTGCTACGATACGTAGACATCTGCAAACGCTATTTCCTAGCATGTAAGTGTCGCATTTACATTCTTTTGAAGTGAATACGAGGTATACATGACACATCGCAATGATTATTATATCTTATCATGAAACATAGGTGTGAGATACGATATCGCGTTTTAAGAAGCATTAGATCTCTCTTGCTACGATACGTAGACATCTGCAAACGCTATTTCCTAGCATGGAAGTGTCGCATTTACATTCTTTTGAATTTATTACGCGGTATACATAACACTCTACAATGAATATTATATCTTACCACGAAACATAGATATGAAATGCGACATCTCGTTTTAAGAAGCATTAGAACTCTATTGCTGCGATACGTATACATCTGCAAACGGTATTTCCTAGCATGTAAGTGTCGCATTTACATTCCTTTGAAGTTAATACGAGGTATACATGTCTCTTCGCAATGAATATTATATCTTATCTCGAAACATAGATGTGAGATGCGATATCGCGATTTAAGAAGCATTAGAACTCTATTGCCACGATACGTAGACATCTGCAAACGCTATTTCCTAGCATGGAAGTGTCGCATTTACATTATTTTGTAGTGAATACGAAGTATACATGACACTTCGCAATGAATATTATATCTTATCATGAAACATAGAAGTGAGATGCGATATCGCGTTTTAGGAAGCATTAGAACTCTATTGCTACGATATGTAGACATCTGCAAACGCTACTTCCTAGAATGGAAGCGTCGCATTTACATTCTTTTGAAGTGAATACGAGGTATACATAACACTTCGCAATGAATATTATATCTTATCTCGAAACATTGAAGTGAGATGCGATATCGCGATTTAAGGAGCACTAGAACTCTATTGCTACGATGCGTAGACATCTGCAAATGTTATTTCCTAGCAAGGAAGTGTCGCATTTACATTATTTTGAAGTGAATACGAGGTATACATAACACTCCACAATGAATATTACATCTTATCACGAAACATAGAAATGAAATGCGACATCTCGTTTTAAGTAGCATTAGAACTCTATTGCAACGATACGTATAAATCTGCAATCGCTATTTCCTAGCATGGAAATGACGCACTTGCATTCCATTAAAGCGAATACGAGGTATACATAACATTACACAATGCATATTATATCCTATTACGAAACATAGAAATGAAATACGACATCTCGTTTTAAGAAGCATTAGTACTCTATTGCTGTGATACGTAGACATCTGCAAACAATATTTCCTAGCATGTGAGTGTCGCATTTACATTCTTTTGAAGTGAGTACGAGGTATACATGACACTTCGCAATGAATATTATATCTTATCATGAAACATAGGTATGAGGTGCTATATCGCATTTTAAGAAGCATTAGAACCCTATTGCTACGATACGTAGACATCTGCAAACGCCACTTCCTAGCATGGAAGTGTCGCATTTACATTCTTTTGAAGTGAATACGAGGTATACATGACACTTCGCAAAGAATATTATATCTTATCATGAAACATGGAAGTGAGATGCGATATCGCGTTATAAGAAGTATTAGAACTCTATTGCTACGATACGTAGACATCTGCAAACGCTATTTCCTAGCATGGAAGTGTCGCATCTACATTCTTTTGAAGTGAGTACGAGGTATACATGACAATTCGCAATGAATATTATACCTTATCATGAAACATAGAAGAGAGATGCGATATCGCGTCTTAGGAAGCATTAGAACTCTATTGCTACGATACGTAGACATCTGCAAACGCTACTTCCTAGCATGGAGGTGTCGCATTTACATTCTTTTGAAGTGAATACGAGGTATACATGACACTTCGCAATGAATATTATATCTTATCATGAAACATGGAAGTGAGGTGCGATATCGCGTTCTAAGAAGCTTTAGAACTCTCTTGCTACGATACGTAGACATCTGCAAACCCTATTTCCTAGCAAGGAAGTGTCGCATTTACATTCATTTGAAGTGAATACGAGGTATACATGACACTTCGCAATGAATATTATATCTTATCATGAAACATAGGAGTGAGATGCGATATCGCGTTTTAAGAAGCATTAGAACTCTGTTGCTACGATACGTAGACATCTGCAAACGCTAATTCCTAGCATGGAAGTGTCGCATCTACATTCTTTTGAAGTGAATACGAAGTATACATGACAATTCGCAATGAATATTATAACTTATCATGAAACATAGAAGAGAGATGCGACATCTCGTTTTATAATGCATTAGAATTCTATTGCTGCGATACGTAGACATCTGCAAACGCTATTTCCTAGCATGTAAGTGTCGCATTTACATTCTTTTGAAGTGAATACGAGGTATACATGACACTTCGCAATGAATATTATATCTTATCATGAAACATAGGTATGAGGTGCTATATCGCATTTTAAGAAGCATTAGAACCCTATTGCTACGATACGTAGACATCTGCAAACGCCACTTCCTAGCATGGAAGTGTCGCATTTACATTCTTTTGAAGTGAATACGAGGTATACATGACACTTCGCAATGAATATTATATCTTATCATGAAACATGGAAGTGAGATGCGATATCGCGTTCTAAGAAGCATTAGAACTCTATTGCTACGATACGTAGACATCTGCAAAGGCTATTTCCTAGCATGGAAAGGTCGCATTTACATTCTTTTGAAGTGAGTACGAGGTATACATAGCAATCCATAATGAATATTATATCTTATCATGAAATATAGCAGTGAGATGCGATATCGCGTTATAAGAAGTATTAGAACTCTATTGCTACGATACGTAGACATCTGCAAACGCTATTTCCTAGCATGGAAGTGTCGCATCTACATTCTTTTGAAGTGAATACGAGGTATACATGACAATTCGCAATGAATATTATACCTTATCATGAAACATAGAAGAGAGATGCGATATCGCGTCTTAGGAAGCATTAGAACTCTACTGCTACGATACGTAGACATCTGCAAACGCTACTTCCTAGCATGGAGGTGTCGCATTTACATTCTTTTGAAGTGAATACGAGGTATACATGACACTTCGCAATGAATATTATATCTTATCATGAAACATGGAAGTGAGGTGCGATATCGCGTTCTAAGAAGCTTTAGAACTCTCTTGCTACGATACGTAGACATCTGCAAACCCTATTTCCTAGCAAGGAAGTGTCACATTTACATTCATTTGAAGTGAATACGAGGTATACATAATACTCTACAATGAATATTATACCTTACCAAGAAACATAGAAATGGAATGCGACATCTCGTTTTATAAAGCATTAGAATTCTATTGCTGCGATACGTAGACATCTGCAAACGCTATTTCCTAGCATGTAAGTGTCGCATTTACATTCTTTTGAAGTGAATACGAAGTATACATGACAATTCGCAATGAATATTATAACTTATCATGAAACATAGAAGAGAGATGCGACATCTCGTTTTATAATGCATTAGAATTCTATTGCTGCGATACGTAGACATCTGCAAACGCTATTTCCTAGCATGTAAGTGTCGCATTTACATTCTTTTGAAGTGAATACGAGGTATACATGACACTTCGCAATGAATATTATATCTTATCATGAAACATAGGTATGAGGTGCTATATCGCATTTTAAGAAGCATTAGAACCCTATTGCTACGATACGTAGACATCTGCAAACGCCACTTCCTAGCATGGAAGTGTCGCATTTACATTCTTTTGAAGTGAATACGAGGTATACATGACACTTCGCAATGAATATTATATCTTATCATGAAACATGGAAGTGAGATGCGATATCGCGTTCTAAGAAGCATTAGAACTCTATTGCTACGATACGTAGACATCTGCAAAGGCTATTTCCTAGCATGGAAAGGTCGCATTTACATTCTTTTGAAGTGAGTACGAGGTATACATAGCAATCCATAATGAATATTATATCTTATCATGAAATATAGCAGTGAGATGCGATATCGCGTTATAAGAAGTATTAGAACTCTATTGCTACGATACGTAGACATCTGCAAACGCTATTTCCTAGCATGGAAGTGTCGCATCTACATTCTTTTGAAGTGAATACGAGGTATACATGACAATTCGCAATGAATATTATACCTTATCATGAAACATAGAAGAGAGATGCGATATCGCGTCTTAGGAAGCATTAGAACTCTACTGCTACGATACGTAGACATCTGCAAACGCTACTTCCTAGCATGGAGGTGTCGCATTTACATTCTTTTGAAGTGAATACGAGGTATACATGACACTTCGCAATGAATATTATATCTTATCATGAAACATGGAAGTGAGGTGCGATATCGCGTTCTAAGAAGCTTTAGAACTCTCTTGCTACGATACGTAGACATCTGCAAACCCTATTTCCTAGCAAGGAAGTGTCACATTTACATTCATTTGAAGTGAATACGAGGTATACATAATACTCTACAATGAATATTATACCTTACCAAGAAACATAGAAATGGAATGCGACATCTCGTTTTATAAAGCATTAGAATTCTATTGCTGCGATACGTAGACATCTGCAAACGCTATTTCCTAGCATGTAAGTGTCGCATTTACATTCTTTTGAAGTGAATACGAGGTATACATGACACATCGCAATGATTATTATATCTTATCATGAAACATAGAAATGCGATGCGACATCTCGTTTTAAGATGTATTAGAACTCTATTATTTCCATACGTAGTCGTCTGGAAACGCAATTTCCTAGCAAGGAAGTGTCGCACTTACATCCTTATGAATTGAATACGAAGTATACATGACACTTCGCAATGAATATTATATCTTATCATGAAACATAGAAATGCGATGCGACATCTCGTTTTAAGATGTATTAGAACTCTATTATTTCCATACGTAGTCGTCTGGAAACGCAATTTCCTAGCAAGGAAGTGTCGCACTTACATCCTTTTGAAGTGAATACGAAGTATACGTAACACTTCGCACTGAATACTATATCTTATCATGAAACATAGAAATGAGATGCGGCATCTCGTTTTAAGAAGCATTAGAACACTATTGTTACGACACGTAGACATCTGCAAACGCTATTTCCCAGCATGGAAGCGTCGCATTTACATTCATGTCATGTGAATACGAAGTATACATGACACTTCGCAATGAATATTATATCTTATCATGAAACATAGATGTGAGATGCGATATCGCGTTCTAAGAAGCATTAGAACTCCATTGCTGCGATACGTAGACATCTGCAAATGCTATTTCCTAGCATGTAAGTGTCGCATTTACATTCTTTTGAAGTGAATACGAGGTATACATGACACTTCGCAATGAATATTATATCTTATCATGAAACATAGAAGTGAGATGCGACATCTCGTTTTAAGATGTATTAGAACTCTATTATTTCCATACGTAGTCGTCTGGAAACGCTATTTCCTAGCAAGGAAGTGTCGCACTTACATCCTTTTGAAGTGAATACGAAGTATACATAACACTTCGCACTGAATATTATATCTTATCATGAAACATAGAAATGAGATGCGGCATCTCGTTTTAAGAAGCACTAGAACACTATTGTTACGACACGTAGACACCTGCAAACGCTATTTCCTAGCATGGAAGCGTCGCATTTACATTCTTGTCATGTGAATACGAAGTAAACATTACACTTCGCAATGAATATTATATCTTATCATGAAACATAGATGTGAGATGCGATATCGCGTTCTAAGAAGCATTAGAACTCTATTGCTGCGATACGTAGACATCTGCAAATGCTATTTCCTAGCATGTAAGTGTCGCATTTACATACTTTTGTAGTGAATACGAGGTAATCATGACACTTCGCAATGAATATTATATCTTATCATGAAACATAGAAGTGAGATGCGATATCGCGTTCTAAGAAGCATTAGAAATTTATTGCTACGATACATAGACATATGGAAACGCTATTCCCTAGCATGGAAGTGTCGCATTTACATTCTTTTGAAGTGAATGCGAGGTATACATAACACTCCACAATGAATATTGTATCTTATCACGAAACATAGAAATGAAATGCGACATCTCGTTTTATAAAGCATTAGAATTCTATTGCTGCGATACGTAGACATCTGCAAACGCTATTTCCTAGCATGTAAGTGTCGCATTTACGTTCTTTTGAAGTGAATACGAGGTATACATGACACATCGCAATGATTATTATATCTTATCATGAAACATAGAAATGCGATGCGACATCTCGTTTTAAGATGTATTAGAACTCTATTATTTCCATACGTAGTCGTCTGGAAACGCAATTTCCTAGCAAGGAAGTGTCGCACTTACATCCTTATGAATTGAATACGAAGTATACATGACACTTCGCAATGAATATTATATCTTATCATGAAACATAGAAATGCGATGCGACATCTCGTTTTAAGATGTATTAGAACTCTATTATTTCCATACGTAGTCGTCTGGAAACGCAATTTCCTAGCAAGGAAGTGTCGCACTTACATCCTTTTGAAGTGAATACGAAGTATACGTAACACTTCGCACTGAATACTATATCTTATCATGAAACATAGAAATGAGATGCGGCATCTCGTTTTAAGAAGCATTAGAACACTATTGTTACGACACGTAGACATCTGCAAACGCTATTTCCCAGCATGGAAGCGTCGCATTTACATTCATGTCATGTGAATACGAAGTATACATGACACTTCGCAATGAATATTATATCTTATCATGAAACATAGATGTGAGATGCGATATCGCGTTCTAAGAAGCATTAGAACTCTATTGCTGCGATACGTAGACATCTGCAAATGCTATTTCCTAGCATGTAAGTGTCGCATTTACATTCTTTTGAAGTGAATACGAGGTATACATGACACTTCGCAATGAATATTATATCTTATCATGAAACATAGAAGTGAGATGCGACATCTCGTTTTAAGATGTATTAGAACTCTATTATTTCCATACGTAGTCGTCTGGAAACGCTATTTCCTAGCAAGGAAGTGTCGCACTTACATCCTTTTGAAGTGAATACGAAGTATACATAACACTTCGCACTGAATATTATATCTTATCATGAAACATAGAAATGAGATGCGGCATCTCGTTTTAAGAAGCACTAGAACACTATTGTTACGACACGTAGACACCTGCAAACGCTATTTCCTAGCATGGAAGCGTCGCATTTACATTCTTGTCATGTGAATACGAAGTAAACATTACACTTCGCAATGAATATTATATCTTATCATGAAACATAGATGTGAGATGCGATATCGCGTTCTAAGAAGCATTAGAACTCTATTGCTGCGATACGTAGACATCTGCAAATGCTATTTCCTAGCATGTAAGTGTCGCATTTACATTCTTTTGTAGTGAATACGAGGTAATCATGACACTTCGCAATGAATATTATATCTTATCATGAAACATAGAAGTGAGATGCGATATCGCGTTCTAAGAAGCATTAGAAATTTATTGCTACGATACATAGACATATGGAAACGCTATTCCCTAGCATGGAAGTGTCGCATTTACATTCTTTTGAAGTGAATGCGAGGTATACATAACACTCCACAATGAATATTGTATCTTATCACGAGACATAGAAATGAAATGCGACATCTCGTTTTATAAAGCATTAGAATTCTATTGCTGCGATACGTAGACATCTGCAAACGCTATTTCCTAGCATGGAGGTGTCGCATTTACATTCTTTTGATGTGAATACGAGATATACATGACACTTCGCAATGAATATTATATCTTATCATGAAACATAGGAATGTGGTGCTATATCGCGTTTTGAGAAGCATTAGAACTCTATTGCCTATATACGTAGACATCTGCAAACTCTATTTCCTAGCAAGGAAATTTCGCACTTACATTCCACTGAAGTGAATACGAGGTATACATAACATTACACATTGAATATTATATCTTGTTACGAAACATAGAAATGAAATACGACATCTCGTTTTAAGAAGCATTAGTACTCTATTTCTGTGATACGTAGACATCTGCAAACAATATTTCCTAGCAAGGAAGTGTCGCATTTACATTCTTGTGAAGTGAAATCGAGGTATACATGACACTTCGCAATGAATATTATATCTTATCATGAAACATAGAAGTGAGATGCGATATGGCATTTTAAGAAGCACAAGAACCCTATTGCTACGATACGTAGACATCTGCAAACGCCACTTCCTAGCATGGAAGTGTCGCATTTACATTCTTTTGAAGTGAATACGAGGTATACATGACACTTCGCAATGAATATTATATCTTATCATGAAACATAGAAGTGAGATGCGATATGGCATTTTAAGAAGCATTAGAACCCTATTGCTACGATACGTAGACATCTGCAAACGCCACTTCCTAGCATGGAAGTGTCGCATTTACATTCTTTTGAAGTGAATACGAGGTATACATGACACTTCGCAATGAATATTATATCTTATCATGAAACATAGAAGTGGGATGCGATATGGCATTTTAAGAATCATTAGAACCCTATTGTTTCGACACGTAGTCATCTGGTAATGCTATTTCCTAGCAAGGAAGTGTCGCATTAACATCCTTTTGAGGTGAATACGTGGTATACATGACACTTCGCAATGAATATTATATCTGAACATGAAACATAGAAATGAGATGCGACATCTCGTTTTAAGAAACATTAGAACTCTATTGCTAGGATACGTAGACACCTGCAAACGCTATTTCCTAGCATGTAAGTGTCGCATTTACATTCTTTTGAAGTGAATACGAGGTATACATGACACTTCGCAAAGAATATTATATCTTATCATGAAACATGGAAGTGAGATGCGATATCGCGTTCTAAGAAGCATTAGAACTCTATTGCTACGATACGTAGACATCTGCAAAGGCTATTTCCTAGCATGGAAGGGTCGCATTTACATTCTTTTGAAGTGAGTACGAGGTATACATAACAATCCATAATGAATATTATATCTTATCATGAAATATAGCAGTGAGATGCGATATCGCGTTATAAGAAGTATTAGAACTCTATTGCTACGATACGTAGACATCTGCAAACGCTATTTCCTAGCATGGAAGTGTCGCATCTGCATTCTTTTGAAGTGAATACGAAGTATACATGACAATTCGCAATGAATACTATACCTTATCATGAAACATAGAAGAGAGATGCGATATCGCGTCTTAGGAAGCATTAGAACTCTATTGCTACGATACGTAGACATCTGCAAACGCTACTTCCTAGCATGGAGGTGTCGCATTTACATTCTTTTGAAGTGAATACGAGGTATACATGACAATTCGCAATGAATATTATACCTTATCATGAAACATGGAAGTGAGATGCGATATGGCATTTTACGAATCATTAGAACTCTATTGTTTCGACACGTAGTCATCTGGTAATGCTATTTCCTAGCAAGGAAGTGTCGCATTAACATCCTTTTGAGGCGAATACGAGGTATACATGACACTTCGCAATGAATATTATATCTGAACATGAAGCATAGAAATGAGATGCGACATCTCGTTTTAAGAAACATTAGAACTCTATTGCTAGGATACGTAGACACCTGCAAACGCTATTTCCTAGCATGTAAGTGTCGCATTTACATTCTTTTGAAGTGAATACGAGGTATACATGACACTTCGCAAAGAATATTATATCCTATCATGAAACATGGAAGTGAGATGCGGTATCGCGTTCTAAGAAGCATTAGAACTCTATTGCTACGATACGTAGACATCTGCAAAGGCAATTTCCTAGCATGGAAGGGTCGCATTTACATTCTTTTGAAGTGAGTACGAGGTATACATAACAATCCATAATGAATATTATATCTTATCATGAAATATAGCAGTGAGATGCGATATCGCGTTATAAGAAGTATTAGAACTCTATTGCTACGATATGTAGACATCTGCAAACGCTATTTCCTAGCATGGAAGTGTCGCATCTACATTCTTTTGAAGTGAATACGAAGTATACATGACAATTCGCAATGAATATTATACCTTATCATGAAACATAGAAGAGAGATGCGATATCGCGTCTTAGGAAGAATTAGTACTCCATTGCTACGATACGTAGACATCTGCAAACGCTACTTCCTAGCATGTAAGTGTCGCATTTATATTCTTTTGAAGTGAATACGAGGTATACATGACACATCGCAATGATTATTATATCTTATCATGAAACATAGGTGTGAGATGCGATATCGCGATTTAAGAAGCATTAGATCTCCCTTGCTACGATACGTAGACATCTGCAAACGCTATTTCCTAGCATGTAAGTGTCGCATTGACATTTTTTTGATGTGAATACGAGGTATACATGACACTTCGCAATGAATATTATATCTTATCATGAAACATAGAAATGCGATGCGACATCTCGTTTTAAGATGTATTAGAACTCTATTATTTCCATACGTAGTCGTCTGGAAACGCAATTTCCTAGCAAGGAAGTGTCGCACTTACATCCTTTTGAAGTGAATAGGAGGTATACATGACACATCGCAATGATTATTATATCTTATCATGAAACATAGGTGTGAGATGCGATATCGCGTTTTAAGAAGCATTAGATCACCCTTGCTACGATACGTAGACATCTGCAAACGCTATTTCCTAGCATGTAAGTGTCGCGTTTACATTCTTTTGATGTGAATACGAGGTATACATGACACTTCGCAATGAATATTATATCTTATCATGAAACATAGAAATGCGATGCGACATCTCGTTTTAAGATGTATTAGATCTCTATTATGTCCATACGTAGTCGTCTGGAAACGCAATTTCCTAGCAAGGAAGTGTCGCACTTACATCCTTTTGAAGTGAATACGAAGTATACATAACACTTCGCACTGAATATTATATCTTATCATGAAACATAGAAATGAGATGCGGCATCTCGTTTTAAGAAGCATTAGAACTCTATTGCTGCGATACGTAGACATCTGCAAATGCTATTCCCTAGCATGTAAGTGTCGCATTTACATTCTTTTGAAGTGAATACGAGGTATACATGACACTTCGCAATGAATATTATATCTTACCATGAAACATAGAAGTGAGATGCGATATCGCGTTCTAAGAAGCATTAGAACTCTATTGCTACGATACGTAGACATCTGCAAACCCTATTTCCTAGCAAGGAAGTGTCGCATTTACTTTCATTTGAAGTGAATACAAGGTATACATAATACTCTACAATGAATATTATATCTTACCAAGAAACATAGAAATGAAATGCGACATCTCGTTTTATAAAGCATTAGAATTCTATTGCTGCGATACGTAGACATCTGCAAACGCTATTTCCTAGCATGTAAGTGTCGCATTTACATTCTTTTGAAGTGAATACGAGGTATACATGACACATCGCAATGATTATTATATCTTATCATGAAACATAGGTGTGAGATGCGATATCGCGTTTTAAGAAGCATTAGATCACCCTTGCTACGATACGTAGACATCTGCAAACGCTATTTCCTAGCATGTAAGTGTCGCGTTTACATTCTTTTGATGTGAATACGAGGTATACATGACACTTCGCAATGAATATTATATCTTATCATGAAACATAGAAATGCGATGCGACATCTCGTTTTAAGATGTATTAGATCTCTATTATGTCCATACGTAGTCGTCTGGAAACGCAATTTCCTAGCAAGGAAGTGTCGCACTTACATCCTTTTGAAGTGAATACGAAGTATACATAACACTTCGCACTGAATATTATATCTTATCATGAAACATAGAAATGAGATGCGGCATCTCGTTTTAAGAAGCATTAGAACTCTATTGCTGCGATACGTAGACATCTGCAAATGCTATTTCCTAGCATGTAAGTGTCGCATTTACATTCTTTTGAAGTGAATACGAGGTATACATGACACTTCGCACTGAATATTATATCTTATCATGAAACATAGAAATGAGATGCGGCTTCTCGTTTTAAGAAGCATTAGAACTCTATTGCTGCGATACGTAGACATCTGCAAATGCTATTCCCTAGCATGTAAGTGTCGCATTTACATTCTTTTGAAGTGAATACGAGGTATACATGACACTTCGCAGTGAATATTATATCTTACCATGAAACATAGAAGTGAGATGCGATATCGCGTTCTAAGAAGCATTAGAACTCTATTGCTACGATACGTAGACATCTGCAAACCCTATTTCCTAGCAAGGAAGTGTCGCATTTACTTTCATTTGAAGTGAATACAAGGTATACATAATACTCTACAATGAATATTATATCTTACCAAGAAACATAGAAATGAAATGCGACATCTCGTTTTATAAAGCATTAGAATTCTATTGCTGCGATACGTAGACATCTGCAAACGCTATTTCCTAGCATGTAAGTGTCGCATTTACATTCTTTTGAAGTGAATACGAGGTATACATGACACATCGCAATGATTATTATATCTTATCATGAAACATTGGTGTGAGATGCGATATCGCGTTTTAAGAAGCATTAGATCACCCTTGCTACGATACGTAGACATCTGCAAACGCTATTTCCTAGCATGTAAGTGTCGCGTTTACATTCTTTTGATGTGAATACGAGGTATACATGACACTTCGCAATGAATATTATATCTTATCATGAAACATAGAAATGCGATGCGACATCTCGTTTTAAGATGTATTAGATCTCTATTATGTCCATACGTAGTCGTCTGGAAACGCAATTTCCTAGCAAGGAAGTGTCGCACTTACATCCTTTTGAAGTGAATACGAAGTATACATAACACTTCGCACTGAATATTATATCTTATCATGAAACATAGAAATGAGATGCGGCATCTCGTTTTAAGAAGCATTAGAACTCTATTGCTGCGATACGTAGACATCTGCAAATGCTATTTCCTAGCATGTAAGTGTCGCATTTACATTCTTTTGAAGTGAATACGAGGTATACATGACACTTCGCAATGAATATTATATCTTATCATGAAACATAGGTGTGAGATGCGATATCGCGATTTAAGAAGCATTAGATCTCCCTTGCTACGATACGTAGACATCTGCAAACGCTATTTCCTAGCATGTAAGTGTCGCATTGACATTCTTATGATGTGAATACGAGGTATACATGACACTTCGCAATGAATATTATATCTTATCATGAAACATAGAAATGCGATGCGACATCTCGTTTTAAGATGTATTAGAACTCTATTATTTCCATACGTAGTCGTCTGGAAACGCAATTTCCTAGCAAGGAAGTGTCGCACTTACATCCTTTTGAAGCGAATAGGAGGTATACATGACACATCGCAATGATTATTATATCTTATCATGAAACATAGGTGTGAGATGCGATATCGCGTTTTAAGAAGCATTAGATCACCCTTGCTACGATACGTAGACATCTGCAAACGCTATTTCCTAGCAAGGAAGTGTCGCATTTACATTCTTTTGAAGTGAATACGAGGTATACATAACATTCCGCAATGAATATTATATCTTATCACGAAACATAGAAATGAGATGCGACATCTCGTATTAAGAAGCATTAGAACTCTATTGCTACGATACGTAGACATCTGCAAACGCTATTTCCTAGCATGGAAGTGTCGCATTTACATTCTTCTGATGTGAATACGAGATATACATGACACTTCGCAATGAATATTATATCTTATCATGAAACATAGAAATGGGATGCGATATCGCTATTTAAGAAACATTAGAACTCTATTGCTTCGATACGTAGACATCTGGGAACGCTATTTCCTTGAAAGGAAGTGGCGCATTTACAATCATTTGAAGTGAATACGAGGTATACATAACACTCTACCATGTATATTATATCTTATCACGAAACATAGAAATGAAATGTGACATCTCGTTTTAAGAAGCATTAGAACTCTATTGCTACGATACGTGGACATCTGCAAACGCTATTTCCTAGCATGAAAGTGTCGCATTTACATTCTTTTGAAGTGAATACGAGGTATACATGACACATCGCAATGATTATTATATCTTATCATGAAACATAGATGTGAGATGCGATATCGCGATTTAAGAAGCATTAGAACTCTATTGCTACGATACGTAGACATCTGCAAACAATATTTCCTAGCATGGAAGTGTCGCATTTACATTCTTTTGAAGTGAATACGAGGTATACATGACACTTCGCAATGAATATTATATCTTATCATGAAACATAGGAGTGAGATGCGATATGGCATTTTAAGAATCATTAGAACTCTATTGTTCCGACACGTAGTCATCTGGAAACGCTATTTCCTAGCAAGGAAGTGTCGCATTTGCATTCTTTTGAAGTGACTACGGGGTATACATAACACTCCATAATGAATATTATATCCTAACATGAAACATAGCAGTGAGATGCGATATCGCGTTTTAAGAAGCATTAGAACTCTATTGCTACGATACGTAGACATCTGCAAACGCTATTTCCTAGCATGGAAGTGTCGCATCTACATTCTTTTGAAGATAATACGAGGTATACATAACATTCCGCAATGAATATTATACCTTATCATGAAACATATAAGAGAGATGCGATATCGCGTTTTAGGAAGCATTAGAACTCTACTGCTACGATACGTAGACATCTGCAAAGGCTATTTCCTAGCATGGAAGGGTCGCATTTACATTCTTTTGAAGTGAGTACGAGGTATACATGACACTTCGCAATGAATATTATATCTGAACATGAAACATAGAAGTGAGATGCAACATCTCGTTTTAAGAAGCATTAGAACTCTATTGCTACGATACGTAGGCATCTGCAAACGCTATTCCCTAGCATGGAAGTGTCGCATTTACATTCTTTTGAAGTGAATACGAGATATACATGACACTTCGCAATGGATACTATATCTTATCATGAAATATAGAAGTGAGATGCGATATCGCGTTTTAGGAAGCATTAGAACTCTATTGCTACGATACGTAGACATCTGCAAACGCTATTTCCTAGCAAGGAAGTGTCGCATTTACATTCTTTTGAAGTGAATACGAGGTATACATAACATTCCGCAATGAATATTATATCTCATAACGAAACATAGAAATGAGATGCGACATCTCGTATTAAGAAGCATCAGAACTCTATTGCTACGATACGTAGACATCTGCAAACGCAATTTTCTAGCATGGAAGTGTCGCATTTACATTCTTCTGATGCGAATACGAGATATACATGACACTTCGCAATGCATATTATATCTTATCATGAAACATAGAAATGGGATGCGATATCGCTATTTAAGAAACATTAGAACTCTATTGCTTCGATACGTAGACATCTGGGAACGCTATTTCCTTGAAAGGAAGTGGCGCATTTACAATCATTTGAAGTGAATACGCGGTATACATAACACTCTACAATGAATATTATATCTTACCACGAAATATAGATATGAAATGCGACATCTCGTTTTAAGAAGCATTAGAACTCTATTGCTGCGATACGTATACATCTGCAAACAGTATTTCCTAGCATGTAAGTGTCGCATTTACATTCCTTTGAAGTTTACACGAGGTATACATGACTCTTCGCAATGAATATTATATCTTATCTCGAAACATAGATGTGAGATGCGATATCGCGATTTAAGAAGCACTAGATCTCTATTGCTACGATGCGTAGACATCTGCAAATGTTATTTCCTAGCAAGGAAGTGTCGCATTTACATTCTTTTGACGTGAATACGAGGTAAACATAACACTCCACAATGAAAATTACACCATATTACGAAATATAGAAATGAAATGCGACTTCTCATTTTAAGAAGCATTAGAACTCTATTGCTACGATACGTAGACATCTGCAAACCCTATTTCCTAGCATGGAAGTGTCGCATTTTCATTCATTTGAAGTATATGCGTGGTATACATGACACTTCTCATTGAATATTATGTCTTATTAGGAAACATAGGAATGAGATGCGATATCGTGTTTTAGGAAGCGTTAGGACTCTATTGCTACGATACGTAGACACCTGCAAACGCTATTTCCTAGCAAGGAAGTGTCGCATTTACATTCTTTTGAAGTGAATACGAGGTATACATGACACTTCGCAATGAATATTATATCTTATCATGAAACGTAGGAGTGAGATGCGATATGGCATTTTAAGAATCATTAGAACTCTATTGTTTCGACACGTAGTCATCTGAAAACCCTATTTCCTAGCAAGGAAGTGTCGCATTTACATTCTTTTGAAGTGACTACAAGGTATACATAACACTCCATAATGAATATTATATCTTAACATGAAACATAGCAGTGAGATGCGATATCGCGTTTTAAGAAGTATTAGAACTCTATTGCTACGATACGTAGACATCTGCAAACGCTATTTCCTAGCATGGAAGTGTCGCATCTACATTCTTTTGAAGTGAATACGAGGTATACATAACATTCCGCAATGAATATTATATCTTATCATGAAACGTAGGAGTGAGATGCGATATGGCATTTTAAGAATCATTAGAACTCTATTGTTTCGACACGTAGTCATCTGAAAACGCTATTTCCTAGCAAGGAAGTGTCGCATTTACATTCTTTTGAAGTGACTACAAGGTATACATAACACTCCATAATGAATATTATATCTTAACATGAAACATAGCAGTGAGATGCGATATCGCGTTTTAAGAAGCATTAGAACTCTATTGCTACGATACGTAGACATCTGCAAACGCTATTTCCTAGCATGGAAGTGTCGCATCTACATTCTTTTGAAGATAATACGAGGTATACATAACATTCCGCAATGCATATTATACCTTATCGTGAAACATATAAGAGAGATGCGATATCGCGTTTTAGGAAGCATTAGAACTCTACTTCTACGATACGTAGACATCTGCAAAGGCTATTTCCTAGCATGGAAGGGTCGCATTTACATTCTTTTGAAGTGAGTACGAGGTATACATGACACTTCGCAATGAATATTATATCTGAACATGAAACATAGAAGTGAGATGCAACATCTCGTTTTAAGAAGCATTAGAACTCTATTGCTGCGATACGTAGGCATCTGCAAACGCTATTCCCTAGCATGGAAGTGTCGCATTTACATTCTTTTGAAGTGAATACGAGATATACATGACACTTCGCAATGGATACTATATCTTATCATGAAATATAGAAGTGAGATGCGATATCGCGTTTTAGGAAGCATTGGAACTCTATTGCTACGATACGTAGACATCTGCAAACGCTATTTCCGAGCAAGGAAGTGTCGCATTTACATTCTTTTGAAGTGAATACGAGGTATACATGACACTTCGCAATGAATATTATATCTTATCATGAAACGTAGGAGTGAGATGCGATATGGCATTTTAAGAATCATTAGAACTCTATTGTTTCGACACGTAGTCATCTGAAAACGCTATTTCCTAGCAAGGAAGTGTCGCATTTACATTCTTTTGAAGTGACTACAAGGTATACATAACACTCCATAATGAATATTATATCTTAACATGAAACATAGCAGTGAGATGCGATATCGCGTTTTAAGAAGTATTAGAACTCTATTGCTACGATACGTAGACATCTGCAAACGCTATTTCCTAGCATGGAAGTGTCGCATCTACATTCTTTTGAAGTGAATACGAGGTATACATAACATTCCGCAATGAATATTATATCTTATCATGAAACGTAGGAGTGAGATGCGATATGGCATTTTAAGAATCATTAGAACTCTATTGTTTCGACACGTAGTCATCTGAAAACGCTATTTCCTAGCAAGGAAGTGTCGCATTTACATTCTTTTGAAGTGACTACAAGGTATACATAACACTCCATAATGAATATTATATCTTAACATGAAACATAGCAGTGAGATGCGATATCGCGTTTTAAGAAGCATTAGAACTCTATTGCTACGATACGTAGACATCTGCAAACGCTATTTCCTAGCATGGAAGTGTCGCATCTACATTCTTTTGAAGATAATACGAGGTATACATAACATTCCGCAATGAATATTATACCTTATCGTGAAACATATAAGAGAGATGCGATATCGCGTTTTAGGAAGCATTAGAACTCTACTTCTACGATACGTAGACATCTGCAAAGGCTATTTCCTAGCATGGAAGGGTCGCATTTACATTCTTTTGAAGTGAGTACGAGATATACATGACACTTCGCAATGAATATTATATCTGAACATGAAACATAGAAGTGAGATGCAACATCTCGTTTTAAGAAGCATTAGAACTCTATTGCTACGATACGTAGGCATCTGCAAACGCTATTCCCTAGCATGGAAGTGTCGCATTTACATTCTTTTGAAGTGAATACGAGATATACATGACACTTCGCAATGGATACTATATCTTATCATGAAATATAGAAGTGAGATGCGATATCGCGTTTTAGGAAGCATTAGAACTCTATTGCTACGATACGTAGACATCTGCAAACGCTATTTCCTAGCAAGGACGTGTCGCATTTACATTCTTTTGAAGTGAATACGAGGTATACATAACATTCCGCAATGAATATTATATCTCATAACGAAACATAGAAATGAGATGCGACATCTCGTATTAAGAAGCATTAGAACTCTTTTGCTACGATACGTAGACATCTGCAAACGCAATTTCCTAGCATGGAAGTGTCGCATTTACATTCTTCTGATGTGAATACGAGATATACATGACACTTCGCAATGCATATTATACCTTATCATGAAACATAGAAATGGGATGCGATATCGCTATTTAAGAAACATTAGAACTCTATTGCTTCGATACGTAGACATCTGGGAACGCTATTTCCTTGAAAGGAAGTGGCGCATTTACATTCATTTGAAGTGAATACGCGGTATACATAACACTCTACAATGAATATTATATCTTACCACGAAATATAGATATGAAATGCGACATCTCGTTTTAAGAAGCATTAGAACTCTATTGCTGCGATACGTATACATCTGCAAACGGTATTTCCTAGCATGTAAGTGTCGCATTTACATTCCTTTGAAGTTTATACGAGGTATACATGACTCTTCGCAATGAATATTATATCTTATCTCGAAACATAGATGTGAGATGCGATATCGCGATTTAAGAAGCACTAGATCTCTATTGCTACGATGCGTAGACATCTGCAAATGTTATTTCCTAGCAAGCAAGTGTCGCATTTACATTCTTTTGACGTGAATACGAGGTAAACATAACATTCCACAATGAAAATTACACCATATTACGAAATATAGGAATGAAATGCGACTTCTCATTTTAAGAAGCATTAGAACTCTATTGCTACGATACGTAGACATCTGCAAACCCTATTTCCTAGCATGGAAGTGTCGCATTTTCATTCATTTGAAGTATATGCGTGGTATACATGACACTTCGCATTGAATATTACGTCTTATTAGGAAACATAGGAATGAGATGCGATATCGCGTTTTAGGAAGCGTTAGGACTCTATTGCTACGATACGTAGACACCTGCAAACGCTATTTCCTAGCAAGGAAGTGTCGCATTTACATTCTTTTGAAGTGAATACGAGGTATACATGACACTTCGCAATGAATATTATATCTTATCATGAAACGTAGGAGTGAGATGCGATATGGCATTTTAAGAATCATTAGAACTCTATTGTTTCGACACGTAGTCATCTGAAAACGCTATTTCCTAGCAAGGAAGTGTCGCATTTACATTCTTTTGAAGTGACTACATGGTATACATAACACTCCATAATGAATATTATATCTTAACATGAAACATAGCAGTGAGATGCGATATCGCGTTTTAAGAAGTATTAGAACTCTATTGCTACGATACGTAGACATCTGCAAACGCTATTTCCTAGCATGGTAGTGTCGCATCTACATTCTTTTGAAGTGAATACGAGGTATACATAACATTCCGCAATGAATATTATATCTTATTACGAAGCATAGAAATGAAATACAACTCCTCGTTTTAAGAAGCATTAGAACTCTATTGCTACGATACGTAGACATCTGCAAACAATATTTCCTAGCAAGGAAGTGTCGCATTTACATTCTTTTGAAGTGAATACGAGGTATACATAACATTCCGCAATGAATATTATATCTTATCACGAAACATAGAAATGAGATGCGACATCTCGTATTAAGAAGCATTAGAACTCTATTGCTACGATACGTAGACATCTGCAAACGCTATTTCCTAGCATGGAAGTGTCGCATTTACATTCTTCTGATGTGAATACGAGATATACATGACACTTCGCAATGAATATTATATCTTATCATGAAACATAGAAATGGGATGCGATATCGCTATTTAAGAAACATTAGAACTCTATTGCTTCGATACGTAGACATCTGGGAACGCTATTTCCTTGAAAGGAAGTGGCGCATTTACAATCATTTGAAGTGAATACGAGGTATACATAACACTCTACCATGTATATTATATCTTATCACGAAACATAGGAATGAAATGTGACATCTCGTTTTAAGAAGCATTAGAACTCTATTGCTACGATACGTGGACATCTGCAAACGCTATTTCCTAGCATGTAAGTGTCGCATTTACATTCTTTTGAAGTGAATACGAGGTATACATAACACTTTACCATGTAGAGTTATATCTTATCACGAAACATAGAAATGAAATGTGACATCTCGTTTTAAGAAGCATTAGAACTCTATTGCTACAATACGTGGACATCTGCAAACGCTATTTCCTAGCATGTAAGTGTCGCATTTACGTTCTTTTGAAGTGAATACGAGGTATACATGACACATCGCAATGATTATTATATCTTACCACGAAACATAGGTATGAAATGCGACATCTCGTTTTAAGAAGCATTAGAACTCTATTGCTGCGATACGTATACATCTGCAAACGGTATTTCCTAGCATGTAAGTGTCGCATTTACATTCCTTTGAAGTTAATACGAGGTATACATGACTCTTCGCAATGAATATTATATCTTATCTCGAAACATAGATGTGAGATGCGAAATCGCGATTTAAGAAGCACTAGAACTCTATTGCTACGATGCGTAGACATCTGCAAATGTTATTTCCTAGCAAGGAAGTGTCGCATTTACATTCTTTTGACGTGAATACGAGGTAAACATAACATTCCACAATGAAAATTACACCTTATTACGAAATATAGAAATGAAATGCGACTTCTCATTTTAAGAAGCATTAGAACTCTATTGCTACGATACGTAGACATCTGCAAACCCTATTTCCTAGCATGGAAGTGTCGCATCTACATTATTTTGTAGTGAATACGAGGTATACATGACAATTCGCAATGAATATTATACCTTATCATGAAACATAGGTGTGAGATACGATATCGCGTTTTAAGAAGCATTAGATCTCTCTTGCTACGATACGTAGACATCTGCAAACGCTATTTCCTAGCATGGAAGTGTCGCATTTACATTCTTTTGAATTTATTACGCGGTATACATAACACTCTACAATGAATATTATATCTTACCACGAAACATAGATATGAAATGCGACATCTCGTTTTAAGAAGCATTAGAACTCTATTGCTGCGATACGTATACATCTGCAAACGGTATTTCCTAGCATGTAAGTGTCGCATTTACATTCCTTTCAAGTTAATACGAGGTATACATGACTCTTCGCAATGAATATTATATCTTATCTCGAAACATAGATGTGAGATGCGATATCGCGTTTTAAGAAGCATTAGAACTCTATTGCTACGATACGTAGACATCTGCAAACGCTATTTCCTAGCATGGAAGTGTCGCATTTACATTCTTTTGAAGTGAATACGAGGTATATATGACACTTCGCAATGAATATTATATCTTATCATGAAACATAGGAGTGAGATGCGATATGGCATTTTAAGAATCATTAGAACTCTATTGTTTCGACACGTAGTCATCTGGAAACTCTATTTCCTAGCAAGGAAGTGTGGCATTTACATTCTTTTGAAGTGACTACGGGGTATACATAACACTCCATAATGAATATTATATCTTAACATGAAACATAGCAGTGAGATGCGATATCGCGTTTTAAGAAGCATTAGAACTCTATTGCTACGATACGTAGACATCTGCAAACGCTATTTCCTAGCATGGAAGTGTCGCATCTGCATTCTTTTGAAGTCAATACGAGGTATACATGACAATTCGCAATGAATATTATACCTTATCATGAAACATAGAAGAGAGATGCGATATCGCGTTTTAGGAAGCATTAGAACTCTACTGCTACGATACGTAGACATCTGCAAAGGCTATTTCCTAGCATGGAAGGGTCGCATTTACATACTTTTGAAGTGAGTACGAGGTATACATGACACTTCGCAATGAATATTATATCTGAACATGAAACATAGAAGTGAGATGCGACATCTCGTATTAGGAAGCATTAGAACTCTATTGCTTCGATACGTAGACATCTGCAAACTCTATTTCCTAGCATGGAAGTGTCGCATTTACATTCTTCTGATGTGAATACGAGATATACATGACACTTCGCAATGAATATTATATCTTATCATGAAACATAGAAATGGGATGCGATATCGCTATTTAAGAAACATTAGAACTCTATTACTTCGATACGTAGACATCTGGGAACGCTATTTCCTTGAAGGGAAGTGGCGCATTTACATTCATTTGAAGTGAATACGAGGTATACATAACACGTTACCATGTAGAGTTATATCTTATCACGAAACATAGAAATGAAATGTGACATCTCGTTTTAAGTAGCATTAGAACTCTATTGCAACGATACGTATAAATCTGCAATCGCTATTTCCTAGCATGGAAATGACGCACTTGCATTCCATTAAAGCGAATACGAGGTATACATAACATTACACAATGCATATTATATCCTATTACGAAACATAGAAATGAAATACGACATCTCGTTTTAAGAAGCATTAGTACTCTATTGCTGTGATACGTAGACATCTGCAAACAATATTTCCTAGCATGTGAGTGTCGCATTTACATTCTTTTGAAGTGAGTACGAGGTATACATGACACTTCGCAATGAATATTATATCTTATCATGAAGCATAGGTATGAGGTGCTATATCGCATTTTAAGAAGCATTAGAACCCTATTGCTACGATACGTAGACATCTGCAAACGCCACTTCCTAGCATGGAAGTGTCGCATTTACATTCTTTTGAAGTGAATACGAGGTATACATGACACTTCGCAAAGAATATTATATTTTATCATGAAACATGGAAGTGAGATGCGATATCGCGTTCTAAGAAGCATTAGAACTCTATTGCTACGATACGTAGACATCTGCAAAGGCTATTTCCTAGCATGGAAGGGTCGCATTTACATTCTTTTGAAGTGTGTGCGAGGTATACATAGCAATCCATAATGAATATTATATCTTATCATGAAATATAGCAGTGAGATGCGATATCGCGTTATAAGAAGTATTAGAACTCTATTGCTACGATACGTAGACATCTGCAAACGCTATTTCCTAGCATGGAAGTGTCGCATCTACATTCTTTTGAAGTGAATACGTGGTATACATGACAATTCGCAATGAATATTATACCTTATCATGAAACATAGAAGAGAGATGCGATATCGCGTCTTAGGAAGCATTAGAACTCTATTGCTACGATACGTAGACATCTGCAAACGCTATTTCCTAGCATGTAAGTGTCGCATTTACATTCTTTTGAAGTGAATACGAGGTATACATGACACTTCGCAATGAATATTATATCTTATCTCGAAACATTGAAGTGAGATGCGATATCGCGATTTAAGGAGCACTAGAACTCTATTGCTACGATGCGTAGACATCTGCAAATGTTATTTCCTAGCAAGGAAGTGTCGCATTTACATTATTTTGAAGTGAATACGAGGTATACATAACACTCCACAATGAATATTACATCTTATCACGAAACATAGATATGAAATGCGACATCTCGTTTTAAGTAGCATTAGAACTCTATTGCAACGATACGTATAAATCTGCAAACGCTATTTCCTAGCATGGAAATGACGCACTTACATTCCATTAAAGCGAATACGAGGTATACATAACATTACACAATGCATATTATATCCTATTACGAAACATAGAAATGAAATACGACATCTCGTTTTAAGAAGCATTAGTACTCTATTGCTGTGATACGTAGACATCTGCAAACAATATTTCCTAGCATGTGAGTGTCGCATTTACATTCTTTTGAAGTGAGTACGAGGTATACATGACACTTCGCAATGAATATTATATCTTATCATGAGACATAGGTATGAGGTGCTATATCGCATTTTAAGAAGCATTAGAACCCTATTGCTACGATACGTAGACATCTGCAAACGCCACTTCCTAGCATGGAAGTGTCGCATTTACATTCTTTTGAAGTGAATACGAGGTATACATGACACTTCGCAATGAATATAATATCTTATCATGAAACATAGAAGTGAGATGCTATATGGCATTTTAAGAATCATTAGAACTCTATTGTTTCGACACGTAGTCATCTGGTAACGCTATTTCCTAGCAAGGAAGTGTCGCATTCACATCCTTTTGAGGTGAATACGAGGTATACATGACACTTCGCAATGAATATTATATCTGAACATGAAACATAGAAATGAGATGCGACATCTCGTTTTAAGAAGCATTAGAACTCTATTGCTAGGATACGTAGACATCTGCAAACGCCACTTCCTAGCATGGAAGTGTCGCATTTACATTCTTTTGAAGTGAGTACGAGGTATACATAGCAATCCATAATGAATATTATATCTTATCATGAAATATAGCAGTGAGATGCGATATCGCGTTATAAGAAGTATTAGAACTCTATTGCTACGATACGTAGACATCTGCAAACGCTATTTCCTAGCATGGAAGTGTCGCATCTACATTCTTTTGAAGTGAATACGAGGTATACATGACAATTCGCAATGAATATTATAACTTATCATGAAACATAGAAGAGAGATGCGACATCTCGTTTTATAATGCATTAGAATTCTATTGCTGCGATACGTAGACATCTGCAAACGCTATTTCCTAGCATGTAAGTGTCGCATTTACATTCTTTTGAAGTGAATACGAGGTATACATGACACTTCGCAATGAATATTATATCTTATCTCGAAACATTGTAGTAAGGTGCGATATCGCGATTTAAGGAGCACTAGAACTCTATTGCTACGATGCGTAGACATCTGCAAATGTTATTTCCTAGCAAGGAAGTGTCGCATTTACATTATTTTGAAGTGAATACGAGGTATACATAACACTCCACAATGAATATTACATCTTATCACGAAACATAGAAATGAAATGCGACATCTCGTTTTAAGTAGCATTAGAATTCTATTGCAACGATACGTATAAATCTGCAAACGCTATTTCCTAGCATGGAAATGACGCACTTACATTCCATTAAAGCGAATACGAGGTATACATAACATTACACAATGCATATTATATCCTATTACGAAACATAGAAATGAAATACGACATCTCGTTTTAAGAAGCATTAGTACTCTATTGCTGTGATACGTAGACATCTGCAAACAATATTTCCTAGCATGTGAGTGTCGCATTTACATTCTTTTGAAGTGAGTACGAGGTATACATAACAATCCATAATGAATATTATATCTTATCATGAAATATAGCAGTGAGATGCGATATCGCGGTATAAGAAGTATTAGAACTCTATTGCTACGATACGTAGACATCTGCAAACGCTATTTCCTAGCATGGAAGTGTCGCATCTACATTCTTTTGAAGTGAATACGAAGTATACATGACAATTCGCAATGAATATTATACCTTATCATGAAACATAGAAAAGAGATGCGATATCGCGTCTTAGGAAGCATTAGAACTCTATTGCTACGATACGTAGACATCTGCAAACGCTACTTCCTAGCATGGAGGTGTCGCATTTACATTCTTTTGAAGTGAATACGAGGTATACATGACACTTCGCAATGAATATTATATCTTATCATGAAACATGGAAGTGAGATGCGATATCGCTTTCTAAGAAGCTTTAGGACTCTCTTGCTACGATACGTAGACATCTGCAAACCCTATTTCCTAGCAAGGAAGTGTCGCATTTACATTCATTTGAAGTGAATACGAGGTATACATAATACTCTACAATGAATATTATATCTTACCAAGAAACATAGAAATGAAATGCGACATCTCGTTTTATAAAGCATTAGAATTCTATTGCTGCGATACGTAGACATCTGCAAACGCTATTTCCTAGCATGTAAGTGTCGCATTGACATTCTTTTGATGTGAATACGAGGTATACATGACACTTCGCAATGAATATTATATCTTATCATGAAACATAGAAATGCGATGCGACATCTCGTTTTAAGATGTATTAGAACTCTATTACTTCCATACGTAGTCGTCTGGAAACGCAATTTCCTAGCAAGGAAGTGTCGCACTTACATCCTTTTGAAGTGAATACGAAGTATACATAACACTTTGCACTGAATATTATATCTTATCATGAAACATAGAAATGAGATGCGGCATCTCGTTTTAAGAAGCATTAGAACACTATTGTTACGACACGTAGACATCTGCAAACGCTATTTCCTAGCATGGAAGCGTCGCATTTACATTCTTGTCATGTGAATACGAAGTATACATGACACTTCGCAATGAATATTATATCTTATCATGAAACATAGAAGTGAGATGCGATATCGCGTTTTAGGAAGCATTAGAACTCTATTGCTACGATATGTAGACATCTGCAAACGCTACTTCCTAGCATGGAAGTGTCGCATTTACATTCTTTTGAAGTGAATACGAGATATACATGACACTCCGCAGTGAATATTATATCTTATCATGATACATAGGAATGAGGTGCTATATCGCGTTTTGAGAAGCATTAGAACTCTATTGCTAATATACGTAGACATCTGCAAACAATATTTCCTAGCAAGGAAATGTCGCACTTACATTCCATTGAAGTCTATACGAGGTATACATAACATTACACAATGAATATTATATCTTATTACGAAACATAGAAATGAAATACGACATCTCGTTTTAAGAAGCATTAGTACTCTATTGCTGTGATGCGTAGACATCTGCAAAGGCTATTTCCAAGCATGGAAGGGTCGCATTTACATACTTTTGTAGTGAATACGAGGTATACATAACACTCCATAATGAATATTATATCTTATCATGAAACATAGAAATGAAATACGACTTCTAATTTTAAGAAGCATTAGAACTCTATTGCTACGATAAGTAGACATCTGCAAACGCTATTTCCTAGCATGGAAGTGCCGCATTTACATTCTTTTGAAGATAATACGAGGTATACATAACATTCCGCAATGAATATTATATCTTATTACGATGCATAGAAATGAAATACGACTTCTCGTTTTAAGAAGCATTAGAACTCTATTGCTACGATACGTAGACATCTGCAAACAATATTTCCTAGCAAGGAAGTGTCGCATTTACATTCTTTTGAAGTGAATACGAGGTATACATAACATTCCGCAATGAATATTATATCTTATCACGAAACATAGAAATGAGATGCGACATCTCGTATTAAGAAGCATTAGAACTCTATTGCTACGATACGTAGACATCTGCAAACGCTATTTCCTAGCATGGAAGTGTCGCATTTACATTCTTCTGATGTGAATACGAGATATACGTGACACTTCGCAATGAATATTATATCTTATCATGAAACATAGAAATGGGATGCGATATCGCTATTTAAGAAACATTAGAACTCTATTGCTTCGATACGTAGACATCTGGGAACGCTATTTCCTTGAAAGGAAGTGGCGCATTTACAATCATTTGAAGTGAATACGAGGTATACATAACACTCTTCCATGTATATTATATCTTATCACGAAACATAGAAATGAAATGTGACATCTCGTTTTAAGAAGCATTAGTACTCTATTGCTACGATACGTGGACATCTGCAAACGCTATTTCCTAGCATGTAAGTGTCGCATTTACATTCTTTTGAAGTGAATACGAGGTATACATGACACATCGCAATGATTATTATATCTTATCATGAAACATAGGTGTGAGATGCGATATCGCGATTTAAGAAGCACTAGAACTCCATTGCTGCGATACGTAGACATCTGCAAATGCTATTTCCTAGCATGTAAGTGTCGCATTTACATTCTTTTGAAGTGAATACGAGGTATACATGACACTTCGCAATGAATATTATATCTTATCATGAAACATAGAAGTGAGATGCGATATCGCGTTCTAAGAAGCATTAGAACTCTATTGCTACGATACGTAGACATATGGAAACGCTATTCCCTAGCATGGAAGTGTCGCATTTACATTCTTTTGAAGTGAATACGAGATATACATGACACTTCGCAATGAATATTATATGTTATCATGAAACATTGGAGTGAGATGCGATATCGCGTTTTAAGAAGCATTAGAACTCTATTGCTACGATACCTAGACATCTGCAAACGCTATTTCCTAGCATGGATGTGTCGCATTTACATTCTTTTGAAGTGAATACGAAGTGTACATAACACTTCGCAATGAATATTTTATCTTATCATGAAACATAGAAGTGAGATGCGATATCGCGTTTTAAGAAGCATTAGAAATCTATTGCTACGATACGTAGACATCTGCAAACGCTATTTCCTAGCATGGAAGTGTCGCATTTACATTCTTTTGTAGTGAATACGAAGTATACATGACACTTCGCAATGAATATTATATCTTATCATGAAACATAGAAGTGAGATGCGATATCGCGTTTTAGGAAGCATTAGAACTCTATTGCTACGATATGTAGACATCTGCAAACGCTACTTCCTAGCATGGAAGTGTCGCATTTACATTCTTTTGAAGTGAATACGAGATATACATGACACTCCGCAATGAATATTATATCTTATCATGATACATAGGAATGAGGTGCTATATCGCCTTTTTAGAAGCATTAGAACTCTATTGCTACTATACGTAGACATCTGCAAACAATATTTCCTAGCAAGGAAATGTCGCATTTACATTCCATTAAAGTCTATACGAGGTATACATAACATTACACAATGAATATTATATCTTATTACGAAACATAGAAATGAAATACGACATCTCGTTTTAAGAAGCATTAGTACTCTATTGCTGTGATGCGTAGACATCTGCAAAGGCTATTTCCAAGCATGGAAGGGTCGCATTTACATACTTTTGTAGTGAATACGAGGTATACATAACACTCCATAATGAATATTATATCTGAACATGAAACATAGAAGTGAGATGCAACATCTCGTTTTAAGAAGTATTAGAACTCTATTGCTAGGATACGTAGACATCTGCAAACGCTATTTCCTAGCATGTAAGTGTCGCATTTACATCCTTTTGAAGTGAATACGAGGTATACATAACACTCCATAATGAATATTATATCTTATCATGAAACATAGAAATGAAATACGACTTCTCATTTTAAGAAGCATTAGAACTCTATTGCTACGATACGTAGACATCTGCAAACGCTATTTCCTAGCATGGAAGTGCCGCATTTACATTCATTTGAAGATAATACGAGGTATACATAACATTCCGCAATGAATATTGTATCTTATTACGAAGCATAGAAATGAAATACGACTTCTCGTTTTAAGCAGCATTAGAACTCTATTGCTTCGATACGTAGACATCTGGGAACGCTATTTCCTTGAAAGGAAGTGGCGCATTTACAATCATTTGAAGTGAATACGAGGTATACATAACACTCTACCCTGTATATTATATCTTATCACGAAACATAGAAATGACATGTGACATCTCGTTTTAAGAAGCATTAGAACTCTATTGCTACGATACATGGACATCTGCAAACGCTATTTCCTAGCATGTAACTGTCGCATTTACATTCTTTTGAAGTGAATACGAGGTATACATGACACATCGCAATGATTATTATATCTTATCATGAAACATAGATGTGAGATGCGATATCGCGTTCTAAGAAGCATTAGAACTCTATTGCTACGATACGTAGACATCTGCAAACGCTATTTCCTAGCATGGAAGTGACTTATTTACGTTCTTTTGAAGTGAATACGAGGTATACATGACACTTCGCAATGAATATTATATTCTATCATGAAACATAAAAGTGAGATGCGATATCGCGTTCTAAGAAGCATTAGAAATCTATTGCTACGATACGTAGACATACGGAAACGCTATTCCCTAGCATGGAAGTGTCGCATTTATATTCTTTTGAAGTGAGTACGAGGTATACATGACACTTCACAATGAATATTATATCTGAACATGAAACATAGAAGTGAGATGCAACATCTCGTTTTAAGAAGTATTAGAACTCTATTGCTAGGATACGTAGACATCTGCAAACGCTATTTCCTAGCATGTAAGTGTCGCATTTACATCCTTTTGAAGTGAATACGAGGTATACATGACACTTCGCAATGAATATTATATCTTGTCATGAAACATGGAAGTGAGATGCGATATCGCGTTCTAAGGAGCTTTAGGACTCTCTTGCTACGATACGTAGACATCTGCAAACCCTATTTCCTAGCAAGGAAGTGTCGCATTTACATTCATTTGAAGTGAATACGAGGTATACATAATACTCTACAATGAATATTATATCTTACCAAAAAACATAGAAATGAAATGCGACATCTCGTTTTATAAAGCATTAGAATTCTATTGCTGCGATACGTAGACATCTGCAAACGCTATTTCCTAGCATGTAAGTGTCGCATTTACATTCTTTTGATGTGAATACGAGGTATACATGACACTTCGCAATGAATATTATATCTTATCATGAAACATAGAAATGCGATGCGACATCTCGTTCTAACACGTATTAGAACTCTATTATTTCCATACGTAGTCGTCTGGAAACGCAATTTCCTAGCAAGGAAGTGTCGCACTTACATCCTTTTGAAGTGAATACGAAGTATACATAACACTTCGCACTGAATATTATATCTTATCATGAAACATAGAAATGAGATGCGGCATCTCGTTTTAAGAAGCATTAGAACACTATTGTTACGACACGTAGACATCTGCAAAGGCTATTTCCTAGCATGGAAGGGTCGCATTTACATTCTTTTGAAGTGAGTACGAGGTATACATGACACTTCGCAATGAATATTATATCTTATCATGAAACATGGAAGTGAGATGCGATATCGCGTTCTAAGAAGCTTTAGGACTCTCTTGCTACGATACGTAGACATCTGCAAGCCCTATTTCCTAGCAAGGAAGTGTCGCATTTACATTCATTTGAAGTGAATACGAGGTATACATAATACTCTACAATGAATATTATATCTTACCAAGAAACATAGACATGAAATGCGACATCTCGTTTTATAAAGCATTAGAATTCTATTGCTGCGATACGTAGACATCTGCAAACGCTATTTCCTAGCATGTAAGTGTCGCATTTACATTCTTTTGAAGTGAATACGAGGTATACATGACACATCGCAATGAATATTATATCTTATCATGAAACATAGGTGTGAGATGCGATATCGCGTTATAAGAAGCATTAGATCACCCTTGCTACGATACGTAGACATCTGCAAACGCTATTTCCTAGCATGTAAGTGTCGCGTTTACATTCTTTTGATGTGAATACGAGGTATACATGACACTTCGCAATGAATATTATATCTTATCATGAAACATAGAAATGCGATGCGACATCTCGTTTTAAGATGTATTAGATCTCTATTATGTCCATACGTAGTCGTCTGGAAACGCAATTTCCTAGCAAGGAAGTGTCGCACTTACATCCTTTTGAAGTGAATACGAAGTATACATAACACTTCGCACTGAATATTATATCTTATCATGAAACATAGAAATGAGATGCGGCATCTCGTTTTAAGAAGCATTAGAACTCTATAGCTGCGATACGTAGACATCTGCAAATGCTATTTCCTAGCATGTAAGTGTCGCATTTACATTCTTTTGAAGTGAATGCGAGGTATACATGACACTTCGCAATGAATATAATATCTTACCATGAAACATAGAAGTGAGATGCGATATCGCGTTCTAAGAAGCATTAGAACTCTATTGCTACGAGACGTAGACATCTGCAAACGCTATTTCCTAGCATGGAAGTGACTTATTTACGTTCTTTTGAAGTGAATACGAGGTATACATGACACTTCGCAATGAATATTATATCTTATCATGAAACATAGAAGTGAGATGCGATATCGCGTTCTAAGAAGCATTAGAAATCTATTGCTACGATACGTAGACATCTGCAAACGCTATTTCCTAGCATGGAAGTGTCGCATTTACATTCTTTTGTAGTGAATACGAAATATACATGACACTTCGCAATGAATATTATATCTTATCATGAAACATAGAAGTGAGATGCGATATCGCGTTTTAGGAAGCATTAGAACTCTATTGCTACGATATGTAGACATCTGCAAACGCTACTTCCTAGCATGGAAGTGTCGCATTTACATTCTTTTGAAGTGAATACGAGATATACATGACACTCCGCAATGAATATTATATCTTATCATGATACATAGGAATGAGGTGCTATATCGCGTTTTGAGAAGCATTAGAACTCTATTGCTAATATACGTAGACATCTGCAAACAATATTTCCTAGCAAGGAAATGTCGCACTTACATTCCATTGAAGTCTATACGAGGTATACATAACATTACACAATGAATATTATATCTCATCATAAAAGATAGAAATGAAATACGACTTCTCATTTTAAGAAGCATTAGAACTCTATTGCTACGATACGTAGACATCTGCAAACGCTATTTCCTAGCATGGAAGTGCCGCATTTACATTCTTTTGAAGATAATACGAGGTATACATAACATTCCGCAATGAATATTATATCTTATTACGAAGCATAGAAATGAAATACGACTTCTCGTTTTAAGAAGCATTAGAACTCTATTGCTACGATACGTAGACATCTGCAAACAATATTTCCTAGCAAGGAAGTGTCGCATTTACATTCTTTTGAAGTGAATACGAGGTATACATGACATTTCGCAATGAATGTTATATCTTATCATGAAACATAGGAGTGAGATGCGATATGGCATTTTAAGAATCATTAGAACTCTATTGTTCCGACACGTAGTCATCTGGAAACGCTATTTCCTAGCAAGGAAGTGTCGCATTTGCATTCTTTTGAAGTGACTACGGGGTATACATAACACTCCATAATGAATATTATATCTTAACATGAAACATAGCAGTGAGATGCGATATCGCGTTTTAAGAAGCATTAGAACTCTATTGCTAGGATACGTAGACATCTGCAAACGCTATTTCCTAGCATGGAAGTGTCGCATCTACATTCTTTTGAAGATAATACGAGGTATACATAACATTCCGCAATGAATATTATACCTTATCATGAAACATATAAGAGAGATGCGATATCGCGTTTTAGGAAGCATTAGAACTCTACTGCTACGATACGTCGACATCTGCAAAGGCTATTTCCTAGCATGCAGGGGTCGCATTTACATTCTTTTGAAGTGAGTACGAGGTATACATGACACTTCGCAATGAATATTATATCTGAACATGAAACATAGAAGTGAGATGCAACATCTCGTTTTAAGAAGCATTAGAACTCTATTGCTACGATACGTAGGCATCTGCAAACGCTATTCCCTAGCATGGAAGTGTCGCATTTACATTCTTTTGAAGTGAATACGAGATATACATGACACTTCGCAATGGATACGATATCTTATCATGAAATATAGAAGTGAGATGCGATATCGCGTTTTAGGAAGCATTAGAACTCTATTGCTACGATACGTAGACATCTGCAAACGCTATTTCCTAGCAAGGAAGTGTCGCATTTACATTCTTTTGAAGTGAATACGAGGTATACATAACATTCCGCAATGAATATTATATCTCATAACGAAACATAGAAATGAGATGCGACATCTCGTATTAAGAAGCATTAGAACTCTATTGCTACGATACGTAGACATCTGCAAACGCAATTTCCTAGCATGGAAGTGTCGCATTTACATTCTTCTGATGTGAATACGAGATATACATGACACTTCGCAATGCATATTATATCTTATCATGAAACATAGAAATGGGATGCGATATCGCTATTTAAGAAACATTAGAACTCTATTGCTTTGATACGTAGACATCTGGGAACGCTATTTCCTTGAAAGGAAGTGGCGCATTTACATTCATTTGAAGTGAATACGCGGTATACATAACACTCTACAATGAATATTATATCTTAGCACGAAATATAGATATGAAATGCGACATCTCGTTTTAAGAAGCATTAGAACTCTATTGCTGCGATACGTATACATCTGCAAACGGTATTTCCTAGCATGTAAGTGTCGCATTTACATTCCTTTGAAGTCTATACGAGGTATACATGACTCTTCGCAATGAATATTATATCCTATCTCGAAACATAGATGTGAGATGCGATATCGCGATTTAAGAAGCGCTAGATCTATATTGCTACGATGCGTAGACATCTGCAAATGTTATTTCCTAGCAAGGAAGTGTCGCATTTACATTCTTTTGACGTGAATACGAGGTAAACATAACATTCCACAATGAAAATTACACCATACTTCGAAATATAGAAATGAAATGCGACTTCTCATTTTAAGAAGCATTAGAACTCTATTGCTACGATACGTAGACATCTGCAAACCCTATTTCCTAGCATGGAAGTGTCGCATTTTCATTCATTTGAAGTATATGCGTGGTATACATGACACTTCGCATTGAATATTATGTCTTATTAGGATACATATGAATGAGATGCGATATCGCGTTTTAGGAAGCGTTAGGACTCTATTGCTACGATACGTAGACACCTGCAAATGCTATTTCCTAGCAAGGAAGTGTCGCATTTACATTCTTTTGAAGTGACTACGAGGTATACATAACACTCCATAATGAATATTATATCTTAACATGAAACATAGCAGTGAGATGCGCTATCGCGTTTTAAGAAGTATTAGAACTCTATTGCTACGATACGTAGACATCTGCAAACGCTATTTCCTAGCATGGAAGTGTCGCATCTACATTCTTTTGAAGTGAATACGAGGTATACATAACATTCCGCAATGAATATTATATCTTATTACGAAGCATAGAAATGAAATACGAATTCTCGTTTTAAGAAGCATTAGAACTCTATTGCTACGATACGTAGACATCTGCAAACAATATTTCCTAGCAAGGAAGTGTCGCATTTACATTCTTTTGAAGTGAATACGAGGTATACATGACACTTCGCAATGAATATTATATCTTATCATGAAACGTAGGAGTGAGATGCGATATGGCATTTTAAGAATCATTAGAACTCTATTGTTTCGACACGTAGTCATCTGAAAACGCTATTTCCTAGCAAGGAAGTGTCGCATTTACATTCTTTTGAAGTGAATACGAGGTATACATAACATTCCGCAATGAATATTATATCTCATAACGAAACATAGAAATGAGATGCGACATCTCGTATTAAGAAGCATTAGAACTCTATTGCTACGATACGTAGACATCTGCAAACGCAATTTCCTAGCATGGAAGTGTCGCATTTACATTCTTTTGAAGTGAATACGAGATATACATGACACTTCGCAATGGATACTATATCTTATCATGAAATATAGAAGTGAGATGCGATATCGCGTTTTAGGAAGCATTAGAACTCTATTGCTACGATACGTAGACATCTGCATCCGTTATTTCCTAGCGAGGAAGTGTCGCATTCACATTCATTTGAAGTGTAGACGAGGAATACATAACACTTCGCAAATCATATTACATCTTACCATGAAACATAGAAATGAGATGCGATATCGCGTTTTAAGAAGCATTAGAACTCTATTGCTACGATAGGTAGACATCTGCAAACGCTATTTCCTTGCAAGGAAGTGTCGCATTTACATTCATTTGAAGTGTAGACGAGGAATACATAACACTTCGCAAATCATATTATATCTAGCCATGAAACATAGAAATGAGATGCGACATCGCGTTTTAAGAAGCATTACGTATCTATTGCTACGATACGTAGACATCTGCAAACGCTATTTCCTAGCGAGGAAGTGTCGCATTCGCATTCATTTCAAGTGTAGACGAGGAATACATAACACTTCGCAAATCATATTATTTCTTACCATGAAAGATGGAAATGAGATGCGATATCGCGTTTTAAGAATCATAAGAACTCTATTGCTACGATACGTAGAAAACTGCAAACGCTATTTCCTTGCAAGGAAGTGTCGCATTTACATTCATTTGAATCGTATACGAGGAATGCATAACACTTCGCAATGAATATTATATCTTATCATGAAACATAGATATGAGATGCAATATCTCGTTTTAAGAAGCATTTGAACTCTATTGCTACGATACCTGGACATCTGCAGACGCTATTTCCTAGCAAGGAAGTGTCGCATTTACATTCATTTGAAGTGTAGACGAGGAATACATGACACTTCGCAAATCATATTATACCTTACCATGAAACATAGAAATGAGATGCGATATCGCGTTTTAAGAAGCATTAGAAATCTGTTGCTACGATACGTAGACATCTGCAAACGCTATTTCTTTGCAAGGAAGTGTCGCATTTACATTCATTTGAAGTGTAGACGAGGAATACATAGCACTTCGCAAATCATACTATATCTTACCATGAAACATAGAAATGAGATGCGATTTCGCGTTTTAAGAAGCATTAGAACTCTATTGCTACGGTAGGTAGACATCTGCAAACGCTATTTCCTAGCAAGGAAGTGTCGCATTTACATTCATTTGAAGTGTAGACGAGGAATACGTAACACTTCGCAAATCATATTATATCTTACCATGAAACATAGAAATGAGATGCAATATCGCGTTTTAAGAAGCATTAGAAATCTATAGCTACGATACGTAGACATCTGCAAACGCTATTTCCTTGCTAGGAAGTGACGCATTTACACTCATTTGAATAGTAGACGAGGAATACTTGACACTTCGCAAATCATATTATATCTTACCATGAAACGTAGAAATGAGATGCGATATCGCGTTTTAAGAAGCATTAGAACTCTATTGCTACGATAGGTAAACATCTGCAGACGCTATTTCCTTGCAAGGAAGTGTTGCATTTACATTCATTTGAAGTGTAGACGAGGAATACATGACACTTCGCAAATCATATTATGTCTTACCATGAAACATAGAAATGAGATGCGATATCGCGTTTTAAGAAGGGTTAGAAATCTATTGCTGCGATATTTAGACATCTGCAAACGCTATTTCCTAGCGAGGAAGTGTCGCATTCACATTCTTTTGAAGTGTAGACGAGGAATACATAACACTTCGGAAATCATATTATATCTTACCGTGAAAGATGGAAATGAGATGCGATATCGCGTTTTAAGAAGCATTAGAACTCTATTGCTACGATAGGTAAACATCTGCAAACGCTATTTCCTAGCAAGGAAGTGTCGCATTTACATTCATTTGAAATGTAGACGAGGAATACGTAACACTTCGCAAATCATATTATATCTTACCATGAAACATAGAAATGAGATGCAATATCGCGTTTTAAGAAGCATTAGAAATCTATAGCTACGATACGTAGACATCTGCAAACGCTATTTCCTTGCTAGGAAGTGACGCATTTACACTCATTTGAATAGTAGACGAGGAATACTTGACACTTCGCAAATCATATTATATCTTACCATGAAACGTAGAAATGGGATGCGATATCGCGTCTTAAGAAGCATTACATATCTATTGCTACGATACGTAGACATCTGCAAACGCTATTTCCTAGCGAGGAAGTGTCGCATTCACATTCATTTGAAGTGTAGACGAGGAATACATAACACTTCGCAAATCATATTACATCTTACCATGAAACATAGAAATGAGATGCGATATCGCGTTTTAAGAAGCATTAGAACTCTATTGCTACGATAGGTAGACATCTGCAAACGCTATTTCCTTGGAAGGAAGTGTCGCATTTACATTCATTTGAAGTGTAGACGAGGAATACATAACACCTCGCAAATCATATTATATCTTACCATGAAACGTAGAAATGAGATGCGATATCGCGTATTAAGAATCATAAGAACTCTATTGCTACGATACGTAGACATCTGCAAACGCTATTTCCTTGCACGGAAGTGTCGCATTTACATTCATTTGAAGTGCAGACGAGGAATACATAACACTTCGCAAATCATATTATATCTTACCATGAAACATAGAAATGAGATGCGATATCGCGTTTTAAGAAGCATTAGAACTCTATTGCTACGATAGGTAAACATCTGCAAACGCTATTTCCTTGCAAGGAAGTGTTGCATTTACATTCATTTGAAGCGTAGACGAGGAATACATGACACTTCGCAAATCATATTATGTCTTACCATGAAACATAGAAATGAGATGCGATATCGCGTTTTAAGAAGCATTAGAACTCTATTGCTACGATAGGTAGACATCTGCAAACGCTATTTCCTTGCAAGGAAGTGTCGCATTTACATTCATTTGAAGTGTAGACGAGGAATTCATAACACTTCGCAAATCATATTATATCTAGCCATGAAACATAGAAATGAGATGCGACATCGCGTTTTAAGAAGCATTACGTATCTATTGCTACGATACGTAGACATCTGCAAACGCTATTTCCTAGCGAGGAAGTGTCGCATTCACATTCATTTGAAGTGTAGACGAGGAATACATAACACTTCGCAAATCATATTATATCTTACCATGAAAGATGGAAATGAGATGCGATATCGCGTTTTAAGAATCATAAGAACTCTATTGCTACGATACGTAGAAAACTGCAAACGCTATTTCCTTGCCAGGAAGTGTCGCATTTACATTCATTTGAATCGTATACGAGGAATGCATAACACTTCGCAATGAATATTATATCTTATCATGAAACATAGATATGAGATGCAATATCTCGTTTTAAGAAGCATTTGAACTCTATTGCTACGATACCTAGACATCTGCAGACGCTATTTCCTAGCAAGGAAGTGTCGCATTTACATTCATTTGAAGTGTAGACGAGGAATACATGACACTTCGCAAATCATATTATACCTTACCATGAAACATAGAAATGAGATGCGATATCGCGTTTTAAGAAGCATTAGAATTCTGTTGCTACGATACGTAGACATCTGCAAACGCTATTTCTTTGCAAGGAAGTGTCGCATTTACATTCATTTGAAGTGTAGACGAGGAATACATAACACTTCGCAAATCATACTATATCTTACCATGAAACATAGAAATGAGATGCGATTTCGCGTTTTAAGAAGCATTAGAACTCTATTGCTACGGTAGGTAGATATCTGCAAACGCTATTTCCTAGCAAGGAAGTGTCGCATTTACATTCATTTGAAGTGTAGACGAGGAATACGTAACACTTCGCAAATCATATTATATCTTACCATGAAACATAGAAATGAGATGCAATATCGCGTTTTAAGAAGCATTAGAAATCTATAGCTACGATACGTAGACATCTGCAAACGCTATTTCCTTGCTAGGAAGTGACGCATTTACACTCATTTGAATAGTAGACGAGGAATACTTGACACTTCGCAAATCATATTATATCTTACCATGAAACGTAGAAATGGGATGCGATATCGCGTCTTAAGAAGCATTACATATCTATTGCTTCGATACGTAGACATCTGCAAACGCTATTTCGTTGCAAGGAAGTGTCGCATTTACATTCATTTGAAGTGTAGACGAGGAATACATAACACTTCGCAAATCATATTATATCTTACCATGAAACATAGGAATGAGATGCGATATCGCGTTTTAAGAAGCATTAGACCTCTATTGCAACGATAGGTAGACATCTGCAAACGCCATTTCCTTGCAAAGAAGTGTCGCTTTTACACTCATTTGAATAGTAGACGAGGAGTACATGACACTTCGCAAATCATATTATATCTTACCATGAAACGTGGAAATGAGATGCGATATCGCGTTTTAAGAAGCATTCCATATCTATTGCTACGATACGTAGACATCTGCAAACGCTATTTCTTTGCAAGGAAGTGTCGCATTTACATTCATTTGAAGTGTAGACGAGGAATACATAACACTTCGCAAATCATATTATATCCTACCATGAAACATGGAAATGAGATGCGATATCGCGTTTAAACAAGCATTAGAACTCTATCGCTACGATACCTAGACATCTGCAGACGCTATTTCCTAGCAAGGAAGTGTCGCATTTACATTCATTTGAAGTGTAGACGAGGAGTACATAACACTTCGCAAATCATATTATATCTTACCATGAAACATAGAAATGAGATGCGATATCGCGTTTTAAGAATCATCTGAACTCTATTGCTACGATACGTAGACATCTGCATCCGCTATTTCCTAGCGAGGAAGTGTCGCATTCACATTCATTTGAAGTGTAGACGAGGAATACATAACACTTCGCAAATCATATTACATCTTACCATGAAACATAGAAATGAGATGCGATATCGCGTTTTAAGAAGCATTAGAACTCTATTGCTACGATAGGTAGACATCTGCAAACGCTATTTCCTTGGAAGGAAGTGTCGCATTTACATTCATTTGAAGTGTAGACGAGGAATACATAACACCTCGCAAATCATATTATATCTTACCATGAAACGTAGAAATGAGATGCGATATCGCGTATTAAGAATCATAAGAACTCTATTGCTACGATACGTAGACATCTGCAAACGCTATTTCCTTGCAAGGAAGTGTCGCATTTACATTCATTTGAAGTGCAGACGAGGAATACATAACACTTCGCAAATCATATTATATCTTACCATGAAACATAGAAATGAGATGCGATATCGCATTTTAAGAAGCATTAGAACTCTATTGCTACGATAGGTAGACATCTGCAAACGCTATTTCCTTGCAAGGAAGTGTCGCATTTACATTCATTTGAAGTGTAGACGAGGAATACATAACACTTCGCAAATCATATTATATCTTACCATGAAACATAGAAATGGAATGCGATATAGCGTTTTAAGAAGCACTAGAACTCTATCGCTACGATGGGTAGACATCTGCAAACGCTATTTCCTTGCAAGGAAGTGTCGCATTTACATTCATTTGAAGTGTAGACGAGGAATACATAACACTTCGCAAATCATATTATATCTTACCATGAAACATAGAAATGAGATGCGATATAGCGTTTTAAGAAGCATTAGAACACTATCGCTGCGATAGGTAGACATCTGCAAACGCTATTTCCTTGCAAGGAAGTATCGCATTTACATTCATTTGAAGTGTAGACGAGGAATACATAACACTTCGCAAATCATATTATATCTTATCATGAAACATAGAAATGAAATGCGATATCGCGTTTTAAGAAGCATTAGAACTCCATCGCTACGATACCTAGACATCTGCAGACGCTATTTCCTAGCAAGGAAGTGTCGCATTTACATTCATTTGAAGTGTAGACGAGGAATACATAACACTTCGCAAATCATATTATATCTTACCATGAAACATAGAAATGAAATGCGATATCGCGTTTTAAGAATCATAAGAACTCTATTGCTACGATACGTAGACATCTGCAAACGCTAGTTCCTTGCTAGGAAGTGTCGCATTTACACTCATTTGAATAGTAGACGAGGAATACATGACACTTCGCAAATCATATTATATCTTACCATGAAACGTAGAAATGAGATGCGATTTCGCGTTTTAAGAAGCATTAGAACCCTATTGCTACGGTAGGTAGACATCTGCAAACGCTATTTCCTAGCAAGGAAGTGTCGCATTTACATTCATTTGAAGTGTAGACGAGGAATACATAACACTTCGCAAATCATATTATATCTTCCCATGAAACATAGAAATGAGATGCGATATCGCGTCTTAGGAAGCATTACAACACTATCGCTACGATACCTAGACATCTGCAGACGCTATTTCCTAGCAAGGAAGTGTCGCATTTACATTCATTTGAAGTGTAGTGTGACGTCAGGCGTACCGCCTGCCACCCATCAACCTCCTCGCACCCCCCAGCATCAACCCCTGGACGCATGCAACCAGCCAAACTGGTCTGCAGAACCAGCAATTGGAAGTGTTCGCGCGCGCATACCTGCACGCGCTCACCAAGTTCCGCTGCCTCACTCGCACCGCCGAGTATACCTGTCTCGCTCGCACCAGGCACCATTGTCTCACTCGCACCGCCGAGTATACCTGTCTCGCCCGCACCAAGGACAGGCAGCCCTATCTCCCTCGCACCGAGGATTCCGTCCTGCAGGAAGACGTAGCCGCAGCCCATCACCTGAATGGGGACTTTTCCAATTCCGGGAACAGGATCTGCTAGAACCTGTATATTACTTCTAAGCTAGTACATACATACTATATCATGACGCATATATCTTTATATAAGAATTCCTAGATCTAAGTTATACACGACACGAATGTAAGACACAAACAACACACACATAATTCTAAGTCCATATTGTATTAGCTCATAAGTCAAACGCGTAAGATGCGTCCGGCCAGCGACATGCGCCGCTAGCCCCACCACGAGCCGCGAGTCCCCACTCGCTGGACCGCGAGCTCCCCTCCACGAGACGCGAGTCCCCCACTCGCGGGACCGCGATCTCCCTACCACAAGCGTCCGCGACCGTAGCGCCTCGCGAACCGAGGAGGTCCGAGACGCGTCTCCAGAGCGACACTCTGACTCGAGATCTCCTACCGATTAGTCGAAACTTCTAGTTCTAGATCATTAGCCGCCTCAATGTGGGGTTCAGGCATCGCGTTTCTATTTCCATTTTAACTTAGTCTTAGTCTTCGAATAATTCCAATTCTTGTATACTTTAAACTTAGAATATATTTTATTTTTATTTTTACTATATCCAAGTACAAGTTCTTTTACCAAGTTTACTATTTCCATATCCTTTAATTTTATCAAGTGTTTATAATACTAGTTCTACTTTTAACATTACATTTAACTACGAATTCTTCCACGGGTTCTTCCATACAACTGGGGTTGCTCTTCATCACCTTGAAGGAGTATAGAAATCGGCTTGGTGACGTTGAGATAGAGCGGACCGCCGCTTATCCTTCAGATCTTAGTCGAAAGTACAGAAAAACCTGGTGAATGAATCGTGCTTCCGGTTTGCGAAGAACGCGACGTGCGGGTAGGAAGAATTTCTTACGATCACTTGTACGTGAATATTTGGAGGACGTTCCGAGAATCCTCGTATACCAGCGACCGGCCTTCGCACCAGCCCAGCCGCCGCTTTCCGAAGCGACCGTCAACGCTTTCGATCCAGACACCACGACGCATCACGCCGATTCTGCCACTTTCGCAACCGAAGCTGCTACAATTACCGCCGGAGCCTCTGCATCCCCGCTGAATTCCGACTGCCGTCCTTCTCTTCACTGGCGACTGATCGAGATTTCCGTAGCAGCCAACCGACCGAGCTCCGCTACGATCCCAGCGAACGATCCTCGACGCCGCTTCTACGTACAGATCGAGAGAGAAATCATCGAAAGGTAGGGTCATTCTCTTATTATCGCGAGTGTTTTCGCTAGTGTCGCGTCAGCCGAAATTGTCGGACCCGGTCTTAACGCGTTCCCGCGGACCGAATTACCGAAAAATAGGCTCGTGTCGTAAAGCCTCCGGAGCAACGGAAAATAGTTTCGCCGGACGTGACAGTAGACGAGGAATACATAACACTTCGCAAATCATATTATATCTAGCCATGAAATATAGAAATGATATGCGACATCGCGTTTTAAGAAGCATTACATACCTATTGCTACGATACGTAGACATCTGCAAACGCTATTTCCTAGCGAGGAAGTGTCGCATTCACATTAATTTGTAGTGTAGACGAGGAATACATAACACTTCGCAAATCATATTATATCTTACCATGAAAGATGGAAATGAGATGCGATATCGCGTTTTAAGAATCATAAGAACTCTACTGCTACGATACGTAGAAAACTGCAAACGCTATTTCCTCGCAAGGAAGTGTCGCATTTACATTCATTTGAATCATATACGAGGAATGCATAACACTTCGCAATGAATATTATATCTTACCATGAAACATAGAAATGAGATGCAATATCGCGTTTTAAGAAGCATTAGAAATCTATAGCTACGATACGTAGACATCTGCAAACGCTATTTCCTTGCTAGGAAGTGACGCATTTACACTCATTTGAATAGTAGACGGGGAATACTTGACACTTCGCAAATCATATTATATCTTACCATGAAACGTAGAAATGGGATGCGATATCGCGTCTTAAGAAGCATTACATATCTATTGCTACGATACGTAGACATCTGCAAACGCTATTTCTTTGCAAGGAAGTGTCGCATTTACATTCATTTGAAGTGTAGACGAGGAATACATAACACTTCGCAAATCATATTATATCCTACCATGAAACATGGAAATGAGATGCGATATCGCGTTTAAAGAAGCATTAGAACTCTATCGCTACGATACCTAGACATCTGCAGACGCTATTTCCTTGCAAGGAAGTGTTGCATTTACATTCATTTGAAGTGTAGACGAGGAATACATGACACTTCGCAAATCATATTATGTCTTACCATGAAACATAGAAATGAGATGCGATATCGCGTTTTAAGAAGGGTTAGAAATCTATTGCTGCGATATGTAGACATCTGCAAACGCTATTTCCTAGCGAGGAAGTGTCGCATTCACATTCATTTGAAGTGTAGACGAGGAATACATAACACTTCGCAAATCATATTATATCTTACCATGAAAGATGGAAATGAGATGCGATATCGCGTTTTAAGAAGCATTAGAACTCTATTGCTACGATAGGTAAACATCTGCAAACGCTATTTCCTAGCAAGGAAGTGTCGCATTTACATTCATTTGAAGTGTAGACGAGGAATACGTAACACTTCGCAAATCATATTATATCTTACCATGAAACATAGAAATGAGATGCAATATCGCGTTTTAAGAAGCATTAGAAATCTATAGCTACGATACGTAGACAACTGCAAACGCTATTTCCTTGCAAGGAAGTTTTGCATTTACATTCATTTGAATCGTAGACGAGGAATGCATAACACTTCGCAATGAATATTATATCTTATCATGAAACATAGATATGAGATGCAATATCTCGTTTTAAGAAGCATTAGAACTCTATTGCTACGATACCTAGACATCTGCAGACGCTATTTCCTAGCAAGGAAGTGTCGCATTTACATTCATTTGAAGTGTAGACGAGGAATACATGACACTTTTGCAAATCATATTATATCTTACCATGAAACATAGAAATAAGATGCAATATCGCGTTTTAAGAATCATAAGAACTCTATTGCTACGATACGTAGACATCTGCAGACGCTATTTCCTTGCAAGGAAGTGTCGCATTTACATTCATTTGAAGTGTAGACGAGGAATACATAACACTTCGCAAATCATATTATATCTTACCATGAAACATAGAAATGAAATGCGATATAGCGTTTTAGGAAGCATTAGAACTCTATCGCTACGATAGGTAGACATCTGCAAACGCTATTTCCTTGCAAGGAAGTGTCGCATTTACATTCATTTGAAGTGTAGACGAGGAATACATAACACTTCGCAAATCATATTATATCTTACCATGAAACATAGAAATGAGATGCGATATAGCGTTTTAAGAAGCATTAGAACTCTATCGCTACGATAGGTAGACATCTGCAAACGCTATTTCCTTGCAAGGAAGTATCGCATTTACATTCATTTGAAGTGTAGACGAGGAATACATAACACTTCGCAAATCATATTATATCTTATCATGAAACATAGAAATGAAATGCGATATCGCGTTTTAAGAAGCATTAGAACTCCATCGCTACGATACCTAGACATCTGCAGACGCTATTTCCTAGCAAGGAAGTGTCGCATTTACATTCATTTGAAGTGTAGACGAGGAATACATAACACTTCGCAAATCATATTATATCTTACCATGAAACATAGAAATGAAATGCGATATCGCGTTTTAAGAATCATAAGAACTCTATTGCTACGATACGTAGACATCTGCAAACGCTATTTCCTTGCAAGGAAGTGTCGCATTTACATTCATTTGAAGTGCAGACGAGGAATACATAACACTTCGCAAATCATATTATATCTTACCATGAAACATAGAAATGAGATGCGATATCGCGTTTTAAGAAGCATTAGAACACTCCTGCTACGATAGGTAAACATCTGCAAACGCTATTTCCTTGCAAGGAAGTGTTGCATTTACATTCATTTGAAGTGTAGACGAGGAATACATGACACTTCGCAAATCATATTATATCTTACCATGAAACATAGAAATGAGATGCGATATCGCTTTTTAAGAAGCATTAGAAATCTATAGCTACGATACGTAGACATCTGCAAACGCTATTTCCTTGCTAGGAAGTGTCGCATTTACACTCATTTGAATAGTAGACGAGGAATACATGACACTTCGCAAATCATATTATATCTTACCATGAAACGTAGAAATGAGATGCGATTTCGCGTTTTAAGAAGCATTAGAACCCTATTGCTACGGTAGGTAGACATCTGCAAACGCTATTTCCTAGCAAGGAAGTGTCGCATTTACATTCATTTGAAGTGTAGACGAGGAATACATAACACTTCGCAAATCATATTATATCTTACCATGAAACATAGAAATGAGATGCGATATCGCGTCTTAGGAAGCATTAGAACACTATCGCTACGATACCTAGACATCTGCAGACGCTATTTCCTAGCAAGGAAGTGTCGCATTTACATTCATTTGAAGTGTAGACGAGGAATACATAACACTTCGCAAATCATATTATAACTAGCCATGAAACATAGAAATGATATGCGACATCGCGTTTTAAGAAGCATTACATATCTATTGCTACGATACGTAGACATCTGCAAACGCTATTTCCTAGCGAGGAAGTGTCGCATTCACATTAATTTGTAGTGTAGACGAGGAATACATAACACTTCGCAAATCATATTATATCTTACCATGAAAGATGGAAATGAGATGCGATATCGCGTTTTAAGAATCATAAGAACTCTACTGCTACGATACGTAGAAAACTGCAAACGCTATTTCCTTGCAAGGAAGTGTCGCATTTACATTCATTTGAATCGTATACGAGGAATGCATAACACTTCGCAATGAATATTATATCTTATCATGAAACATAGATATGAGATGCAATATCTCGTTTTAAGAAGCATTAGAAATCTATAGCTACGATACGTAGACATCTGCAAACGCTATTTCCTTGCTAGGAAGTGACGCATTTACACTCATTTGAATAGTAGACGAGGAATACTTGACACTTCGCTAATCATATTATATCTTACCATGAAACGTAGAAATGGGATGCGATATCGCGTCTTAAGAAGCATTACATATCTATTGCTACGATACGTAGACATCTGCAAACGCTATTTCTTTGCAAGGAAGTGTCGCATTTACATTCATTTGAAGTGTAGACGAGGAATACATAACACTTCGCAAATCATATTATATCCTACCATGAAACATGGAAATGAGATGCGATATCGCGTTTAAAGAAGCATTAGAACTCTATCGCTACGATACCTAGACATCTGCAGACGCTATTTCCTAGCATGGAAGTGTCGCATTTACATTCATTTGAAGTGTATACGACGAATACATGACACTTCGCAAATCATATTATGTCTTACCATGAAACATAGAAATGAGATTCGATATCGCGTTTTAAGAATCACTAAAAATCTATTGCTACGATACCTAGACATCTGCAGACGCTATTTCCTAGCAAGGAAGTGTCGCATTTACATTCATTTGAAGTGTAGACGAGGAATACATAACACTTCGCAAATCATATTATATCTTACCATGAAAGATGGAAATGAGATGCGATATCGCGTTTTAAGAAGCATTAGAACTCTATTGCTACGATAGGTAAACATCTGCAAACGCTATTTCCTTGCTAGGAAGAGACGCATTTACACTCATTTGAATAGTAGACGAGGAATACTTGACACTTCGCAAATCATATTATATCTTACCATGAAACGTAGAAATGGGATGCGATATCGCGTCTTAAGAAGCATTACATATCTATTGCTACGATACGTAGACATCTGCAAACGCTATTTCTTTGCAAGGAAGTGTCGCATTTACATTCATTTGAAGTGTAGACGAGGAATACATAACACTTCGCAAATCATATTATATCCTACCATGAAACATGGAAATGAGATGCGATATCGCGTTTTAAGAAGCATTAGAACTCTATTGCTACGATAGGTAAACATCTGCAAACGCTATTTCCTTGCTAGGAAGTGACGCATTTACACTCATTTGAATAGTAGACGAGGAATACTTGACACTTCGCAAATCATATTATATCTTACCATGAAACGTAGAAATGGGATGCGATATCGCGTCTTAAGAAGCATTACATATCTATTGCTACGATACGTAGACATCTGCAAACGCTATTTCTTTGCAAGGAAGTGTCGCATTTACATTCATTTGAAGTGTAGACGAGGAATACATAACACTTCGCAAATCATATTATATCCTACCATGAAACATGGAAATGAGATGCGATATCGCGTTTAAAGAAGCATTAGAACTCTATCGCTACGATACCTAGACATCTGCAGACGCTATTTCCTAGCATGGAAGTGTCGCATTAACATTCATTTGAAGTGTAGACGACGAATACATGACACTTCGCAAATCATATTATGTCTTACCATGAAACATAGAAATGAGATTCGATATCGCGTTTTAAGAAGCACTAAAAATCTATTGCTACGATACGTAGACATCTCCAGACGCTATTTCCTAGCAAGGAAGTGCTGCATTTACATTCATTTGAAGTGTAGACGAGGAATACATAACACTTCGCAAATCATATTATATCTTACCATGAAACATAGAAATGAGATGCGTTATCGCGTTTTAAGAATCATAAGAACACTATTGCTACGATACGTAGACATCTGCAAACGCTACTTCCTAACAAGGAAGTATCGCATTTACATTCATTTGAAGTGTAGACGAGGAATATATAACACTTCGCAAATCATATTATATCATACCATGAAACATAGAAATGAGATGCGATATCGCGTTTTAAGAATCATAAGATCACTATTGCTACGATACGTAGACATCTGCAAACGCTGTTTCCTAGCAAGGAAGTGTCGCATTCACATTCATTTGAAGTGTAGACGAGGAATACATAACACTTCGCAAATCATATTATATCTTACCATGAAAGATAGAAATGAGATGCGATATCGCGTTTTAAGAATCATAAGAACTCTATTGCTACGATACGTAGACAACTGCAAACGCTATTTCCTTGCAAGGAAGTGTCGCATTTACATTCATTTGAATCGTAGACGAGGAATGCATAACACTTCGCAATGAATATTATATCTTATCATGAAACATAGATATGAGATGCAATATCTCGTTTTAAGAAGCATTAGAACTCTATTGCTACGATACCTAGACATCTGCAAACGCTATTTCCTTGCTAGGAAGTGTCGCATTTACACTCATTTGAATAGTAGACGAGGAATACATGACACTTCGCAAATCATATTATATCTTACCATGAAACGTAGAAATGAGATGCGATTTCGCGTTTTAAGAAGCATTAGAACCCTATTGCTACGGTAGGTAGACATCTGCAAACGCTATTTCCTTGCAAGGAAGTGTCGCATTTACATTCATTTGAAGTGTAGACGAGGAATACATAACACTTCGCAAATCATATTATATCTTACCATGAAACATAGAAATGAGATGCGGTATCGCGTATTAAGAATCATAAGAACTCTATTGCTACGATACGTAGACATCTGCAAACGCTATTTCCTTGCAAGGATGTGTTGCATTTACATTCATTTGAAGTGTAGACGAGGAATACATGACACTTCGCAAATCATATTATATCTTACCATGAAACATAGAAATGAGATGCGATATCGCTTTTTAGGAAGCATTAGAAATCTATAGCTACGATACGTAGACATCTGCAAACGCTATTTCCTTGCTAGGAAGTGTCGCATTTACACTCATTTGAATAGTAGACGAGGAATACATGACACTTCGCAAATCATATTATATCTTACCATGAAACGTAGAAATGAGATGCGATTTCGCGTTTTAAGAAGCATTAGAACCCTATTGCTACGGTAGGTAGACATCTGCAAACGCTATTTCCTAGCAAGGAAGTGTCGCATTTACATTCATTTGAAGTGTAGACGAGGAATACATAACACTTCGCAAATCATATTATATCTTACCATGAAACATAGAAATGAGATGCGATATCGCGTCTTAGGAAGCATTAGAACACTATCGCTACGATACCTAGACATCTGCAGACGCTATTTCCTAGCAAGGAAGTGTCGCATTTACATTCATTTGAAGTGTAGACGAGGAATACATAACACTTCGCAAATCATATTATAACTAGCCATGAAACATAGAAATGATATGCGACATCGCGTTTTAAGAAGCATTACATATCTATTGCTACGATACGTAGACATCTGCAAACGCTATTTCTTTGCAAGGAAGTGTCGCATTTACATTCATTTGAAGTGTAGACGAGGAATACATAACACTTCGCAAATCATATTATATCCTACCATGAAACATGGAAATGAGATGCGATATCGCGTTTAAAGAAGCATTAGAACTCTATCGCTACGATACCTAGACATCTGCAGACGCTATTTCCTAGCATGGAAGTGTCGCATTTACATTCATTTGAAGTGTATACGACGAATACATGACACTTCGCAAATCATATTATGTCTTACCATGAAACATAGAAATGAGATTCGATATCGCGTTTTAAGAATCACTAAAAATCTATTGCTACGATACCTAGACATCTGCAGACGCTATTTCCTAGCAAGGAAGTGTCGCATTTACATTCATTTGAAGTGTAAACGTGGAATACATGACACTTCGCAAATCATAATATACCTTACCATGAAACATAGAAATGAGATGCGATATCGCGTATTAAGAATCATAAGAACTCTATTGCTACGATACGTAGACATCTGCAAACGCTATTTCCTTGCAAGGAAGTGTCGCATTTACATTCATTTGAAGTGCAGACGAGGAATACATAACACTTCGCAAATCATATTATATCTTACCATGAAACATAGAAATGAGATGCGATATCGCGTTTTAAGAAGCATTAGAACTCTATTGCTACGATAGGTAAACATCTGCAGACGCTATTTCCTTGCAAGGAAGTGTTGCATTTACATTCATTTGAAGTGTAGACGAGGAATACATGACACTTCGCAAATCATATTATGTCTTACCAAGAAACATAGAAATGAGATGCGATATCGCGTTTTAAGAAGGGTTAGAAATCTATTGCTGCGATATGTAGACATCTGCAAACGCTATTTCCTAGCGAGGAAGTGTCGCATTCACATTCATTTGAAGTGTAGACGAGGAATACATAACACTTCGCAAATCATATTATATCTTACCATGAAAGATGGAAATGAGATGCGATATCGCGTTTTAAGAAGCATTAGAACTCTATTGCTACGATAGGTAAACATCTGCAAACGCTATTTCCTAGCAAGGAAGTGTCGCATTTACATTCATTTGAAGTGTAGACGAGGAATACGTAACACTTCGCAAATCATATTATATCTTACCATGAAACATAGAAATGAGATGCAATATCGCGTTTTAAGAAGCATTGGAAACCTATATCTACGATACGTAGACATCTGCAAACGCTATTTCCTTGCTAGGAAGTGACGCATTTACACACATTTGAATAGTAGACGAGGAATACTTGACACTTCGCAAATCATATTATATCTTACCATGAAACGTAGAAATGGGATGCGATATCGCGTCTTAAGAAGCATTACATATCTATTGCTACGATACGTAGACATCTGCAAACGCTATTTCTTTGCAAGGAAGTGTCGCATTTACATTCATTTGAAGTGTAGACGAGGAATACATAACACTTCGCAAATCATATTATATCCTACCATGAAACATGGAAATGAGATGCGATATCGCGTTTAAAGAAGCATTAGAACTCTATCGCTACGATACCTAGACATCTGCAGACGCTATTTCCTAGCATGGAAGTGTCGCATTAACATTCATTTGAAGTGTAGACGACGAATACATGACACTTCGCAAATCATATTATGTCTTACCATGAAACATAGAAATGAGATTCGATATCGCGTTTTAAGAAGCACTAAAAATCTATTGCTACGATACGTAGACATCTCCAGACGCTATTTCCTAGCAAGGAAGTGCTGCATTTACATTCATTTGAAGTGTAGACGAGGAATACATAACACTTCGCAAATCATATTATATCTTACCATGAAACATAGAAATGAGATGCGTTATCGCGTTTTAAGAATCATAAGAACACTATTGCTACGATACGTAGACATCTGCAAACGCTACTTCCTAACAAGGAAGTATCGCATTTACATTCATTTGAAGTGTAGACGAGGAATATATAACACTTCGCAAATCATATTATATCATACCATGAAACATAGAAATGAGATGCGATATCGCGTTTTAAGAATCATAAGATCACTATTGCTACGATACGTAGACATCTGCAAACGCTGTTTCCTAGCAAGGAAGTGTCGCATTCACATTCATTTGAAGTGTAGACGAGGAATACATAACACTTCGCAAATCATATTATATCTTACCATGAAAGATAGAAATGAGATGCGATATCGCGTTTTAAGAATCATAAGAACTCTATTGCTACGATACGTAGACAACTGCAAACGCTATTTCCTTGCAAGGAAGTGTCGCATTTACATTCATTTGAATCGTAGACGAGGAATGCATAACACTTCGCAATGAATATTATATCTTATCATGAAACATAGATATGAGATGCAATATCTCGTTTTAAGAAGCATTAGAACTCTATTGCTACGATACCTAGACATCTGCAGACGCTATTTCCTAGCAAGGAAGAGTCGCATTTACATTCATTTGAAGTGTAGACGAGGAATACATGACACTTCGCAAATCATATTATATCTTACCATGAAACATAGAAATAAGGTGCAATATCGCGTTTTAAGAATCACAAGAACTGTATTGCTACGATACGTAGACATCTGCAGACGCTATTTCCTTGCAAGGAAGTGTCGCATTTACATTCATTTGAAGTGTAGACGAGGAATACATAACACTTCGCAAATCATATTATATCTTACCATGAAACATAGAAATGAGATGCGGTATCGCGTATTAAGAATCATAAGAACTCTATTGCTACGATACGTAGACATCTGCAAACGCTATTTCCTTGCAAGGATGTGTTGCATTTACATTCATTTGAAGTGTAGACGAGGAATACATGACACTTCGCAAATCATATTATATCTTACCATGAAACATAGAAATGAGATGCGATATCGCTTTTTAGGAAGCATTAGAAATCTATAGCTACGATACGTAGACATCTGCAAACGCTATTTCCTTGCTAGGAAGTGTCGCATTTACACTCATTTGAATAGTAGACGAGGAATACATGACACTTCGCAAATCATATTATATCTTACCATGAAACGTAGAAATGAGATGCGATATCGCGTATTAAGAATCATAAGAACTCTATTGCTACGATACGTAGACATCTGCAAACGCTATTTCTTTGCAAGGAAGTGTCGCATTTACATTCATTTAAGTGTAGACGAGGAATACATAACACTTCGCAAATCATATTATATCTTACCATGAAACATAGAAATGAGATGCGATATCGCGTATTAAGAATCATAAGAACTCTATTGCTACGATACGTAGACATCTGCAAACGCTATTTCCTTGCAAGGAAGTGTCGCATTTACATTCATTTGAAGTGCAGACGAGGAATACATAACACTTCGCAAATCATATTATATCTTACCATGAAACATAGAAATGAGATGCGATATCGCGTTTTAAGAAGCATTAGAACTCTATTGCTACGATAGGTAAACATCTGCAAACGCTATTTCCTAGCGAGGAAGTGTCGCATTCACATTCATTTGAATTGTAGACGAGGAATACATAACACATCGCAAATCATATTATATCTTACCATGAAACATAGAAATGAGATGCGATATCGCGTTTTAGGACGCATTAGAACACTATCGCTACGATACCTAGACATCTGCAGACGCTATTTCCTCGCAAGGAAGTGTCGCATTTACATTCATTTGAAGTGTAGACGAGGAATACGTAACACTTCGCAAATCATATTATATCTAGCCATGAAACATAGAAATGAGATGCGACATCGCGTTTTAAGAAGCATTACATATCTATTGCTACGATACGTAGACATCTGCAAACGCTATTTCCTAGCGAGGAAGTGTCGCATTCACATTCATTTGAAGTGTAGACGAGGAATACATAACACTTCGCAAATCATATTATATCTTACCATGAAACATAGGAATGAGATGCGATATCGCGTTTTAAGAAGCATTAGACCTCTATTGCAACGATAGGTAGACATCTCCAAACGCCATTTCCTTGCAAAGAAGTGTCGCTTTTACGCTCATTTGAATAGTAGACGAGGAATACATGACACTTCGCAAATCATATTATATCTTACCATGAAACGTGGAAATGAGATGCGATATCGCGTTTTAAGAAGCATTCCATATCTATTGCTACGATACGTAGACATCTGCAAACGCTATTTCTTTGCAAGGAAGTGTCGCATTTACATTCATTTGAAGTGAAGACGAGGAATACATAACACTTCGCAAATCATATTATATCCTACCATGAAACATGGAAATGAGATGCGATATCGCGTTTAAAGAAGCATTGGAACTCTATCGCTACGATACCTAGACATCTGCAGACGCTATTTCCTAGCAAGGAAGTGTCGCATTTACATTCATTTGTAGCGTAGACGAGGAATACATAACACTTCGCAAATCATATTATATCTTACCATGAAACATAGAAATGAGATGCGGTATCGCGTATTAAGAATCATAAGAACTCTATTGCTACGATACGTAGACATCTGCAAACGCTATTTCCTTGCAAGGAAGTGTTGCATTTACATTCATTTGAAGTGTAGACGAGGAATACATGACACTTCGCAAATCATATTATATCTTACCATGAAACATAGAAATGAGATGCGATATCGCTTTTTAAGATGCATTAGAAATCTATAGCTACGAAACGTAGACATCTGCAAACGCTATTTCCTTGCTAGGAAGTGTCGCATTTACACTCATTTGAATAGTAGACGAGGAATACATGACACTTCGCAAATCATATTATATCTTACCATGAAACGTAGAAATGAGATGCGATATCGCGTTTTAAGAAGCATTGCATATCTATTGCAACGATACGTAGACATCTGCAAACGCTATTTCTTTGCAAGGAAGTGTCGCATTTACATTCATTTAAGTGTAGACGAGGAATACATAACACTTCGCAAATCATATTATATCTTACCATGAAACATAGAAATGAGATGCGATATCGCGTATTAAGAATCATAAGAACTCTATTGCTACGATACGTAGACATCTGCAAACGCTATTTCCTTGCAAGGAAGTGTCGCATTTACATTCATTTGAAGTGCAGACGAGGAATACATAACACTTCGCAAATCATATTATATCTTACCATGAAACATAGAAATGAGATGCGATATCGCGTTTTAAGAAGCATTAGAACACTATCGCTACGATACCTAGACATCTGCAGACGCTATTTCCTCGCAAGGAAGTGTCGCATTTACATTCATTTGAAGTGTAGACGAGGAATACATAACACTTCGCAAATCATATTATATCTAGCCATGAAACATAGAAATGAGATGCGACATCGCGTTCTAAGAAGCATTACATATCTATTGCTACGATACGTAGACATCTGCAAACGCTATTTCCTAGCGAGGAAGTGTCGCATTCACATTCATTTGAAGTGTAGACGAGGAATACATAACACTTCGCAAATCATATTATATCTTACCATGAAACATAGGAATGAGATGCGATATCGCGTTTTAAGAAGCATTAGACCTCTATTGCAACGATAGGTAGACATCTCCAAACGCCATTTCCTTGCAAAGAAGTGTCGCTTTTACGCTCATTTGAATAGTAGACGAGGAATACATGACACTTCGCAAATCATATTATATCTTACCATGAAACGTGGAAATGAGATGCGATATCGCGTTTTAAGAAGCATTCCATATCTATTGCTACGATACGTAGACATCTGCAAACGCTATTTCTTTGCAAGGAAGTGTCGCATTTACATTCATTTGAAGTGAAGACGAGGAATACATAACACTTCGCAAATCATATTATATCCTACCATGAAACATGGAAATGAGATGCGATATCGCGTTTAAAGAAGCATTAGAACTCTATCGCTACGATACCTAGACATCTGCAGACGCTATTTCCTAGCAAGGAAGTGTCGCATTTACATTCATTTGAAGTGTAGACGAGGAATACATAACACTTCGCAAATCATATTATATCTTACCATGAAACATAGAAATGAGATGCGATATCGCATTTTAAGAATCATCTGAACTCTATTGCTACGATACGTAGACATCTGCATCCGTTATTTCCTAGCGAGGAAGTGTCGCATTCACATTCATTTGAAGTGTAGACGAGGAATACATAACACTTCGCAAATCATATTATATCTTACCATGAAACATAGAAATGAGATGCGATATCGCGTTTTAGGAAGCATTAGAACACTATCGCTACGATACCTAGACATCTGCAAACGCTATTTCCTAGCGAGGAAGTGTCGCATTCACATTCATTTGAAGTGTAGACGAGGAATACATAACACTTCGCAAATCATATTATATCTTACCATGAAAGATGGAAATGAGATGCGATATCGCGTTTTAAGAAGCATTAGAACTCTATTGCTACGATAGGTAAACATCTGCAAACGCTATTTCCTTGCAAGGAAGTGTTGCATTTACATTCATTTGAAGTGTAGACGAGGAATACATGACACTTCGCAAATCATATTATGTCTTACCATGAGACATAGAAATGAGATGCGATATCGCGTTTTAAGAAGGATTAGAAATCTATTGCTACGATATGTAGACATCTGCAAACGCTATTTCCTAGCGAGGAAGTGTCGCATTCACATTCATTTGAAGTGTAGACGAGGAATACATAACACATCGCAAATCATATTATATCTTACCATGAAACATAGAAATGAGATGCGATATCGCGTTTTAGGAAGCATTAGAACACTATCGCTACGATACCTAGACATCTGCAGACGCTATTTCCTAGCAAGGAAGTGTCGCATTTACATTCATTTGAAGTGTAGACGAGGAATACATAACACTTCGCAAATCATATTATATCTAGCCATGAAACATAGAAATGAGATGCGACATCGCGTTTTAAGAAGCATTACATATCTATTGCTACGATACGTAGACATCTGCAAACGCTATTTCCTAGCGAGGAAGTGTCGCATTCACATTCATTTGAAGTGTAGACGTGGAATACATAACACTTCGCAAATCATATTATATCTTACCATGAAAGATGGAAATGACATGCGATATCGCGTTTTAAGAATCATAAGAACTCTATTGCTACGATACGTAGAAAACTGCAAACGCTATTTCCTTGCAAGGAAGAGTCGCATTTACATTCATTTGAATCGTATACGGGGAATGCATAACACTTCGCAATGAATATTATATCTTATCATGAAACATAGATATGAGATGCAATATCTCGTTTTAAGAAGCATTTGAACTCTATTGCTACGATACCTAGACATCTGCAGACGCTATTTCCTAGCAAGGAAGTGTCGCATTTACATTCATTTGAAATGTAGACGAGGAATACATGACACTTCGCAAATCATATTATACCTTACCATGAAACATAGAAATGAGATGCGATATCGCGTATTAAGAATCATAAGAACTCTATTGCTACGATACGTAGACATCTGCAAACGCTATTTCCTTGCAAGGAAGTGTCGCATTTACATTCATTTGAAGTGCAGACGAGGAATACATAACAGTTCGCAAATCATATTATATCTTACCATGAAACATAGAAATGAGATGCGATATCGCTTTTTAAGAAGCATTAGAAATCTATAGCTACGATACGTAGACATCTGCAAACGCTATTTCCTTGCTAGGAAGTGTCGCATTTACACTCATTTGAATAGTAGACGAGGAATACATGACACTTCGCAAATCATATTATATCTTACCATGAAACGTAGAAATGAGATGCGATATCGCGTTTTAAGAAGCATTACATATCTATTGCAACGATACGTAGACATCTGCAAACGCTATTTCTTTGCAAGGAAGTGTCGCATTTACATTCATTTAAGTGTAGACGAGGAATACATAACACTTCGCAAATCATATTATATCTTACCATGAAACATAGAAATGAGATGCGATATCGCGTATTAAGAATCATAAGAACTCTATTGCTACGATACGTAGACATCTGCAAACGCTATTTCCTTGCAAGGAAGTGTCGCATTTACATTCATTTGAAGTGCAGACGAGGAATACATAACACTTCGCAAATCATATTATATCTTACCATGAAACATAGAAATGAGATGCGATATCGCGTTTTAAGAAGCATTAGAACTCTATTGCTACGATAGGTAAACATCTGCAAACGCTATTTCCTAGCGAGGAAGTGTCGCATTCACATTCATTTGAAGTGTAGACGAGGAATACATAACACATCGCAAATCATATTATATCTTACCATGAAACATAGAAATGAGATGCGATATCGCGTTTTAGGACGCATTAGAACACTATCGCTACGATACCTAGACATCTGCAGACGCTATTTCCTCGCAAGGAAGTGTCGCATTTACATTCATTTGAAGTGTAGACGAGGAATACATAACACTTCGCAAATCATATTATATCTAGCCATGAAACATAGAAATGAGATGCGACATCGCGTTTTAAGAAGCATTACATATCTATTGCTACGATACGTAGACATCTGCAAACGCTATTTCCTAGCGAGGAAGTGTCGCATTCACATTCATTTGAAGTGTAGACGAGGAATACATAACACTTCGCAAATCATATTATATCTTACCATGAAACATAGGAATGAGATGCGATATCGCGTTTTAAGAAGCATTAGACCTCTATTGCAACGATAGGTAGACATCTCCAAACGCCATTTCCTTGCAAAGAAGTGTCGCTTTTACGCTCATTTGAATAGTAGACGAGGAATACATGACACTTCGCAAATCATATTATATCTTACCATGAAACGTGGAAATGAGATGCGATATCGCGTTTTAAGAAGCATTCCATATCTATTGCTACGATACGTAGACATCTGCAAACGCTATTTCTTTGCAAGGAAGTGTCGCATTTACATTCATTTGAAGTGAAGACGAGGAATACATAACACTTCGCAAATCATATTATATCCTACCATGAAACATGGAAATGAGATGCGATATCGCGTTTAAAGAAGCATTAGAACTCTATCGCTACGATACCTAGACATCTGCAGACGCTATTTCCTAGCAAGGAAGTGTCGCATTTACATTCATTTGAAGTGTAGACGAGGAATACATAACACTTCGCAAATCATATTATATCTTACCATGAAACATAGAAATGAGATGCGATATCGCATTTTAAGAATCATCTGAACTCTATTGCTACGATACGTAGACATCTGCATCCGTTATTTCCTAGCGAGGAAGTGTCGCATTCACATTCATTTGAAGTGTAGACGAGGAATACATAACACTTCGCAAATCATATTATATCTTACCATGAAACATAGAAATGAGATGCGATATCGCGTTTTAGGAAGCATTAGAACACTATCGCTACGATACCTAGACATCTGCAAACGCTATTTCCTAGCGAGGAAGTGTCGCATTCACATTCATTTGAAGTGTAGACGAGGAATACATAACACTTCGCAAATCATATTATATCTTACCATGAAAGATGGAAATGAGATGCGATATCGCGTTTTAAGAAGCATTAGAACTCTATTGCTACGATAGGTAAACATCTGCAAACGCTATTTCCTAGCGAGGAAGTGTCGCATTCACATTCATTTGAAGTGTAGACGTGGAATACATAACACTTCGCAAATCATATTATATCTTACCATGAAAGATGGAAATGAGATGCGATATCGCGTTTTAAGAATCATAAGAACTCTATTGCTACGATACGTAGAAAACTGCAAACGCTATTTCCTTGCAAGGAAGAGTCGCATTTACATTCATTTGAATCGTATACGGTGAATGCATAACACTTCGCAATGAATATTATATCTTATCATGAAACATAGATATGAGATGCAATATCTCGTTTTAAGAAGCATTTGAACTCTATTGCTACGATACCTAGACATCTGCAGACGCTATTTCCTAGCAAGGAAGTGTCGCATTTACATTCATTTGAAATGTAGACGAGGAATACATGACACTTCGCAAATCATATTATACCTTACCATGAAACATAGAAATGAGATGCGATATCGCGTATTAAGAATCATAAGAACTCTATTGCTACGATACGTAGACATCTGCAAACGCTATTTCCTTGCAAGGAAGTGTCGCATTTACATTCATTTGAAGTGCAGACGAGGAATACATAACAGTTCGCAAATCATATTATATCTTACCATGAAACATAGAAATGAGATGCGATATCGCGTTTTAAGAAGCATTAGAACTCTATTGCTACGATAGGTAAACATCTGCAGACGCTATTTCCTTGCAAGGAAGTGTTGCATTTACATTCATTTGAAGTGTAGACGAGGAATACATGACACTTCGCAAATCATATTATGTCTTACCATGAAACATAGAAATGAGATGCGATATCGCGTTTTAAGAAGGATTAGAAATCTATTGCTGCGATATGTAGACTTCTGCAAACGCTATTTCCTAGCGAGGAAGTGTCGCATTCACATTCATTTGAAGTGTAGACGAGGAATACATAACACTTCGCAAATCATATTATATCTTACCATGAAACATAGAAATGAGATGCGATATCGCGTTTTAGGAAGCATTAGAACACTATCGCTACGATACCTAGACATCTGCAGACGCTATTTCCTAGCAAGGAAGTGTCGCATTTACAATCATTTGAAGTGTACACGAGGAATACATAACACTTCGCAAATCATATTATATCTAGCCATGAAACATAGAAATGAGATGCGACATCGCGTTTTAAGAAGCATTACATATCTATTGCTACGATACGTAGACATCTGCAAACGCTATTTCCTAGCGAGGAAGTGTCGCATTCACATTCATTTGAAGTGTAGACGAGGAATACATAACACTTCGCAAATCATATTATATCTTACCATGAAACATAGAAATGAAATGCGATATAGCGTTTTAGGAAGCATTAGAACTCTATCGCTACGATAGGTAGACATCTGCAAACGCTATTTCCTTGCAAGGAAGTGTCGCATTTACATTCATTTGAAGTGTAGACGAGGAATACATAACACTTCGCAAATCATATTATATCTTACCATGAAACATAGAAATGAGATGCGATATAGCGTTTTAAGAAGCATTAGAACTCTATCGCTACGATAGGTAGACATCTGCAAACGCGATTTCCTTGCAAGGAAGTATCGCATTTACATTCATTTGAAGTGTAGACGAGGAGTGCATAACACTTCGCAAATCATATTATATCTTATCATGAAACATAGAAATGAAATGCGATATCGCGTTTTAAGAAGCATTAGAACTCCATCGCTACGATACCTAGACATCTGCAGACGCTATTTCCTAGCAAGGAAGTGTCGCATTTACATTCATTTGAAGTGTAGACGAGGAAAACATAACACTTCGCAAATCATATTATATCTTACCATGAAACATAGAAATGAAATGCGATATCGCGTTTTAAGAATCATAAGAACTCTATTGCTACGATACGTAGACATCTGCAAACGCTATTTCCTTGCAAGGAAGTGTCGCATTTACATTCATTTGAATCGTAGACGAGGAATGCATAACACTTCGCAATGAATATTATATCTTATCATGAAACATAGATATGAGATGCAATATCTCGTTTTAAGAAGCATTAGAACTCTATTGCTACGATACCTAGACATCTGCAGACGCTATTTCCTAGCAAGGAAGTGTCGCATTTACATTCATTTGAAGTGTAGACGAGGAATACATGACACTTCGCAAATCATATTATATCTTACCATGAAACATAGAAATAAGATGCAATATCGCGTTTTAAGAATCATAAGAACTCTATTGCTACGATACGTAGACATCTGCAGACGCTATTTCCTTGCAAGGAAGTGTCGCATTTACATTCATTTGAAGTGTAGACGAGGAATACATAACACTTCGCAAATCATATTATATCTTACCATGAAACATAGAAATGAAATGCGATGTAGCGTTTTAGGAAGCATTAGAACTCTATCGCTACGATAGGTAGACATCTGCAAACGCTATTTCCTTGCAAGGAAGTGTCGCATTTACATTCATTTGAAGTGTAGACGAGGAATACATAACACTTCGCAAATCATATTATATCTTACCATGAAACATAGAAATGAGATGCGATATAGCGTTTTAAGAAGCATTAGAACTCTATCGCTACGATAGGTAGACATCTGCAAACGCGATTTCCTTGCAAGGAAGTATCGCATTTACATTCATTTGAAGTGTAGACGAGGAATGCATAACACTTCGCAAATCATATTATATCTTATCATGAAACATAGAAATGAAATGCGATATCGCGTTTTAAGAAGCATTAGAACTCCATCGCTACGATACCTAGACATCTGCAGACGCTATTTCCTAGCAAGGAAGTGTCGCATTTACATTCATTTGAAGTGTAGACGAGGAATACATAACATTTCGCAAATCATATTATATCTTACCATGAAACATAGAAATGAAATGCGATATCGCGTTTTAAGAATCATAAGAACTCTATTGCTACGATACGTAGACATCTGCAAACGCTATTTCCTTGCAAGGAAGTGTCGCATTTACATTCATTTGAAGTGCAGACGAGGAATACATAACACTTCGCAAATCATATTATATCTTACCATGAAACATAGAAATGAGATGCGATATCGCGTTTTAAGAAGCATTAGAACACTCCTGCTACGATAGGTAAACATCTGCAAACGCTATTTCCTTGCAAGGAAGTGTTGCATTTAGATTCATTTGAAGTGTAGACGAGGAATACATGACACTTCGCAAATCATATTATATCTTACCATGAAACATAGAAATGAGATGCGATATCGCTTTTTAAGAAGCATTAGAAATCTATAGCTACGATACGTAGACATCTGCAAACGCTATTTCCTTGCTAGGAAGTGTCGCATTTACACTCATTTGAATAGTAGACGAGGAATACATGACACTTCGCAAATCATATTATATCTTACGATGAAACGTAGAAATGAGATGCGATTTCGCGTTTTAAGAAACATTAGAACCCTATTGCTACGGTAGGTAGACATCTGCAAACGCTATTTCCTAGCAAGGAAGTGTCGCATTTACATTCATTTGAAGTGTAGACGAGGAATACATAACACTTCGCAAATCATATTATATCTTACCATGAAACATAGAAATGAGATGCGATATCGCGTCTTAGGAAGCATTAGAACACTATCGCTACGATACCTAGACATCTGCAGACGCTATTTCCTAGCAAGGAAGTGTCGCATTTACATTCATTTGAAGTGTAGACGAGGAATACATAACACTTCGCAAATCATATTATAACTAGCCATGAAACATAGAAATGATATGCGACATCGCGTTTTAAGAAGCATTACATATCTATTGCTACGATACGTAGACATCTGCAAACGCTATTTCCTAGCGAGGAAGTGTCGCATTCACATTAATTTGTAGTGTAGACGAGGAATACATAACACTTCGCAAATCATATTATATCTTACCATGAAAGATGGAAATGAGATGCGATATCGCGTTTTAAGAATCATAAGAACTCTACTGCTACGATACGTAGAAAACTGCAAACGCTATTTCCTTGCAAGGAAGTGTCGCATTTACATTCATTTGAATCGTATACGAGGAATGCATAACACTTCGCAATGAATATTATATCTTATCATGAAACATAGATATGAGATGCAATATCTCGTTTTAAGAAGCATTAGAAATCTATAGCTACGATACGTAGACATCTGCAAACGCTATTTCCTTGCTAGGAAGTGACGCATTTACACTCATTTGAATAGTAGACGAGGAATACTTGACACTTCGCAAATCATATTATATCTTACCATGAAACGTAGAAATGGGATGCGATATCGCGTCTTAAGAAGCATTACATATCTATTGCTACGATACGTAGACATCTGCAAACGCTATTTCTTTGCAAGGAAGTGTCGCATTTACATTCATTTGAAGTGAAGACGAGGAATACATAACACTTCGCAAATCATATTATATCCTACCATGAAACATGGAAATGAGATGCGATATCGCGTTTAAAGAAGCATTAGAACTCTATCGCTACGATACCTAGACATCTGCAGACGCTATTTCCTAGCAAGGAAGTGTCGCATTTACATTCATTTGAAGTGTAGACGAGGAATACATAACACTTCGCAAATCATATTATATCTTACCATGAAACATAGAAATGAGATGCGATATCGCATTTTAAGAATCATCTGAACTCTATTGCTACGATACGTAGACATCTGCATCCGTTATTTCCTAGCGAGGAAGTGTCGCATTCACATTCATTTGAAGTGTAGACGAGGAATACATAACACTTCGCAAATCATATTATATCTTACCATGAAACATAGAAATGAGATGCGATATCGCGTTTTAGGAAGCATTAGAACACTATCGCTACGATACCTAGACATCTGCAAACGCTATTTCCTAGCGAGGAAGTGTCGCATTCACATTCATTTGAAGTGTAGACGAGGAATACATAACACTTCGCAAATCATATTATATCTTACCATGAAAGATGGAAATGAGATGCGATATCGCGTTTTAAGAAGCATTAGAACTCTATTGCTACGATAGGTAAACATCTGCAAACGCTATTTCCTTGCAAGGAAGTGTTGCATTTACATTCATTTGAAGTGTAGACGAGGAATACATGACACTTCGCAAATCATATTATGTCTTACCATGAAACATAGAAATGAGATGCGATATCGCGTTTTAAGAAGGATTAGAAATCTATTGCTACGATATGTAGACATCTGCAAACGCTATTTCCTAGCGAGGAAGTGTCGCATTCACATTCATTTGAAGTGTAGACGAGGAATACATAACACATCGCAAATCATATTATATCTTACCATGAAACATAGAAATGAGATGCGATATCGCGTTTTAGGAAGCATTAGAACACTATCGCTACGATACCTAGACATCTGCAGACGCTATTTCCTAGCAAGGAAGTGTCGCATTTACATTCATTTGAAGTGTAGACGAGGAATACATAACACTTCGCAAATCATATTATATCTAGCCATGAAACATAGAAATGAGATGCGACATCGCGTTTTAAGAAGCATTACATATCTATTGCTACGATACGTAGACATCTGCAAACGCTATTTCCTAGCCAGGAAGTGTCGCATTCACATTCATTTGAAGTGTAGACGTGGAATACATAACACTTCGCAAATCATATTATATCTTACCATGAAAGATGGAAATGAGATGCGATATCGCGTTTTAAGAATCATAAGAACTCTATTGCTACGATACGTAGAAAACTGCAAACGCTATTTCCTTGCAAGGAAGAGTCGCATTTACATTCATTTGAATCGTATACGGTGAATGCATAACACTTCGCAATGAATATTATATCTTATCATGAAACATAGATATGAGATGCAATATCTCGTTTTAAGAAGCATTTGAACTCTATTGCTACGATACCTAGACATCTGCAGACGCTATTTCCTAGCAAGGAAGTGTCGCATTTACATTCATTTGAAATGTAGGCGAGGAATACATGACACTTCGCAAATCATATTATACCTTACCATGAAACATAGAAATGAGATGCGATATCGCGTATTAAGAATCATAAGAACTCTATTGCTACGATACGTAGACATCTGCAAACGCTATTTCCTTGCAAGGAAGTGTCGCATTTACATTCATTTGAAGTGCAGACGAGGAATACATAACAGTTCGCAAATCATATTATATCTTACCATGAAACATAGAAATGAGATGCGATATCGCGTTTTAAGAAGCATTAGAACTCTATTGCTACGATAGGTAAACATCTGCAGACGCTATTTCCTTGCAAGGAAGTGTTGCATTTACATTCATTTGAAGTGTAGACGAGGAATACATGACACTTCGCAAATCATATTATGTCTTACCATGAAACATAGAAATGAGATGCGATATCGCGTTTTAAGGAGGATTAGAAATCTATTGCTGCGATATGTAGACTTCTGCAAACGCTATTTCCTAGCGAGGAAGTGTCGCATTCACATTCATTTGAAGTGTAGACGAGGAATACATAACACTTCGCAAATCATATTATATCTTACCATGAAACATAGAAATGAGATGCGATATCGCGTTTTAGGAAGCATTAGAACACTATCGCTACGATACCTAGACATCTGCAGACGCTATTTCCTAGCAAGGAAGTGTCGCATTTACAATCATTTGAAGTGTAGACGAGGAATACATAACACTTCGCAAATCATATTATATCTAGCCATGAAACATAGAAATGAGATGCGACATCGCGTTTTAAGAAGCATTACATATCTATTGCTACGATACGTAGACATCTGCAAACGCTATTTCCTAGCGAGGAAGTGTCGCATTCACATTCATTTGAAGTGTAGACGAGGAATACATAACACTTCGCAAATCATATTATATCTTACCATGAAAGATGGAAATGAGATGCGATATCGCGTTTTAAGAAGCATTAGAACTCTATTGCTACGATAGGTAAACATCTGCAAACGCTATTTCCTTGCAAGGAAGTGTCGCATTTACATTCATTTGAAGTGCAGACGAGGAATACATAACACTTCGCAAATCATATTATATCTTACCATGAAACATAGAAATGAGATGCGATATCGCGTTTTAAGAAGCATTAGAACACTCCTGCTACGATAGGTAAACATCTGCAAACGCTATTTCCTTGCAAGGAAGTGTTGCATTTACATTCATTTGAAGTGTAGACGAGGAATACATGACACTTCGCAAATCATATTATATCTTACCATGAAACATAGAAATGAGATGCGATATCGCTTTTTAAGAAGCATTAGAAATCTATAGCTACGATACGTAGACATCTGCAAACGCTAGTTCCTTGCTAGGAAGTGTCGCATTTACACTCATTTGAATAGTAGACGAGGAATACATAACACTTCGCAAATCATATTATATCTAGCCATGAAACATAGAAATGATATGCGACATCGCGTTTTAAGAAGCATTACATATCTATTGCTACGATACGTAGACATCTGCAAACGCTATTTCCTAGCGAGGAAGTGTCGCATTCACATTAATTTGTAGTGTAGACGAGGAATACATAACACTTCGCAAATCATATTATATCTTACCATGAAAGATGGAAATGAGATGCGATATCGCGTTTTAAGAATCATAAGAACTCTACTGCTACGATACGTAGAAAACTGCAAACGCTATTTCCTTGCAAGGAAGTGTCGCATTTACATTCATTTGAAGTGCAGACGAGGAATACATAACACTTCGCAAATCATATTATATCTTACCATGAAACATAGAAATGAGATGCGATATCGCGTTTTAAGAAGCATTAGAACACTCCTGCTACGATAGGTAAACATCTGCAAACGCTATTTCCTTGCAAGGAAGTGTTGCATTTACATTCATTTGAAGTGTAGACGAGGAATACATGACACTTCGCAAATCATATTATATCTTACCATGAAACATAGAAATGAGATGCGATATCGCTTTTTAAGAAGCATTAGAAATCTATAGCTACGATACGTAGACATCTGCAAACGCTAGTTCCTTGCTAGGAAGTGTCGCATTTACACTCATTTGAATAGTAGACGAGGAATACATAACACTTCGCAAATCATATTATATCTAGCCATGAAACATAGAAATGATATGCGACATCGCGTTTTAAGAAGCATTACATATCTATTGCTACGATACGTAGACATCTGCAAACGCTATTTCCTAGCGAGGAAGTGTCGCATTCACATTAATTTGTAGTGTAGACGAGGAATACATAACACTTCGCAAATCATATTATATCTTACCATGAAACATAGAAATGAGATGCGATATCTCGTTTTAAGAAGCATTAGAACACTCCTGCTACGATAGGTAAACATCTGCAAACGCCATTTCCTTGCAAGGAAGTGTCGCATTTACATTCATTTGAAGTGTAGACGAGGAATACATAACACTTCGCAAATCATATTATATCTTCCCATGAAACATAGAAATGAGATGCGATATCGCGTCTTAGGAAGCATTACAACACTATCGCTACGATACCTAGACATCTGCAGACGCTATTTCCTAGCAAGGAAGTGTCGCATTTACATTCATTTGAAGTGTAGACGAGGAATACATAACACTTCGCAAATCATATTATATCTAGCCATGAAACATAGAAATGATATGCGACATCGCGTTTTAAGAAGCATTACATATCTATTGCTACGATACGTAGACATCTGCAAACGCTATTTCCTAGCGAGGAAGTGTCGCATTCACATTAATTTGTAGTGTAGACGAGGAATACATAACACTTCGCAAATCATATTATATCTTACCATGAAAGATGGAAATGAGATGCGATATCGCGTTTTAAGAATCATAAGAACTCTACTGCTACGATACGTAGAAAACTGCAAACGCTATTTCCTTGCAAGGAAGTGTCGCATTTACATTCATTTGAAGTGCAGACGAGGAATACATAACACTTCGCAAATCATATTATATCTTACCATGAAACATAGAAATGAGATGCGATATCGCGTTTTAAGAAGCATTAGAACACTCCTGCTACGATAGGTAAACATCTGCAAACGCTATTTCCTTGCAAGGAAGTGTTGCATTTACATTCATTTGAAGTGTAGACGAGGAATACATGACACTTCGCAAATCATATTATATCTTACCATGAAACATAGAAATGAGATGCGATATCGCTTTTTAAGAAGCATTAGAAATCTATAGCTACGATACGTAGACATCTGCAAACGCTAGTTCCTTGCTAGGAAGTGTCGCATTTACACTCATTTGAATAGTAGACGAGGAATACATAACACTTCGCAAATCATATTATATCTAGCCATGAAACATAGAAATGATATGCGACATCGCGTTTTAAGAAGCATTACATATCTATTGCTACGATACGTAGACATCTGCAAACGCTATTTCCTAGCGAGGAAGTGTCGCATTCACATTAATTTGTAGTGTAGACGAGGAATACATAACACTTCGCAAATCATATTATATCTTACCATGAAACATAGAAATGAGATGCGATATCGCGTTTTAAGAAGCATTAGAACACTCCTGCTACGATAGGTAAACATCTGCAAACGCTATTTCCTTGCAAGGAAGTGTCGCATTTACATTCATTTGAAGTGTAGACGAGGAATACATAACACTTCGCAAATCATATTATATCTTCCCATGAAACATAGAAATGAGATGCGATATCGCGTCTTAGGAAGCATTACAACACTATCGCTACGATACCTAGACATCTGCAGACGCTATTTCCTAGCAAGGAAGTGTCGCATTTACATGCATTTGAAGTGTAGACGAGGAATACATAACACTTCGCAAATCATATTATATCTAGCCATGAAACATAGAAATGATATGCGACATCGCGTTTTAAGAAGCATTACATATCTATTGCTACGATACGTAGACATCTGCAAACGCTATTTCCTAGCGAGGAAGTGTCGCATTCACATTAATTTGTAGTGTAGACGAGGAATACATAACACTTCGCAAATCATATTATATCTTACCATGAAAGATGGAAATGAGATGCGATATCGCGTTTTAAGAATCATAAGAACTCTACTGCTACGATACGTAGAAAACTGCAAACGCTATTTCCTTGCAAGGAAGTGTCGCATTTACATTCATTTGAATCGTATACGAGGAATGCATAACACTTCGCAATGAATATTATATCTTATCATGAAACATAGATATGAGATGCAATATCTCGTTTTAAGAAGCATTTGAACTCTATTGCTACGATACCTAGACATCTGCAGACGCTATTTCCTAGCAAGGAAGTGTCGCATTTACATTCATTTGAAGTGTAGACGTGGAATACATGACACTTCGCAAATCATAATATACCTCACCATGAAACATAGAAATGAGATGCGATATCGCGTATTAAGAATCATAAGAACTCTATTGCTACGATACGTAGACATCTGCAAACGCTATTTCCTTGCAAGGAAGTGTTGCATTTACATTCATTTGAAGTGCAGACGAGGAATACATAACACTTCGCAAATCATATTATATCTTACCATGAAACATAGAAATGAGATGCGATATCGCGTTTTAAGAAGCATTAGAACTCTATTGCTACGATAGGTAAACATCTGCAGACGCTATTTCCTTGCAAGGAAGTGTTGCATTTACATTCATTTGAAGTGTAGACGAGGAATACATGACACTTCGCAAATCATATTATGTCTTACCATGAAACATAGAAATGAGATGCGATATCGCGTTTTAAGAAGGGTTAGAAATCTATTGCTGCGATATGTAGACATCTGCAAACGCTATTTCCTAGCGAGGAAGTGTCGCATTCACATTCATTTGAAGTGTAGACGAGGAATACATAACACTTCGCAAATCATATTATATCTTACCATGAAAGATGGAAATGAGATGCGATATGGCGTTTTAAGAAGCATTAGAACTCTATTGCTACGATAGGTAAACATCTGCAAACGCTATTTCCTAGCAAGGAAGTGTCGCATTTACATTCATTTGAAGTGTAGACGAGGAATACGTAACACTTCGCAAATCATATTATATCTTACCATGAAACATAGAAGTGAGATGCAATATCGCGTTTTAAGAAGCATTAGAAATCTATAGCTACGATACGTAGACAACTGCAAACGCTATTTCCTTGCAAGGAAGTGTCGCATTTACATTCATTTGAATCGTAGACGAGGAATGCATAACACTTCGCAATGAATATTATATCTTATCATGAAACATAGATATGAGATGCAATATCTCGTTTTAAGAAGCATTAGAACTCTATTGCTACGATACCTAGACATCTGCAGACGCTATTTCCTAGCAAGGAAGTGTCGCATTTACATTCATTTGAAGTGTAGACGAGGAATACATGACACTTCGCAAATCATATTATATCTTACCATGAAACATAGAAATAAGATGCAATATCGCGTTTTAAGAATCATAAGAACTCTACTGCTACGATACGTAGAAAACTGCAAACGCTATTTCCTTGCAAGGAAGTGTCGCATTTACATTCATTTGAAGTGCAGACGAGGAATACATAACACTTCGCAAATCATATTATATCTTACCATGAAACATAGAAATGAGATGCGATATCGCGTTTTAAGAAGCATTAGAACACTCCTGCTACGATAGGTAAACATCTGCAAACGCTATTTCCTTGCAAGGAAGTGTTGCATTTACATTCATTTGAAGTGTAGACGAGGAATACATGACACTTCGCAAATCATATTATATCTTACCATGAAACATAGAAATGAGATGCGATATCGCTTTTTAAGAAGCATTAGAAATCTATAGCTACGATACGTAGACATCTGCAAACGCTAGTTCCTTGCTAGGAAGTGTCGCATTTACACTCATTTGAATAGTAGACGAGGAATACATAACACTTCGCAAATCATATTATATCTAGCCATGAAACATAGAAATGATATGCGACATCGCGTTTTAACAAGCATTACATATCTATTGCTACGATACGTAGACATCTGCAAACGCTATTTCCTAGCGAGGAAGTGTCGCATTCACATTAATTTGTAGTGTAGACGAGGAATACATAACACTTCGCAAATCATATTATATCTTACCATGAAACATAGAAATGAGATGCGATATCGCGTTTTAAGAAGCATTAGAACACTCCTGCTACGATAGGTAAACATCTGCAGACGCTATTTCCTTGCAAGGAAGTGTTGCATTTACATTCATTTGAAGTGTAGACGAGGAATACATGACACTTCGCAAATCATATTATGTCTTACCATGAAACATAGAAATGAGATGCGATATCGCGTTTTAAGAAGGGTTAGAAATCTATTGCTGCGATATGTAGACATCTGCAAACGCTATTTCCTAGCGAGGAAGTGTCGCATTCACATTCATTTGAAGTGTAGACGAGGAATACATAACACTTCGCAAATCATATTATATCTTACCATGAAAGATGGAAATGAGATGCGATATGGCGTTTTAAGAAGCATTAGAACTCTATTGCTACGATAGGTAAACATCTGCAAACGCTATTTCCTAGCAAGGAAGTGTCGCATTTACATTCATTTGAAGTGTAGACGAGGAATACGTAACACTTCGCAAATCATATTATATCTTACCATGAAACATAGAAGTGAGATGCAATATCGCGTTTTAAGAAGCATTAGAAATCTATAGCTACGATACGTAGACAACTGCAAACGCTATTTCCTTGCAAGGAAGTGTCGCATTTACATTCATTTGAATCGTAGACGAGGAATGCATAACACTTCGCAATGAATATTATATCTTATCATGAAACATAGATATGAGATGCAATATCTCGTTTTAAGAAGCATTAGAACTCTATTGCTACGATACCTAGACATCTGCAGACGCTATTTCCTAGCAAGGAAGTGTCGCATTTACATTCATTTGAAGTGTAGACGAGGAATACATGACACTTCGCAAATCATATTATATCTTACCATGAAACATAGAAATAAGATGCAATATCGCGTTTTAAGAATCATAAGAACTCTATTGCTACGATACGTAGACATCTGCAGACGCTATTTCCTTGCAAGGAAGTGTCGCATTTACATTCATTTGAAGTGTAGACGAGGAATACATAACACTTCGCAAATCATATTATATCTTACCATGAAACATAGAAATGAAATGCGATATAGCGTTTTAGGAAGCATTAGAACTCTATCGCTACGATAGGTAGACATCTGCAAACGCTATTTCCTTGCAAGGAAGTGTCGCATTTACATTCATTTGAAGTGTAGACGAGGAATACATAACACTTCGCAAATCATATTATATCTTACCATGAAACATAGAAATGAGATGCGATATAGCGTTTTAAGAAGCATTAGAACTCTATCGCTACGATAGGTAGACATCTGCAAACGCGATTTCCTTGCAAGGAAGTATCGCATTTACATTCATTTGAAGTGTAGACGAGGAATACATGACACTTCGCAAATCATATTATGTCTTACCAAGAAACATAGAAATGAGATGCGATATCGCGTTTTAAGAAGGGTTAGAAATCTATTGCTGCGATATGTAGACATCTGCAAACGCTATTTCCTAGCGAGGAAGTGTCGCATTCACATTCATTTGAAGTGTAGACGAGGAATACATAACACTTCGCAAATCATATTATATCTTACCATGAAAGATGGAAATGAGATGCGATATCGCGTTTTAAGAAGCATTAGAACTCTATTGCTACGATAGGTAAACATCTGCAAACGCTATTTCCTAGCAAGGAAGTGTCGCATTTACATTCATTTGAAGTGTAGACGAGGAATGCATAACACTTCGCAAATCATATTATATCTTATCATGAAACATAGAAATGAGATGCAATATCGCGTTTTAAGAAGCATTAGAAATCTATAGCTACGATACGTAGACATCTGCAAACGCTATTTCCTTGCTAGGAAGTGACGCATTTACACTCATTTGAATAGTAGACGAGGAATACTTGACACTTCGCAAATCATATTATATCTTACCATGAAACGTAGAAATGGGATGCGATATCGCGTCTTAAGAAGCATTACATATCTATTGCTACGATACGTAGACATCTGCAAACGCTATTTCTTTGCAAGGAAGTGTCGCATTTACATTCATTTGAAGTGTAGACGAGGAATACATAACACTTCGCAAATCATATTATATCCTACCATGAAACATGGAAATGAGATGCGATATCGCGTTTAAAGAAGCATTAGAACTCTATCGCTACGATACCTAGACATCTGCAGACGCTATTTCCTAGCATGGAAGTGTCGCATTAACATTCATTTGAAGTGTAGACGACGAATACATGACACTTCGCAAATCATATTATGTCTTACCATGAAACATAGAAATGAGATTCGATATCGCGTTTTAAGAAGCACTAAAAATCTATTGCTACGATACGTAGACATCTCCAGACGCTATTTCCTAGCAAGGAAGTGCTGCATTTACATTCATTTGAAGTGTAGACGAGGAATACATAACACTTCGCAAATCATATTATATCTTACCATGAAACATAGAAATGAGATGCGTTATCGCGTTTTAAGAATCATAAGAACACTATTGCTACGATACGTAGACATCTGCAAACGCTACTTCCTAACAAGGAAGTATCGCATTTACATTCATTTGAAGTGTAGACGAGGAATATATAACACTTCGCAAATCATATTATATATTACCATGAAACATAGAAATGAGATGCGATATCGCGTTTTAAGAATCATAAGATCACTATTGCTACGATACGTAGACATCTGCAAACGCTGTTTCCTAGCAAGGAAGTGTCGCATTCACATTCATTTGAAGCGTAGACGAGGAATACATAACACTTCGCAAATCATATTATATCTTACCATGAAAGATAGAAATGAGATGCGATATCGCGTTTTAAGAATCATAAGAACTCTATTGCTACGATACGTAGGCAACTGCAAACGCTATTTCCTTGCAAGGAAGTGTCGCATTTACATTCATTTGAATCGTAGACGAGGAATGCATAACACTTCGCAATGAATATTATATCTTATCATGAAACATAGATATGAGATGCAATATCTCGTTTTAAGAAGCATTAGAACTCTATTGCTACGATACCTAGACATCTGCAGACGCTATTTCCTAGCAAGGAAGAGTCGCATTTACATTCATTTGAAGTGTAGACGAGGAATACATGACACTTCGCAAATCATATTATATCTTACCGTGAAACATAGAAATAAGATGCAATATCGCGTTTTAAGAATCACAAGAACTGTATTGCTACGATACGTAGATATCTGCAGACGCTATTTCCTTGCAAGGAAGTGTCGCATTTACATTCATTTGAAGTGTAGACGAGGAATACATAACACTTCGCAAATCATATTATATCTTACCATGAAACATAGAAATGAGATGCGGTATCGCGTATTAAGAATCATAAGAACTCTATTGCTACGATACGTAGACATCTGCAAACGCTATTTCCTTGCAAGGAAGTGTTGCATTTACATTCATTTGAAGTGTAGACGAGGAATACATGACACTTCGCAAATCATATTATATCTTACCATGAAACATAGAAATGAGATGCGATATCGCTTTTTAAGAAGCATTAGAAATCTATAGCTACGATACGTAGACATCTGCAAACGCTATTTCCTTGCTAGGAAGTGTCGCATTTACACTCATTTGAATAGTAGACGAGGAATACATGACACTTCGCAAATCATATTATATCTTACCATGAAACGTAGAAATGAGATGCGATATCGCGTTTTAAGAAGCATTACATATCTATTGCAACGATACGTAGACATCTGCAAACGCTATTTCTTTGCAAGGAAGTGTCGCATTTACATTCATTTAAGTGTAGACGAGGAATACATAACACTTCGCAAATCATATTATATCTTACCATGAAACATAGAAATGAGATGCGATATCGCGTATTAAGAATCATAAGAACTCTATTGCTACGATACGTAGACATCTGCAAACGCTATTTCCTTGCAAGGAAGTGTCGCATTTACATTCATTTGAAGTGCAGACGAGGAATACATAACACTTCGCAAATCATATTATATCTTACCATGAAACATAGAAATGAGATGCGATATCGCGTTTTAAGAAGCATTAGAACTCTATTGCTACGATAGGTAAACATCTGCAGACGCTATTTCCTTGCAAGGAAGTGTTGCATTTACATTCATTTGAAGTGTAGACGAGGAATACATGACACTTCGCAAATCATATTATGTCTTACCAAGAAACATAGAAATGAGATGCGATATCGCGTTTTAAGAAGGGTTAGAAATCTATTGCTGCGATATGTAGACATCTGCAAACGCTATTTCCTAGCGAGGAAGTGTCGCATTCACATTCATTTGAAGTGTAGACGAGGAATACATAACACTTCGCAAATCATATTATATCTTACCATGAAAGATGGAAATGAGATGCGATATCGCGTTTTAAGAAGCATTAGAACTCTATTGCTACGATAGGTAAACATCTGCAAACGCTATTTCCTAGCAAGGAAGTGTCGCATTTACATTCATTTGAAGTGTAGACGAGGAATACGTAACACTTCGCAAATCATATTATATCTTACCATGAAACATAGAAATGAGATGCAATATCGCGTTTTAAGAAGCATTAGAAATCTATAGCTACGATACGTAGACATCTGCAAACGCTATTTCCTTGCTAGGAAGTGACGCATTTACACTCATTTGAATAGTAGACGAGGAATACTTGAAACTTCGCAAATCATATTATATCTTACCATGAAACGTAGAAATGGGATGCGATATCGCGTCTTAAGAAGCATTACATATCTATTGCTACGATACGTAGACATCTGCAAACGCTATTTCTTTGCAAGGAAGTGTCGCATTTACATTCATTTGAAGTGTAGACGAGGAATACATAACACTTCGCAAATCATATTATATCCTACCATGAAACATGGAAATGAGATGCGATATCGCGTTTAAAGAAGCATTAGAACTCTATCGCTACGATACCTAGACATCTGCAGACGCTATTTCCTAGCATGGAAGTGTCGCATTAACATTCATTTGAAGTGTAGACGACGAATACATGACACTTCGCAAATCATATTATGTCTTACCATGAAACATAGAAATGAGATTCGATATCGCGTTTTAAGAAGCACTAAAAATCTATTGCTACGATACGTAGACATCTCCAGACGCTATTTCCTAGCAAGGAAGTGCTGCATTTACATTCATTTGAAGTGTAGACGAGGAATACATAACACTTCGCAAATCATATTATATCTTACCATGAAACATAGAAATGAGATGCGTTATCGCGTTTTAAGAATCATAAGAACACTATTGCTACGATACGTAGACATCTGCAAACGCTACTTCCTAACAAGGAAGTATCGCATTTACATTCATTTGAAGTGTAGACGAGGAATATATAACACTTCGCAAATCATATTATATCTTACCATGAAACATAGAAATGAGATGCGATATCGCGTTTTAAGAATCATAAGATCACTATTGCTACGATACGTAGACATCTGCAAACGCTGTTTCCTAGCAAGGAAGTGTCGCATTCACATTCATTTGAAGCGTAGACGAGGAATACATAACACTTCGCAAATCATATTATATCTTACCATGAAAGATAGAAATGAGATGCGATATCGCGTTTTAAGAAGCATTACATATCTATTGCAACGATACGTAGACATCTGCAAACGCTATTTCTTTGCAAGGAAGTGTCGCATTTACATTCATTTAAGTGTAGACGAGGAATACATAACACTTCGCAAATCATATTATATCTTACCATGAAACATAGAAATGAGATGCGATATCGCGTATTAAGAATCATAAGAACTCTATTGCTACGATACGTAGACATCTGCAAACGCTATTTCCTTGCAAGGAAGTGTCGCATTTACATTCATTTGAAGTGCAGACGAGGAATACATAACACTTCGCAAATCATATTATATCTTACCATGAAACATAGAAATGAGATGCGATATCGCGTTTTAAGAAGCATTAGAACTCTATTGCTACGATAGGTAAACATCTGCAAACGCTATTTCCTAGCGAGGAAGTGTCGCATTCACATTCATTTGAAGTGTAGACGAGGAATACATAACACATCGCAAATCATATTATATCTTACCATGAAACATAGAAATGAGATGCGATATCGCGTCTTAGGACGCATTAGAACACTATCGCTACGATACCTAGACATCTGCAGACGCTATTTCCTCGCAAGGAAGTGTCGCATTTACATTCATTTGAAGTGTAGACGAGGAATACATAACACTTCGCAAATCATATTATATCTAGCCATGAAACATAGAAATGAGATGCGACATCGCGTTTTAAGAAGCATTACATATCTATTGCTACGATACGTAGACATCTGCAAACGCTATTTCCTAGCGAGGAAGTGTCGCATTCACATTCATTTGAAGTGTAGACGAGGAATACATAACACTTCGCAAATCATATTATATCTTACCATGAAAGATGGAAATGAGATGCGATATCGCGTTTTAAGAATAATAAGAACTCTATTGCTACGATACGTAGAAAACTGCAAACGCAATTTCCTTGCAAGGAAGTGTCGCATTTACATTCATTTGAATCGTATACGAGGAATGCATAACACTTCGCAATGAATATTATATCTTATCATGAAACATAGATATGAGATGCAATATCTCGTTTTAAGAAGCATTTGAACTCCATTGCTACGATACCTAGACATCTGCAGACGCTATTTCCTAGCAAGGAAGTGTCGCATTTACATTCATTTGAAGTGTAGACGAGGAATACATGACACTTCGCGAATGAAATTATACCTTACCATGAAACATAGAAATGAGATGCGATATCGCGTTTTAAGAAGCATTAGAAATCTGTTGCTACGATACGTAGACATCTGCAAACGCTATTTCTTTGCAAAGAAGTGTCGCATTTACATTCATTTGAAGTGTAGACGAGGAATACATAACACTTCGCAAATCATACTATATCTTACCATGAAGCATAGAAATGAGATGCGATTTCGCGTTTTAAGAAGCATTAGAACTCTATTGCTACGGTAGGTAGACATCTGCAAACGCTATTTCCTAGCAAGGAAGTGTCGTATTTACATTCATTTGAAGTGTAGACGAGGAATACATAACACTTCGCAAATCATATTATATCTTACCATGAAACATAGGAATGAGATGCGATATCGCGTTTTAAGAAGCATTAGACCTCTATTACAACGATAGGTAGACATCTCCAAACGCCATTTCCTTGCAAAGAAGTGTCGCTTTTACGCTCATTTGAATAGTAGACGAGGAATACATGACACTTCGCAAATCATATTATATCTTACCATGAAACGTGGAAATGAGATGCGATATCGCGTTTTAAGAAGCATTCCATATCTATTACTACGATACGTAGACATCTGCAAACGCTATTTCTTTGCAAGGAAGTGTCGCATTTACATTCATTTGAAGTGAAGACGAGGAATACATAACACTTCGCAAATCATATTATATCCTACCATGAAACATGGAAATGAGATGCGATATCGCGTTTAAAGAAGCATTAGAACTCTATCGCTACGATACCCAGACATCTGCAGACGCTATTTCCTAGCAAGGAAGTGTCGCATTTACATTCATTTGAAGTGTAGACGAGGAATACATAACACTTCGCAAATCATATTATATCTTACCATGAAACATAGAAATGAGATGCGATATCGCATTTTAAGAATCATCTGAACTCTATTGCTACGATACGTAGACATCTGCATCCGTTATTTCCTAGCGGGGAAGTGTCGCATTCACATTCATTTGAAGTGTAGACGAGGAATACATAACACTTCGCAAATCATATTATATCTTACCATGAAACATAGAAATGAGATGCGATATCGCGTTTTAGGAAGCATTAGAACACTATCGCTACGATACCTAGACATCTGCAAACGCTATTTCCTAGCGAGGAAGTGTCGCATTCACATTCATTTGAAGTGTAGACGAGGAATACATAACACTTCGCAAATCATATTATATCTTACCATGAAAGATGGAAATGAGATGCGATATCGCGTTTTAAGAAGCATTAGAACTCTATTGCTACGATAGGTAAACATCTGCAAACGCTATTTCCTTGCAAGGAAGTGTTGCATTTACATTCATTTGAAGTGTAGACGAGGAATACATGACACTTCGCAAATCATATTATGTCTTACCATGAAACATAGAAATGAGATGCGATATCGCGTTTTAAGAAGGATTAGAAATCTATTGCTACGATACGTAGACATCTGCAAACGCTATTTCCTAGCGAGGAAGTGTCGCATTCACATTCATTTGAAGTGTAGACGTGGAATACATAACACTTCGCAAATCATATTATATCTTACCATGAAAGATGGAAATGAGATGCGATATCGCGTTTTAAGAATCATAAGAACTCTATTGCTACGATACGTAGAAAACTGCAAACGCTATTTCCTTGCAAGGAAGAGTCGCATTTACATTCATTTGAATCGTATACGGGGAATGCATAACACTTCGCAATGAATATTATATCTTATCATGAAACATAGATATGAGATGCAATATCTCGTTTTAAGAAGCATTTGAACTCTATTGCTACGATACCTAGACATCTGCAGACGCTATTTCCTAGCAAGGAAGTGTCGCATTTACATTCATTTGAAATGTAGACGAGGAATACATGACACTTCGCAAATCATATTATACCTTACCATGAAACATAGAAATGAGATGCGATATCGCGTATTAAGAATCATAAGAAATCTATTGCTACGATACGTAGACATCTGCAAACGCTATTTCCTTGCAAGGAAGTGTCGCATTTACATTCATTTGAAGTGCAGACGAGGAATACATAACACTTCGCAAATCATATTATATCTTACCATGAAACATAGAAATGAGATGCGATATCGCGTTTTAAGTAGCATTAGAACTCTATTGCTACGATAGGTAAACATCTGCAGACGCTATTTCCTTGCAAGGAAGTGTTGCATTTACATTCATTTGAAGTGTAGACGAGGAATACATGACACTTCGCAAATCATATTATGTCTTACCATGAAACATAGAAATGAGATGCGATATCGCGTTTTAAGAAGGATTAGAAATCTATTGCTGCGATATGTAGACTTCTGCAAACGCTATTTCCTAGCGAGGAAGTGTCGCATTCACATTCATTTGAAGTCTAGACGAGGAATACATAACACTTCGCAAATCATATTATATCTTACCATGAAACATAGAAATGAGATGCGAAATCGCGTTTTAGGAAGCATTAGAACACTATCGCTACGATACCTAGACATCTGCAGACGCTATTTCCTAGCAAGGAAGTGTCGCATTTACAATCATTTGAAGTGTAGACGAGGAATACATAACACTTCGCAAATCATATTATATCTAGCCATGAAACATAGAAATGAGATGCGACATCGCGTTTTAAGAAGCATTACATATCTATTGCTACGATACGTAGACATCTGCAAACGCTATTTCCTAGCGAGGAAGTGTCGCATTCACATTCATTTGAAGTGCAGACGAGGAATACATAACACTTCGCAAATCATATTATATCTTACCATGAAAGATGGAAATGAGATGCGATATCGCGTTTTAAGAATCATAAGAACTCTATTGCTACGATACGTTGAAAACTGCAAACGCTATTTCCTTGCAAGGAAGTGTCGCATTTACATTCATTTGAAGTGCAGACGAGGAATACATAACACTTCGCAAATCATATTATATCTTACCATGAAACATAGAAATGAGATGCGATATCGCGTTTTAAGAAGCATTAGAACTCTATTGCTACGATAGGTAAACATCTGCAAACGCTATTTCCTAGCGAGGAAGTGTCGCATTCACATTCATTTGAAGTGTAGACGAGGAATACATAACACATCGCAAATCATATTATATCTTACCATGAAACATAGAAATGAGATGCGATATCGCGTCTTAGGACGCATTAGAACACTATCGCTACGATACCTAGACATCTGCAGACGCTATTTCCTCGCAAGGAAGTGTCGCATTTACATTCATTTGAAGTGTAGACGAGGAATACATAACACTTCGCAAATCATATTATTTCTAGCCATGAAACATAGAAATGAGATGCGACATCGCGTTTTAAGAAGCATTACATATCTATTGCTACGATACGTAGACATCTGCAAACGCTATTTCCTAGCGAGGAAGTGTCGCATTCACATTCATTTGAAGTGTAGACGAGGAATACATAACACTTCGCAAATCATATTATATCTTACCATGAAAGATGGAAATGAGATGCGATATCGCGTTTTAAGAATCATAAGAACTCTATTGCTACGATACGTAGGCAACTGCAAACGCTATTTCCTTGCAAGGAAGTGTCGCATTTACATTCATTTGAATCGTAGACGAGGAATGCATAACACTTCGCAATGAATATTATATCTTATCATGAAACATAGATATGAGATGCAATATCTCGTTTTAAGAAGCATTAGAACTCTATTGCTACGATACCTAGACATCTGCAGACGCTATTTCCTAGCAAGGAAGAGTCGCATTTACATTCATTTGAAGTGTAGACGAGGAATACATGACACTTCGCAAATCATATTATATCTTACCATGAAACATAGAAATAAGATGCAATATCGCGTTTTAAGAATCACAAGAACTGTATTGCTACGATACGTAGATATCTGCAGACGCTATTTCCTTGCAAGGAAGTGTCGCATTTACATTCATTTGAAGTGTAGACGAGGAATACATAACACTTCGCAAATCATATTATATCTTACCATGAAACATAGAAATGAGATGCGGTATCGCGTATTAAGAATCATAAGAACTCTATTGCTACGATACGTAGACATCTGCAAACGCTATTTCCTTGCAAGGAAGTGTTGCATTTACATTCATTTGAAGTGTAGACGAGGAATACATGACACTTCGCAAATCATATTATATCTTACCATGAAACATAGAAATGAGATGCGATATCGCTTTTTAAGAAGCATTAGAAATCTATAGCTACGATACGTAGACATCTGCAAACGCTATTTCCTTGCTAGGAAGTGTCGCATTTACACTCATTTGAATAGTAGACGAGGAATACATGACACTTCGCAAATCATATTATATCTTACCATGAAACGTAGAAATGAGATGCGATATCGCGTTTTAAGAAGCATTACATATCTATTGCAACGATACGTAGACATCTGCAAACGCTATTTCTTTGCAAGGAAGTGTCGCATTTACATTCATTTAAGTGTAGACGAGGAATACATAACACTTCGCAAATCATATTATATCTTACCATGAAACATAGAAATGAGATGCGATATCGCGTATTAAGAATCATAAGAACTCTATTGCTACGATACGTAGACATCTGCAAACGCTATTTCCTTGCAAGGAAGTGTCGCATTTACATTCATTTGAAGTGCAGACGAGGAATACATAACACTTCGCAAATCATATTATATCTTACCATGAAACATAGAAATGAGATGCGATATCGCGTTTTAAGAAGCATTAGAACTCTATTGCTACGATAGGTAAACATCTGCAGACGCTATTTCCTTGCAAGGAAGTGTTGCATTTACATTCATTTGAAGTGTAGACGAGGAATACATGACACTTCGCAAATCATATTATGTCTTACCAAGAAACATAGAAATGAGATGCGATATCGCGTTTTAAGAAGGGTTAGAAATCTATTGCTGCGATATGTAGACATCTGCAAACGCTATTTCCTAGCGAGGAAGTGTCGCATTCACATTCATTTGAAGTGTAGACGAGGAATACATAACACTTCGCAAATCATATTATATCTTACCATGAAAGATGGAAATGAGATGCGATATCGCGTTCTAAGAAGCATTAGAACTCTATTGCTACGATAGGTAAACATCTGCAAACGCTATTTCCTAGCAAGGAAGTGTCGCATTTACATTCATTTGAAGTGTAGACGAGGAATACGTAACACTTCGCAAATCATATTATATCTTACCATGAAACATAGAAATGAGATGCAATATCGCGTTTTAAGAAGCATTAGAAATCTATAGCTACGATACGTAGACATCTGCAAACGCTATTTCCTTGCTAGGAAGTGACGCATTTACACTCATTTGAATAGTAGACGAGGAATACTTGACACTTCGCAAATCATATTATATCTTACCATGAAACGTAGAAATGGGATGCGATATCGCGTCTTAAGAAGCATTACATATCTATTGCTACGATACGTAGACATCTGCAAACGCTATTTCTTTGCAAGGAAGTGTCGCATTTACATTCATTTGAAGTGTAGACGAGGAATACATAACACTTCGCAAATCATATTATATCCTACCATGAAACATGGAAATGAGATGCGATATCGCGTTTAAAGAAGCATTAGAACTCTATCGCTACGATACCTAGACATCTGCAGACGCTATTTCCTAGCATGGAAGTGTCGCATTAACATTCATTTGAAGTGTAGACGACGAATACATGACACTTCGCAAATCATATTATGTCTTACCATGAAACATAGAAATGAGATTCGATATCGCGTTTTAAGAAGCACTAAAAATCTATTGCTACGATACGTAGACATCTCCAGACGCTATTTCCTAGCAAGGAAGTGCTGCATTTACATTCATTTGAAGTGTAGACGAGGAATACATAACACTTCGCAAATCATATTATATCTTACCATGAAACATAGAAATGAGATGCGTTATCGCGTTTTAAGAATCATAAGAACACTATTGCTACGATACGTAGACATCTGCAAACGCTACTTCCTAACAAGGAAGTATCGCATTTACATTCATTTGAAGTGTAGACGAGGAATATATAACACTTCGCAAATCATATTATATCTTACCATGAAACATAGAAATGATATGCGATATCGCGTTTTAAGAATCATAAGATCACTATTGCTACGATACGTAGACATCTGCAAACGCTGTTTCCTAGCAAGGAAGTGTCGCATTCACATTCATTTGAAGCGTAGACGAGGAATACATAACACTTCGCAAATCATATTATATCTTACCATGAAAGATAGAAATGAGATGCGATATCGCGTTTTAAGAAGCATTACATATCTATTGCAACGATACGTAGACATCTGCAAACGCTATTTCTTTGCAAGGAAGTGTCGCATTTACATTCATTTAAGTGTAGACGAGGAATACATAACACTTCGCAAATCATATTATATCTTACCATGAAACATAGAAATGAGATGCGATATCGCGTATTAAGAATCATAAGAACTCTATTGCTACGATACGTAGACATCTGCAAACGCTATTTCCTTGCAAGGAAGTGTCGCATTTACATTCATTTGAAGTGCAGACGAGGAATACATAACACTTCGCAAATCATATTATATCTTACCATGAAACATAGAAATGAGATGCGATATCGCGTTTTAAGAAGCATTAGAACTCTATTGCTACGATAGGTAAACATCTGCAAACGCTATTTCCTAGCGAGGAAGTGTCGCATTCACATTCATTTGAAGTGTAGACGAGGAATACATAACACATCGCAAATCATATTATATCTTACCATGAAACATAGAAATGAGATGCGACATCGCGTTTTAAGAAGCATTACATATCTATTGCTACGATACGTAGACATCTGCAAACGCTATTTCCTAGCGAGGAAGTGTCGCATTCACATTCATTTGAAGTGTAGACGAGGAATACATAACACTTCGCAAATCATATTATATCTTACCATGAAAGATGGAAATGAGATGCGATATCGCGTTTTAAGAATAATAAGAACTCTATTGCTACGATACGTAGAAAACTGCAAACGCAATTTCCTTGCAAGGAAGTGTCGCATTTACATTCATTTGAATCGTATACGAGGAATGCATAACACTTCGCAATGAATATTATATCTTATCATGAAACATAGATATGAGATGCAATATCTCGTTTTAAGAAGCATTTGAACTCCATTGCTACGATACCTAGACATCTGCAGACGCTATTTCCTAGCAAGGAAGTGTCGCATTTACATTCATTTGAAGTGTAGACGAGGAATACATGACACTTCGCGAATCAAATTATACCTTACCATGAAACATAGAAATGAGATGCGATATCGCGTTTTAAGAAGCATTAGAAATCTGTTGCTACGATACGTAGACATCTGCAAACGCTATTTCTTTGCAAAGAAGTGTCGCATTTACATTCATTTGAAGTGTAGACGAGGAATACATAACACTTCGCAAATCATACTATATCTTACCATGAAGCATAGAAATGAGATGCGATTTCGCGTTTTAAGAAGCATTAGAACTCTATTGCTACGGTAGGTAGACATCTGCAAACGCTATTTCCTAGCAAGGAAGTGTCGTATTTACATTCATTTGAAGTGTAGACGAGGAATACATAACACTTCGCAAATCATATTATATCTTACCATGAAACATAGGAATGAGATGCGATATCGCGTTTTAAGAAGCATTAGACCTCTATTACAACGATAGGTAGACATCTCCAAACGCCATTTCCTTGCAAAGAAGTGTCGCTTTTACGCTCATTTGAATAGTAGACGAGGAATACATGACACTTCGCAAATCATATTATATCTTACCATGAAACGTGGAAATGAGATGCGATATCGCGTTTTAAGAAGCATTCCATATCTATTACTACGATACGTAGACATCTGCAAACGCTATTTCTTTGCAAGGAAGTGTCGCATTTACATTCATTTGAAGTGAAGACGAGGAATACATAACACTTCGCAAATCATATTATATCCTACCATGAAACATGGAAATGAGATGCGATATCGCGTTTAAAGAAGCATTAGAACTCTATCGCTACGATACCCAGACATCTGCAGACGCTATTTCCTAGCAAGGAAGTGTCGCATTTACATTCATTTGAAGTGTAGACGAGGAATACATAACACTTCGCAAATCATATTATATCTTACCATGAAACATAGAAATGAGATGCGATATCGCATTTTAAGAATCATCTGAACTCTATTGCTACGATACGTAGACATCTGCATCCGTTATTTCCTAGCGGGGAAGTGTCGCATTCACATTCATTTGAAGTGTAGACGAGGAATACATAACACTTCGCAAATCATATTATATCTTACCATGAAACATAGAAATGAGATGCGATATCGCGTTTTAGGAAGCATTAGAACACTATCGCTACGATACCTAGACATCTGCAAACGCTATTTCCTAGCGAGGAAGTGTCGCATTCACATTCATTTGAAGTGTAGACGAGGAATACATAACACTTCGCAAATCATATTATATCTTACCATGAAAGATGGAAATGAGATGCGATATCGCGTTTTAAGAAGCATTAGAACTCTATTGCTACGATAGGTAAACATCTGCAAACGCTATTTCCTTGCAAGGAAGTGTTGCATTTACATTCATTTGAAGTGTAGACGAGGAATACATGACACTTCGCAAATCATATTATGTCTTACCATGAAACATAGAAATGAGATGCGATATCGCGTTTTAAGAAGGATTAGAAATCTATTGCTACGATACGTAGACATCTGCAAACGCTATTTCCTAGCGAGGAAGTGTCGCATTCACATTCATTTGAAGTGTAGACGTGGAATACATAACACTTCGCAAATCATATTATATCTTACCATGAAAGATGGAAATGAGATGCGATATCGCGTTTTAAGAATCATAAGAACTCTATTGCTACGATACGTAGAAAACTGCAAACGCTATTTCCTTGCAAGGAAGAGTCGCATTTACATTCATTTGAATCGTATACGGGGAATGCATAACACTTCGCAATGAATATTATATCTTATCATGAAACATAGATATGAGATGCAATATCTCGTTTTAAGAAGCATTTGAACTCTATTGCTACGATACCTAGACATCTGCAGACGCTATTTCCTAGCAAGGAAGTGTCGCATTTACATTCATTTGAAATGTAGACGAGGAATACATGACACTTCGCAAATCATATTATACCTTACCATGAAACATAGAAATGAGATGCGATATCGCGTATTAAGAATCATAAGAACTCTATTGCTACGATACGTAGACATCTGCAAACGCTATTTCCTTGCAAGGAAGTGTCGCATTTACATTCATTTGAAGTGCAGACGAGGAATACATAACACTTCGCAAATCATATTATATCATACCATGAAACATAGAAATGAGATGCGATATCGCGTTTTAAGTAGCATTAGAACTCTATTGCTACGATAGGTAAACATCTGCAGACGCTATTTCCTTGCAAGGAAGTGTTGCATTTACATTCATTTGAAGTGTAGACGAGGAATACATGACACTTCGCAAATCATATTATGTCTTACCATGAAACATAGAAATGAGATGCGATATCGCGTTTTAAGAAGGATTAGAAATCTATTGCTGCGATATGTAGACTTCTGCAAACGCTATTTCCTAGCGAGGAAGTGTCGCATTCACATTCATTTGAAGTCTAGACGAGGAATACATAACACTTCGCAAATCATATTATATCTTACCATGAAACATAGAAATGAGATGCGAAATCGCGTTTTAGGAAGCATTAGAACACTATCGCTACGATACCTAGACATCTGCAGACGCTATTTCCTAGCAAGGAAGTGTCGCATTTACAATCATTTGAAGTGTAGACGAGGAATACATAACACTTCGCAAATCATATTATATCTAGCCATGAAACATAGAAATGAGATGCGACATCGCGTTTTAAGAAGCATTACATATCTATTGCTACGATACGTAGACATCTGCAAACGCTATTTCCTAGCGAGGAAGTGTCGTATTCACATTCATTTGAAGTGCAGACGAGGAATACATAACACTTCGCAAATCATATTATATCTTACCATGAAAGATGGAAATGAGATGCGATATCGCGTTTTAAGAATCATAAGAACTCTATTGCTACGATACGTTGAAAACTGCAAACGCTATTTCCTTGCAAGGAAGTGTCGCATTTACATTCATTTGAATCGTATACGAGGAATGCATAACACTTCGCAATGAATATTATATGTTATCATGAAACATAGATATGAGATGCAATATCTCGTTTTAAGAAGCATTTGAACTCTATTGCTACGATACCTAGACATCTGCAGACGCTATTTCCTAGCAAGGAAGTGTCGCATTTACATTCATTTGAAGTGTAGACGTGGAATACATGACACTTCGCAAATCATAATATACCTTAGCATGAAACATAGAAATGAGATGCGATATCGCGTATTAAGAATCATAAGAACTCTATTGCTACGATACGTAGACATCTGCAAACGCTATTTCCTTGCAAGGAAGTGTCGCATTTACATTCATTTGAAGTGCAGACGAGGAATACATAACACTTCGCAAATCATATTATATCTTACCATGAAACATAGAAATGAGATGCGATATCGCGTTTTAAGTAGCATTAGAACTCTATTGCTACGATAGGTAAACATCTGCAGACGCTATTTCCTTGCAAGGAAGTGTTGCATTTACATTCATTTGAAGTGTAGACGAGGAATACATGACACTTCGCAAATCATATTATGTCTTACCATGAAACATAGAAATGAGATGCGATATCGCGTTTTAAGAAGGATTAGAAATCTATTGCTGCGATATGTAGACTTCTGCAAACGCTATTTCCTAGCGAGGAAGTGTCGCATTCACATTCATTTGAAGTGTAGACGAGGAATACATAACACTTCGCAAATCATATTATGTCTTACCATGAAACATAGAAATGAGATGCGATATCGCGTTTTAGGAAGCATTAGAACACTATCGCTACGATACCTAGACATCTGCAGACGCTATTTCCTAGCAAGGTAGTGTTGCATATACATTCATTTGAAGTGTAGACGAGGAATACATAACACTTCGCAAATCATATTATGTCTTACCATGAAACATAGAAATGAGATGCGATATCGCGTATTAAGAATCATAAGAACTCTATTGCCACGATACGTAGACAACTGCAAACGCTATTTCCTTGCAAGGAAGTGTCGCATTTACATTCATTTCAATCGTAGACGAGGAATGCATAACACTTCGCAATGAATATTATATCTTATCATGAAACATAGATATGATATGCAATATCTCGTTTTAAGAAGCATTAGAACTCTATTGCTACGATACCTAGTCATCTGGAGACGCTATTTCCTAGCAAGGAAGTGTCGCATTTACATTCATTTGAAGTGTAGACGAGGAATACATGACACTTCGCAAATCATATTATATCTTACCATGAAACATAGAAATAAGATGCAATATCGCGTTTTAAGAATCATAAGAACTCTATTGCTACGATACGTAGACATCTGTAGACGCTATTTCCTTGCAAGGAAGTGTCGCATTTACATTCATTTGAAGTGTAGACGAGGAATACATGACACTTCGCAAATCACATTATATCTTACCATGAAACATAGAAATGAGATTCGATATCGCGTTTTAAGAAGCACTAAAAATCTATTGCTACGATACGTAGACATCTCCAGACGCTATTTCCTAGCAAGGAAGTGCTGCATTTACATTCATTTGAAGTGTAGACGAGGAATACATAACACTTCGCAAATCATATTATATCTTACCATGAAACATAGACATGAGATGCGTTATCGCGTTTTAAGAATCATAAGAACACTATTGCTACGATACGTAGACATCTGCAAACGCTACTTCCTAGCAAGGAAGTATCGCATTTACATTCATTTGAAGTGTAGACGACGAATATATAACACTTCGCAAATCATATTATATCTTACCATGAAACATAGAAATGAGATGCGATATCGCGTTTTAAGAATCATAAGATCACTATTGCTACGATACGTAGACATCTGCAAACGCTTTTTCCTAGCAAGGAAGTGTCGCATTCACATTCATTTGAAGTGTAGACGAGGAATACATAACACTTCGCAAATCATATTATATCTTACCATGAAAGATAGAAATGAGATGCGATATCGCGTTTTAAGAATCATAAGAACTCTATTGCTACGATACGTAGACAACTGCAAACGCTATTTCCTTGCAAGGAAGTGTCGCATTTACATTCATTTGAATCGTAGACGAGGAATGCATAACACTTCGCAATGAATATTATATCTTATCATGAAACATAGATATGAGATGCAATATCTCGTTTTAAGAAGCATTAGAACTCTATTGCTACGATACCTAGACATCTGCAGACGCTATTTCCTAGCAAGGAAGTGTCCCATTTACATTCATTTGAAGTGTAGACGAGGAATATATGACACTTCGCAAATCATATTATATCTTACCATGAAACATAGAAATAAGATGCAATATCGCGTTTTAAGAATCATAAGAACTCTATTGCTACGTTACGTAGACATCTGCAGACGCTATTTCCTTGCAAGGAAGTGTCGCATTTACATTCATTTGAAGTGTAGACGAGGAATACATAACACTTCGCAAATCATATTATATCTTACCATGAAACATAGAAATGAAATGCGATATAGCGTTTTAAGAAGCATTAGAACTCTATCGCTACGATAGGTAGACATCTGCAAACGCTATTTCCTTGCAAGGAAGTGTCGCATTTACATTCATTTGATGTGTAGACGAGGAATACATAACACTTCGCAAATCATATTATATCTTACCATGAAACATAGAAATGAGATGCGATATAGCGTTTTAAGAAGCATTAGAACTCTATTGCTACGATACGTAGACATCTGCAAACGCTATTTCCTTGCAAGGAAGTGTCGCATTTACATTCATTTGGAGTGCAGACGAGGAATACATAACACTTCGCAAATCATATTATATCTTACCATGAAACATAGAAATGAGATGTGATATCGCGTTTTAAGAAGCATTAGAACACTCCTGCTACGATAGGTAAACATCTGCAAACGCTATTTCCTTGCAAGGAAGTGTTGCATTTACATTCATTTGAAGTGTAGACGAGGAATACATGACACTTCGCAAATCATATTATATCTTACCATGAAACATAGAAATGAGATGCGATATCGCTTTTTAAGAAGCATTAGAAATCTATAGCTACGATACGTAGACATCTGCAAACGCTATTTCCTTGCTAGGAAGTGTCGCATTTACACTCATTTGAATAGTAGACGAGGAATACATGACACTTCGCAAATCATATTATATCTTACCATGAAACGTAGAAATGAGATGCGATATTGCGTTTTAAGAAGCATTACATATCTATTGCTACGATACGTAGACATCTGCAAACGCTATTTCTTTGCAAGGAAGTGTCGCATTTACATTCATTTAAGTGTGGACGAGGAATACATAACACTTCGCAAATCATATTATATCTTACCATGAAACATAGAAATGAGATGCGATATCGCGTTTTAAGAAGCATTAGAACTCTATTGCTTCGATACGTAGACATCTGCAATCGCTACTTCCTTGCAAGGAAGTGTCGCATTTACATTCATTTGAAGTGTAGACGAGGAATACATAACACTTCGCAAATCATATTACATCTTACCATGAAACATAGAAATGAGATGCGATATCGCGTTTTAAGAAGCATTAGAACTCTATTGCTACGATAGGTAGACATCTGCAAACGCTATTTCCTTGCAAGGAAGTGTCGCATTTACATTCATTTGAAGTGTAGACGAGGAATACATAACACTTCGCAAATCATATTATATCTTACCATGAAAGATAGAAATGAGATGCGATATCGCGTTTTAAGAATCATAAGAACTCTATTGCTACGATACGTAGACAACTGCAAACGCTATTTCCTTGCAAGGAAGTGTCGCATTTACATTCATTTGAATCGTAGACGAGGAATGCATAACACTTCGCAATGAATATTATATCTTATCATGAAACATAGATATGAGATGCAATATCTCGTTTTAAGAAGCATTAGAACTCTATTGCTACGATACCTGGACATCTGCAGACGCTATTTCCTAGCAAGGAAGTGTCCCATTTACATTCATTTGAAGTGTAGACGAGGAATATATGACACTTCGCAAATCATATTATATCTTACCATGAAACATAGAAATAAGATGCAATATCGCGTTTTAAGAATCATAAGAACTCTATTGCTACGTTACGTAGACATCTGCAGACGCTATTTCCTTGCAAGGAAGTGTCGCATTTACATTCATTTGAAGTGTAGACGAGGAATACATAACACTTCGCAAATCATATTATATCTTACCATGAAACATAGAAATGAAATGCGATATAGCGTTTTAAGAAGCATTAGAACTCTATCGCTACGATAGGTAGACATCTGAAAACGCTATTTCCTTGCAAGGAAGTGTCGCATTTACATTCATTTGATGTGTAGACGAGGAATACATAACACTTCGCAAATCATATTATATCTTACCATGAAACATAGAAATGAGATGCGATATAGCGTTTTAAGAAGCATTAGAACTCTATTGCTACGATACGTAGACATCTGCAAACGCTATTTCCTTGCAAGGAAGTGTCGCATTTACATTCATTTGGAGTGCAGACGAGGAATACATAACACTTCGCAAATCATATTATATCTTACCATGAAACATAGAAATGAGATGTGATATCGCGTTTTAAGAAGCATTAGAACACTCCTGCTACGATAGGTAAACATCTGCAAACGCTATTTCCTTGCAAGGAAGTGTTGCATTTACATTCATTTGAAGTGTAGACGAGGAATACATGACACTTCGCAAATCATATTATATCTTACCATGAAACATAGAAATGAGATGCGATATCGCTTTTTAAGAAGCATTAGAAATCTATAGCTACGATACGTAGACATCTGCAAACGCTATTTCCTTGCTAGGAAGTGTCGCATTTACACTCATTTGAATAGTAGACGAGGAATACATGACACTTCGCAAATCATATTATATCTTACCATGAAACGTAGAAATGAGATGCGATATTGCGTTTTAAGAAGCATTACATATCTATTGCTACGATACGTAGACATCTGCAAACGCTATTTCTTTGCAAGGAAGTGTCGCATTTACATTCATTTAAGTGTGGACGAGGAATACATAACACTTCGCAAATCATATTATATCTTACCATGAAACATAGAAATGAGATGCGATATCGCGTTTTAAGAAGCATTAGAACTCTATTGCTTCGATACGTAGACATCTGCAATCGCTACTTCCTTGCAAGGAAGTGTCGCATTTACATTCATTTGAAGTGTAGACGAGGAATACATAACACTTCGCAAATCATATTACATCTTACCATGAAACATAGAAATGAGATGCGATATCGCGTTTTAAGAAGCATTAGAACTCTATTGCTACGATAGGTAGACATCTGCAAACGCTATTTCCTTGCAAGGAAGTGTCGCATTTACATTCATTTGAAGTGTAGACGAGGAATACATAACACCTCGCAAATCATATTATATCTTACCATGAAACATAGAAATGAGATGCGATATCGCGTATTAAGAATCATAAGAACTCTATTGCTACGATACGTAGACATCTGCAAACGCTATTTCCTTGCAAGGAAGTGTCGCATTTACATTCATTTGAAGTGCAGACGAGGAATACATAACACTTCGCAAATCATATTATATCTTACCATGAAACATAGAAATGAGATGCGATATCGCGTTTTAAGAAGCACTAGAACTCTATTGCATAATAGGTAAACATCTGCAAACGCTATTTCCTAGCGAGGAAGTGTCGCATTCACATTCATTTGAAGTGTAGACGAGGAATACATAACACTTCGCAAATCATATTATATCTTACCATGAAACATAGAAATGAGATGCGATATCGCGTTTTAGGACGCATTAGAACACTATCGCTACGATACCTAGACATCTGCTGACGCTATTTCCTCGCAAGGAAGTGTCGCATTTACATTCATTTGAAGTGTAGACGGGGAATACATAACACTTCGCAAATCATATTATATCTTACCATGAAACATAGAAATGAAATGCGATATCGCGTTTTAAGAATCATAAGAACTCTATTGCTACGATACTTAGACATCTGCAAACGCTATTTCCTTGCAAGGAAGTGTCGCATTTACATTCATTTGAAGTGCAGACGAGGAATACATAACACTTCGCAAATCATATTATATCTTACCATGAAACATAGAAATGAGATGCGATATCGCGTTTTAAGAAGCATTAGAACAGTCCTGCTACGATAGGTAAACATCTGCAAACGCTATTTCCTTGCAAGGAAGTGTTGCATTTACATTCATTTGAAGTGTAGACGAGGAATACATGACACTTCGCAAATCATATTATATCTTACCATGAAACATAGAAATGAGATGCGATATCGCTTTTTAAGAAGCATTAGAAATCTATAGCTACGATACGTAGACATCTGCAAACGCTATTTCCTTGCAAGGAAGTGTCGCATTTACATTCATTTGAAGTGTAGACGAGGAATACATAACACTTCGCAAATCATATTATATCTTACCATGAAACATAGAAATGAAATGCGATATCGCGTTTTAAGAATCATAAGAACTCTATTGCTACGATACGTAGACATCTGCAAACGCTATTTCCTTGCAAGGAAGTGTCGCATTTACATTCATTTGAAGTGCAGACGAGGAATACATAACACTTCGCAAACCATATTATATCTTACCATGAAACATAGAAATGAGATGCGATATCGCGTTTTAAGAAGCATTAGAACACTCCTGCTACGATAGGTAAACATCTGCAAACGCTATTTCCTTGCAAGGAAGTGTTGCATTTACATTCATTTGAAGTGTAGACGAGGAATACATGACACTTCGCAAATCATATTATATCTTACCATGAAACATAGAAATGAGATGCTATATCACTTTTTAAGAAGCATTAGAAATCTATAGCTACGATACGTAGACATCTGCAAACGCTATTTCCTTGCTAGGAAGTGTCGCATTTACACTCATTTGAATAGTAGACGAGGAATACATGACACTTCGCAAATCATATTATATCTTACCATGAAACGTAGAAATGAGATGCGATATCGCGTTTTAAGAAGCATTACATATCTATTGCTACGATACGTAGACATCTGCAAACGCTATTTCTTTGCAAGGAAGTGTCGCATTTACATTCATTTAAGTGTGGACGAGGAATACATAACACTTCGCAAATCATATTATATCTTACCATGAAACATAGAAATGAGATGCGATATCGCGTTTTAAGAAGCATTAGAACTCTATTGCTTCGATACGTAGACATCTGCAATCGCTACTTCCTTGCAAGGAAGTGTCGCATTTACATTCATTTGAAGTGTAGACGAGGAATACATAACACTTCGCAAATCATATTACATCTTACCATGAAACATAGAAATGAGATGCGATATCGCGTTTTAAGAAGCATTAGAACTCTATTGCTACGATAGGTAGACATCTGCAAACGCTATTTCCTTGCAAGGAAGTGTCGCATTTACATTCATTTGAAGTGTAAACGAGGAATACATAACACCTCGCAAATCATATTATATCTAGCCATGAAACATAGAAATGAGATGCGACATCGCGTTTTAAGAAGCATTACATATCTATTGCTACGATACGTAGACATCTGCAAACGCTATTTCCTAGCGAGGAAGTGTCGCATTCACATTCATTTGAAGTGTAGACGAGGAATACATAACACTTCGCAAATCATATTATATCTTACCATGAAACATAGAAATGAGATGCGATATCGCGTTTTAAGAAGCATTAGAACTCTATTGCTTCGATACGTAGACATCTGCAATCGCTACTTCCTTGCAAGGAAGTGTCGCATTTACATTCATTTGAAGTGTAGACGAGGAATACATAACACTTCGCAAATCATATTACATCTTACCATGAAACATAGAAATGAGATGCGATATGGCGTTTTAAGAAGCATTAGAACTCTATTGCTACGATAGGTAGACATCTGCAAACGCTATTTCCTTGCAAGGAAGTGTCGCATTTACATTCATTTGAAGTGTAAACGAGGAATACATAACACCTCGCAAATCATATTATATCTAGCCATGAAACATAGAAATGAGATGCGACATCGCGTTTTAAGAAGCATTACATATCTATTGCTACGATACGTAGACATCTGCAAACGCTATTTCCTAGCGAGGAAGTGTCGCATTCACATTCATTTGAAGTGTAGACGAGGAATACGTAACACTTAGCAAATCATATTATATCTTACCATGAAACATAGAAATGACATGCAATATCGCGTTTTAAGAAGCATTAGAAATCTATAGCTACGATACGTAGACATCTGCAAACGCTATTTCCTTGCAAGGAAGTGACGCATTTACACTCATTTGAACAGTAGACGAGGAATACTTGACACTTCGCAAATCATATTATATCTTACCATGAAACGTAGAAATGGGATGCGATATCGCGTCTTAAGAAGCATTACATATCTATTGCTACGATACGTAGACATCTGCAAACGCTATTTCGTTGCAAGGAAGTGTCGCATTTACATTCATTTGAAGTGTAGACGAGGAATACATAACACTTCGCAAATCATATTATATCTTACCATGAAACATAGGAATGAGATGCGATATCGCGTTTTAAGAAGCATTAGACCTCTATTGCAACGATAGGTAGACATCTGCAAACGCCATTTCCTTGCAAAGAAGTGTCGCTTTTACGCTCATTTGAATAGTAGACGAGGAATACATGACACTTCGCAAATCATATTATATCTTACCATGAAACGTGGAAATGAGATGCGATATCGCGTTTTAAGAAGCATTCCATATCTATTGCTACGATACGTAGACATCTGCAAACGCTATTTCTTTGCAAGGAAGTGTCGCATTTACATTCATTTGAAGTGTAGACGAGGAGAACATAACACTTCGCAAATCATACTATATCTTACCATGAAACATAGAAATGAGATGCGATTTCGCGTTTTAAGAAGCATTAGAACTCTATTGCTACAGTTGGTAGACATCTGCAAACGCTATTTCCTAGCAAGGAAGTGTCGCATTTACATTCATTTGAGGTGTAGACGAGGAATACATAACACTTCGCAAATCATATTATATCTTACCATGAAACATAGAAATGAGATGCGATATCGCGTTTTAAGAAGCATTAGAAGTCTATAGCTACGATACGTAGACATCTGCAAACGCTATTTCCTTGCTAGGAAGTGACGCATTAACACTCATTTGAATAGTAGACGAGGAATACTTGACACTTCGCAAATCATATTATATCTTACCATGAAACGTAGAAATGGGATGCGATATCGCGTCTTAAGAAGCATTACATATCTATTGCTACGATACGTAGACATCTGCAAACGCTATTTCGTTGCAAGGAAGTGTCGCATTTACATTCATTTGAAGTGTAGACGAGGAATACATAACACTTCACAAATCATATTATATCCTACCATGAAACATGGAAATGAGATGCGATATCGCGTTTAAAGAAGCATTAGAACTCTATCGCTACGATACCTAGACATCTGCAGACGCTATTTCCTAGCAAGGAAGTGTCGCATTTACATTCAATTGAAGTGTAGACGAGGAATAAATAACACTTCGCAAATCATGTTATATCTTACCATGAAACATAGAAATGAGATGCGATATCGCGTTTTAAGAATCATCTGAACTCTATTGCTACGATACACAGACATCTGCATCCGTCATTTCCTAGCAAGGAAGTGTCGCATTCACATTCATTTGAAGTGTAGACGAGGAATACATAACACTTCGCAAATCATATTATATCTTACCATGAAACATAGAAATGAGATGCGATATCGCGTTTTAGGAAGCATTAGAACACTATCGCTACGATACCTAGGCATCTGCAGACGCTATTTCCTAGCAAGGCAGTGTCGCATTTACATTCATTTGAAGTGTAGACGAGGAATACATAACACTTCGCAAATCATATTATATCTAGCCATGAAACATAGAAATGAGATGCGACATCGCGTTTTAAGAAGCATTACATATCTATTGCTGCGATACGTAGACATCTGCAAACGCTATTTCCTAGCGAGGAAGTGTCGCATTCACATTCATTTGAAGTGTAGACGAGGAATACGTAACACTTCGCAAATCATATTATATCTTACCATGAAACATAGAAATGAGATGCAATATCGCGTTTTAAGAAGCATTAGAAATCTATAGCTACGATACGTAGACATCTGCAAACGCTATTTCCTTGCTAGGAAGTGACGCATTTACACTCATTTGGATAGTAGACGAGGAATACTTGACACTTCGCAAATCATATTATATCTTACCATGAAACGTAGAAATGAGATGCGATATCGCGTTTTAAGAAGCATTCCATATCTATTGCTACGATACGTAGACATCTGCAAACGCTATTTCTTTGCAAGGAAGTGTCGCATTTACATTCATTTGAAGTGTAGACGAGGAATACATAACACTTCGCAAATCATATTATATCCTACTATGAAACATGGAAATGAGATGCGATATCGCGTTTAAAGAAGCATTAGAACTCTATCGCTACGATACCTAGACATCTGCAGACGCTATTTCCTAGCAAGGAAGTGTCGCATTTACATTCATTTGAAGTGTAGACGTAGAATACATGACACTTCGCAAATCATATTATACCTCACCATGAAACATAGAAATGAGATGCGATGTCGCGTTTTAAGAAGCATTAGAAATCTGTTGCTACGATACGTAGACATCTGCAAACGCTATTTCTTTGCAAGGAAGTGTCGCATTTACATTCATTTGAAGTGTAGACGAGGAGAACATAACACTTCGCAAATCATACTATATCTTACCATGAAACATAGAAATGAGATGCGATTTCGCGTTTTAAGAAGCATTAGAACTCTATTGCTACAGTAGGTAGACATCTGCAAACTCTATTTCCTAGCAAGGAAGTGTCGCATTTACATTCATTTGAGGTGTAGACGAGGAAAACATAACACTTCGCAAATCATATTATATCTTACCATGAAACATAGAAATGAGATGCGATATCGCGTTTTAAGAAGCATTAGAAGTCTATAGCTACGATACGTAGACATCTGCAAACGCTATTTCCTTGCTAGGAAGTGACGCATTAACACTCATTTGAATAGTAGACGAGGAATACTTGACACCTCGCAAATCATATTATATCTTACCATGAAACGTAGAAATGGGATGCGATATCGCGTCTTAAGAAGCATTACATATCTATTGCTACGATACGTAGACATCTGCAAACGCTATTTCGTTGCAAGGAAGTGTCGCATTTACATTCATTTGAAGTGTAGACGAGGAATACATAACACTTCACAAATCATATTATATCCTACCATGAAACATGGAAATGAGATGCGATATCGCGTTTAAAGAAGCATTAGAACTCTATCGCTACGATACCTAGACATCTGCAGACGCTATTTCCTAGCAAGGAAGTGTCGCATTTACATTCAATTGAAGTGTAGACGAGGAATAAATAACACTTCGCAAATCATGTTATATCTTACCATGAAACATAGAAATGAGATGCGATATCGCGTTTTAAGAATCATCTGAACTCTATTGCTACGATACACAGACATCTGCATCCGTCATTTCCTAGCAAGGAAGTGTCGCATTCACATTCATTTGAAGTGTAGACGAGGAATACATAACACTTGGCAAATCATATTATATCTTACCATGAAAGATAGAAATGAGATGCGATATCGCGTTTTAAGAATCATAAGAACTCTATTGCTACGATACGTAGACAACTGCAAACGCTATTTCCTTGCAAGGAAGTGTCGCATTTACATTCATTTGAAGTGTAGACGAGGAATACATAACACTTCGCAAATCATATTACATCTTACCATGAAACATAGAAATGAGATGCGATATCGCGTTTTAAGAAGCATTAGAGATCTATTGCTACGATACTTACACCTCTGCAGTCGCTATTTCCTAGCAAGGAAGTGTCGCATTTACATTCATTTGAAGTGTAGACGAGGAATACATGACACTTCGCAAATCATATTATATCTTACCATGAAACATAGAAATGAGATGCGATATCGCGTTTTAAGAAGCATTAGAACTCTATTGCTACGATAGGTAGACATCTGCAAACGCTATTTCCTTGCAAGGAAGTGTCGCATTTACATTCATTTGAAGTGCAGACGAGGAATACATAACACTTCGCAAATCATATTATATCTTACCATGAAACATAGAAATGAGATGCGATATCGCGTTTTAAGAAGCATTAGAACTCTATTGCTACGATAGGTAAACATCTGCAAACGCTATTTCCTTGCAAGGAAGTGTTGCATTTACATTCATTTGAAGTGTAGACGAGGAATACATGACACTTCGCAAATCATATTATGTCTTACCATGAAACATAGAAATGAGATGCGATATCGCGTTTTAAGAAGGATTAGAAATCTATTGCTACGATATGTAGACATCTGCAAACGCTATTTCCTAGCGAGGAAGTGTCGCATTCACATTCATTTGAAGTGTAGACGAGGAATACATAACACTTCGCAAATCATATTATATCTTACCATGAAACATAGAAATGAGATGCGATATCGCGTTTTAGGAAGCATTAGAACACTATCGCTACGATACCTAGGCATCTGCAGACGCTATTTCCTAGCAAGGCAGTGTCGCATTTACATTCATTTGAAGTGTAGACGAGGAATACATAACACTTCGCAAATCATATTATATCTAGCCATGAAACATAGAAATGAGATGCGACATCGCGTTTTAAGAAGCATTACATATCTATTGCTGCGATACGTAGACATCTGCAAACGCTATTTCCTAGCGAGGAAGTGTCGCATTCACATTCATTTGAAGTGTAGACGAGGAATACGTAACACTTCGCAAATCATATTATATCTTACCATGAAACATAGAAATGAGATGCAATATCGCGTTTTAAGAAGCATTAGAAATCTATAGCTACGATACGTAGACATCTGCAAACGCTATTTCCTTGCTAGGAAGTGACGCATTTACACTCATTTGGATAGTAGACGAGGAATACTTGACACTTCGCAAATCATATTATATCTTACCATGAAACGTAGAAATGAGATGCGATATCGCGTTTTAAGAAGCATTCCATATCTATTGCTACGATACGTAGACATCTGCAAACGCTATTTCTTTGCAAGGACGTGTCGCATTTACATTCATTTGAAGTGTAGACGAGGAATACATAACACTTCGCAAATCATATTATATCCTACTATGAAACATGGAAATGAGATGCGATATCGCGTTTAAAGAAGCATTAGAACTCTATCGCTACGATACCTAGACATCTGCAGACGCTATTTCCTAGCAAGGAAGTGTCGCATTTACATTCATTTGAAGTGTAGACGTAGAATACATGACACTTCGCAAATCATATTATATCTCACCATGAAACATAGAAATGAGATGCGATGTCGCGTTTTAAGAAGCATTAGAAATCTGTTGCTACGATACGTAGACATCTGCAAACGCTATTTCTTTGCAAGGAAGTGTCGCATTTACATTCATTTGAAGTGTAGACGAGGAGAACATAACACTTCGCAAATCATACTATATCTTACCATGAAACATAGAAATGAGATGCGATTTCGCGTTTTAAGAAGCATTAGAACTCTATTGCTACAGTAGGTAGACATCTGCAAACGCTATTTCCTAGCAAGGAAGTGTCGCATTTACATTCATTTGAGGTGTAGACGAGGAAAACATAACACTTCGCAAATCATATTATATCTTACCATGAAACATAGAAATGAGATGCGATATCGCGTTTTAAGAAGCATTAGAAATCTATAGCTACGATACGTAGACATCTGCAAACGCTATTTCCTTGCTAGGAAGTGACGCATTAACACTCATTTGAATAGTAGACGAGGAATACTTGACACTTCGCAAATCATATTATATCTTACCATGAAACGTAGAAATGGGATGCGATATCGCGTCTTAAGAAGCATTACATATCTATTGCTACGATACGTAGACATCTGCAAACGCTATTTCGTTGCAAGGAAGTGTCGCATTTACATTCATTTGAAGTGTAGACGAGGAATACATAACACTTCACAAATCATATTATATCCTACCATGAAACATGGAAATGAGATGCGATATCGCGTTTAAAGAAGCATTAGAACTCTATCGCTACGATACCTAGACATCTGCAGACGCTATTTCCTAGCAAGGAAGTGTCGCATTATATTCAATTGAAGTGTAGACGAGGAATAAATAACACTTCGCAAATCATGTTATATCTTACCATGAAACATAGAAATGAGATGCGATATCGCGTTTTAAGAATCATCTGAACTCTATTGCTACGATACACAGACATCTGCATCCGTCATTTCCTAGCAAGGAAGTGTCGCATTCACATTCATTTGAAGTGTAGACGAGGAATACATAACACTTGGCAAATCATATTATATCTTACCATGAAAGATAGAAATGAGATGCGATATCGCGTTTTAAGAGTCATAAGAACTCTATTGCTACGATACGTAGACAACTGCAAACGCTATTTCCTTCCAAGGAAGTGTCGCATTTACATTCATTTGAAGTGTAGACGAGGAATACATAACACTTCGCAAATCATATTACATCTTACCATGAAACATAGAAATGAGATGCGATATCGCGTTTTAAGAAGCATTAGAAATCTATTGCTACGATACTTACACCTCTGCAGTCGCTATTTCCTAGCAAGGAAGTGTCGCATTTACATTCATTTGAAGTGTAGACGAGGAATACATGACACTTCGCAAATCATATTATATCTTACCATGAAACATAGAAATGAGATGCGATATCGCGTTTTAAGAAGCATTAGAACTCTATTGCTACGATAGGTAGACATCTGCAAACGCTATTTACTAGCGAGGAAGTGTCGCATTCACATTCATTTGAAGTGTAGACGAGGAATACATAGCACTTCGCAAATCATATTATATCTTACCATGAAAGATGGAAATGAGATGCGATATCGCGTTTTAAGAATCATAAGAACTCTATTGCTACGATACGTAGACATCTGCAAACGCTATTTCTTTGCAAGGAAGTGTCGCATTTACATTCATTTGAAGTGTAGACGAGGAATACATAACACTTCGCAAATCATACTATATCTTACCATGAAACATAGAAATGAGATGCGATTTCGCGTTTTAAGAAGCATTAGAACTCTATTGCTACGGTAGGTAGACATCTGCAAACGCTATTTCCTAGCAAGGAAGTATCGCATTTACATTCATTTGAAGTGTAGACGAGGAATACATAACACTTCGCAAATCATATTATATCTTACCATGAAAGATGGAAATGAGATGCGATATCGCGTTTTAAGAAGCATTAGAACTCTATTGCTACGATAGGTAAACATCTGCAAACGCTATTTCCTTGCAAGGAAGTGTTGCATTTACATTCAGTTGAAGTGCAGACGAGGAATACATAACACTTCGCAAATCATATTATATCTTACCATGAAACATAGAAATGAGATGCGATATCGCGTTTTAAGAAGCATTAGAACTCTATTGCTACGATAGGTAAACATCTGCAAACGCTATTTCCTTGCAAGGAAGTGTCGCATTTACATTCATTTGAATCGTATACGAGGAATGCATAACACTTCGCAATGAATATTATATCTTATCATGAAGCATAGATATGAGATGCAATATCTCGTTTTAAGAAGCATTTGAACTCTATTGCTACGATACCTAGACATCTGCAGACGCTATTTCCTAGCAAGGAAGTGTCGCATTTACATTCATTTGAAGTGTAGACGAGGAATACATGACACTTCGCAAATCATATTATACCTTACCATGAAACATAGAAATGAGATGCGATATCGCGTTTTAAGAAGCATTAGAAATCTGTTGCTACGATACGTAGACATCTGCAAACGCTATTTCCTTGCAAGGAAGTGTCGCATTTACATTCATTTGAAGTGTAGACGAGGAATACATAACACTTCGCAAATCATATTATATCTTACCATGAAAGATGGAAATGAGATGCGATATCGCGTTTTAAGAATCATAAGAACTCTATTGCTACGATACGTAGAAAACTGCAAACGCTATTTCCTTGCAAGGAAGTGTCGCATTTACATTCATTTGAATCGTATACGAGGAATGCATAACACTTCGCATATCATACTATATCTTACCATGAAACATAGAAATGAGATGTGATTTCGCGTTTTAAGAAGCATTAGAACTCTATTGCTACGGTAGGTAGACATCTGCAAGCGCTATTTCCTAGCAAGGAAGTGTCGCATTTACATTCATTTGAAGTGTAGACGAGGAATACATAACACTTCGCAAATCATATATATATCTTACCATGAAACATAGAAATGAGATGCGATATCGCGTTTTAAGAAGCATTAGAAATCTATAGCTACGATACGTAGACATCTGCAAACGCTATTTCCTTGCTAGGAAGTGACGCATTTACACTCATTTGAATAGTAGACGTGGAATACTTCACACTTCGCAAATCATATTATATCTTACCAGGAAACGTAGAAATGGGATGCGATATCGCGTCTTAAGAAGCAATCCATATCTATTGCTACGATACGTAGACATCTGCAAACGCTATTTCCTTGGAAGAAAGTGTCGCAATTACATTCATTTGAATCGTTGACGAGGAATGCATAACACTTCGCAATGAATATTATATCTTATCATGAAACATAGATATGAGATGCAATATCTCGTTCTAAGAAGCATTAGAACTCTATTGCTACGATACCTAGACATCTGCAGACGCTATTTCCTAGCAAGGAAGTGTCGCATTTACATTCATTTGAAGTGTAGACGAGGAATACATGACACTTCGCAAATCATATTATATCTTACCATGAAACATAGAAATGAGATGCGATATCGCGTTTTAAGAAGCACTAAAAATCTATTGCTACGATACGTAGACATCTGCAAACGCTATTTCTTTGCAAGGAAGTGTGGCATTTACATTCATTTGAAGTGTAGGCGAGGAATACATAACACTTCGCAAATCATATTATATCTTACCATGAATCACAGAAATGAGATGCGATATCGCGTTTTAAGAAGCATTAGAACTCTATTACTACGATAGGTAGACATCTGCAAACGCTATTTCCTTGCAAGGAAGTGTCGCATTTACATTCATTTGAAGTGTAGACGAGGAATACATAACACTTCGCAAATCATATTATATCTTACCATGAAACATAGAAATGAGATGCGATATCGCGTTTTAAGGAGCATTAGAACTCTATCGCTACGATACCTAGACATCTGCAGACGCTATTTCCTAGCAAGGAAGTGTCGCATTTACATCCATTTGAAGAGTAGACGAGGAATACATAACACTTCGCAAATCATATTATATCTTACCATGAAACATAGAAATGAGATGCTATATCGCGTTTTAAGAAGCATTAGAACTCTATTGCTACGATAGGTAAACATCTGCAAACGCTATTTCCTTGCAAGGAAGTGTCGCATTTACATTCATTTGAATCGTATACGAGGAATGCATAACACTTCGCAATGAATATTATATCTTATCATGAAGCATAGATATGAGATGCAATATCTCGTTTTAAGAAGCATTTGAACTCTATTGCTACGATACCTAGACATCTGCAGACGCTATTTCCTAGCAAGGAAGTGTCGCATTTACATTCATTTGAAGTGTAGACGAGGAATACATAACACTTCGCAAATCATATTATATCTTACCATGAAACATAGAAATGAGATGCGATATCGCGTTTTAAGGAGCATTAGAACTCTATCGCTACGATACCTAGACATCTGCAGACGCTATTTCCTAGCAAGGAAGTGTCGCATTTACATCCATTTGAAGAGTAGACGAGGAATACATAACACTTCGCAAATCATATTATATCTTACCATGAAACATAGAAATGAGATGCTATATCGCGTTTTAAGAAGCATTAGAACTCTATTGCTACGATAGGTAAACATCTGCAAACGCTATTTCCTTGCAAGGAAGTGTCGCATTCACATTCATTTGAAGTGTAGACGAGGAATACGTAACACTTCGCAAATCATATTATATCTTACCATGAAACATAGAAATGAGATGCAATATCGCGTTTTAAGAAGCATTAGAAATCTATAGCTACGATACGTAGACATCTGCAAACGCTATTTCCTTGCTAGGAAGTGACGCATTTACACTCATTTGGATAGTAGACGAGGAATACTTGACACTTCGCAAATCATATTATATCTTACCATGAAACGTAGAAATGAGATGCGATATCGCGTTTTAAGAAGCATTCCATATCTATTGCTACGATACGTAGACATCTGCAAACGCTATTTCTTTGCAAGGAAGTGTCGCATTTACATTCATTTGAAGTGTAGACGAGGAATACATAACACTTCGCAAATCATATTATATCCTACTATGAAACATGGAAATGAGATGCGATATCGCGTTTAAAGAAGCATTAGAACTCTATCGCTACGATACCTAGACATCTGCAGACGCTATTTCCTAGCAAGGAAGTGTCGCATTTACATTCATTTGAAGTGTAGACGTAGAATACATGACACTTCGCAAATCATATTATACCTCACCATGAAACATAGAAATGAGATGCGATGTCGCGTTTTAAGAAGCATTAGAAATCTGTTGCTACGATACGTAGACATCTGCAAACGCTATTTCTTTGCAAGGAAGTGTCGCATTTACATTCATTTGAAGTGTAGACGAGGAGAACATAACACTTCGCAAATCATACTATATCTTACCATGAAACATAGAAATGAGATGCGATTTCGCGTTTTAAGAAGCATTAGAACTCTATTGCTACAGTAGGTAGACATCTGCAAACGCTATTTCCTAGCAAGGAAGTGTCGCATTTACATTCATTTGAGGTGTAGACGAGGAAAACATAACACTTCGCAAATCATATTATATCTTACCATGAAACATAGAAATGAGATGCGATATCGCGTTTTAAGAAGCATTAGAAATCTATAGCTACGATACGTAGACATCTGCAAACGCTATTTCCTTGCTAGGAAGTGACGCATTAACACTCATTTGAATAGTAGACGAGGAATACTTGACACTTCGCAAATCGTATTATATCTTACCATGAAACGTAGAAATGGGATGCGATATCGCGTCTTAAGAAGCATTACATATCTATTGCTACGATACGTAGACATCTGCAAACGCTATTTCGTTGCAAGGAAGTGTCGCATTTACATTCATTTGAAGTGTAGACGAGGAATACATAACACTTCACAAATCATATTATATCCTACCATGAAACATGGAAATGAGATGCGATATCGCGTTTAAAGAAGCATTAGAACTCTATCGCTACGATACCTAGACATCTGCAGACGCTATTTCCTAGCAAGGAAGTGTCGCATTTACATTCAATTGAAGTGTAGACGAGGAATAAATAACACTTCGCAAATCATGTTATATCTTACCATGAAACATAGAAATGAGATGCGATATCGCGTTTTAAGAATCATCTGAACTCTATTGCTACGATACACAGACATCTGCATCCGTCATTTCCTAGCAAGGAAGTGTCGCATTCACATTCATTTGAAGTGTAGACGAGGAATACATAACACTTGGCAAATCATACTATATCTTACCATGAAACATAGAAATGAGATGCGATTTCGCGTTTTAAGAATCATAAGAACTCTATTGCTACGGTACGTAGACATCTGCAAACGCTATTTCTTTGCAAGGAAGTGTCGCATTTACATTCATTTGAAGTGTAGACGAGGAATACATAACACTTCGCAAATCATACTATATCTTACCATGAAACATAGAAATGAGATGCGATTTCGCGTTTTAAGAAGCATTAGAACTCTATTGCTACGGTAGGTAGACATCTGCAAACGCTATTTCCTAGCAAGGAAGTATCGCATTTACATTCATTTGAAGTGTAGACGAGGAATACATAACACTTCGCAAATCATATTATATCTTACCATGAAAGATGGAAATGAGATGCGATATCGCGTTTTAAGAAGCATTAGAACTCTATTGCTACGATAGGTAAACATCTGCAAACGCTATTTCCTTGCAAGGAAGTGTTGCATTTACATTCAGTTGAAGTGCAGACGAGGAATACATAACACTTCGCAAATCATATTATATCTTACCATGAAACATAGAAATGAGATGCGATATCGCGTTTTAAGAAGCATTAGAACTCTATTGCTACGATAGGTAAACATCTGCAAACGCTATTTCCTTGCAAGGAAGTGTCGCATTTACATTCATTTGAATCGTATACGAGGAATGCATAACACTTCGCAATGAATATTATATCTTATCATGAAGCATAGATATGAGATGCAATATCTCGTTTTAAGAAGCATTTGAACTCTATTGCTACGATACCTAGACATCTGCAGACGCTATTTCCTAGCAAGGAAGTGTCGCATTTACATTCATTTGAAGTGTAGACGAGGAATACATGACACTTCGCAAATCATATTATACCTTACCATGAAACATAGAAATGAGATGCGATATCGCGTTTTAAGAAGCATTAGAAATCTGTTGCTACGATACGTAGACATCTGCAAACGCTATTTCCTTGCAAGGAAGTGTCGCATTTACATTCATTTGAAGTGTAGACGAGGAATACATAACACTTCGCAAATCATATTATATCTTACCATGAAAGATGGAAATGAGATGCGATATCGCGTTTTAAGAATCATAAGAACTCTATTGCTACGATACGTAGAAAACTGCAAACGCTATTTCCTTGCAAGGAAGTGTCGCATTTACATTCATTTGAATCGTATACGAGGAATGCATAACACTTCGCATATCATACTATATCTTACCATGAAACATAGAAATGAGATGTGATTTCGCGTTTTAAGAAGCATTAGAACTCTATTGCTACGGTAGGTAGACATCTGCAAGCGCTATTTCCTAGCAAGGAAGTGTCGCATTTACATTCATTTGAAGTGTAGACGAGGAATACATAACACTTCGCAAATCATATATATATCTTACCATGAAACATAGAAATGAGATGCGATATCGCGTTTTAAGAAGCATTAGAAATCTATAGCTACGATACGTAGACATCTGCAAACGCTATTTCCTTGCTAGGAAGTGACGCATTTACACTCATTTGAATAGTAGACGTGGAATACTTCACACTTCGCAAATCATATTATATCTTACCAGGAAACGTAGAAATGGGATGCGATATCGCGTCTTAAGAAGCAATCCATATCTATTGCTACGATACGTAGACATCTGCAAACGCTATTTCCTTGGAAGAAAGTGTCGCAATTACATTCATTTGAATCGTTGACGAGGAATGCATAACACTTCGCAATGAATATTATATCTTATCATGAAACATAGATATGAGATGCAATATCTCGTTCTAAGAAGCATTAGAACTCTATTGCTACGATACCTAGACATCTGCAGACGCTATTTCCTAGCAAGGAAGTGTCGCATTTACATTCATTTGAAGTGTAGACGAGGAATACATGACACTTCGCAAATCATATTATATCTTACCATGAAACATAGAAATGAGATGCGATATCGCGTTTTAAGAAGCACTAAAAATCTATTGCTACGATACGTAGACATCTGCAAACGCTATTTCTTTGCAAGGAAGTGTGGCATTTACATTCATTTGAAGTGTAGGCGAGGAATACATAACACTTCGCAAATCATATTATATCTTACCATGAATCACAGAAATGAGATGCGATATCGCGTTTTAAGAAGCATTAGAACTCTATTACTACGATAGGTAGACATCTGCAAACGCTATTTCCTTGCAAGGAAGTGTCGCATTTACATTCATTTGAAGTGTAGACGAGGAATACATAACACTTCGCAAATCATATTATATCTTACCATGAAACATAGAAATGAGATGCGATATCGCGTTTTAAGGAGCATTAGAACTCTATCGCTACGATACCTAGACATCTGCAGACGCTATTTCCTAGCAAGGAAGTGTCGCATTTACATCCATTTGAAGAGTAGACGAGGAATACATAACACTTCGCAAATCATATTATATCTTACCATGAAACATAGAAATGAGATGCTATATCGCGTTTTAAGAAGCATTAGAACTCTATTGCTACGATAGGTAAACATCTGCAAACGCTATTTCCTTGCAAGGAAGTGTCGCATTTACATTCATTTGAATCGTATACGAGGAATGCATAACACTTCGCAATGAATATTATATCTTATCATGAAGCATAGATATGAGATGCAATATCTCGTTTTAAGAAGCATTTGAACTCTATTGCTACGATACCTAGACATCTGCAGACGCTATTTCCTAGCAAGGAAGTGTCGCATTTACATTCATTTGAAGTGTAGACGAGGAATACATAACACTTCGCAAATCATATTATATCTTACCATGAAACATAGAAATGAGATGCGATATCGCGTTTTAAGGAGCATTAGAACTCTATCGCTACGATACCTAGACATCTGCAGACGCTATTTCCTAGCAAGGAAGTGTCGCATTTACATCCATTTGAAGAGTAGACGAGGAATACATAACACTTCGCAAATCATATTATATCTTACCATGAAACATAGAAATGAGATGCTATATCGCGTTTTAAGAAGCATTAGAACTCTATTGCTACGATAGGTAAACATCTGCAAACGCTATTTCCTTGCAAGGAAGTGTCGCATTCACATTCATTTGAAGTGTAGACGAGGAATACGTAACACTTCGCAAATCATATTATATCTTACCATGAAACATAGAAATGAGATGCAATATCGCGTTTTAAGAAGCATTAGAAATCTATAGCTACGATACGTAGACATCTGCAAACGCTATTTCCTTGCTAGGAAGTGACGCATTTACACTCATTTGGATAGTAGACGAGGAATACTTGACACTTCGCAAATCATATTATATCTTACCATGAAACGTAGAAATGAGATGCGATATCGCGTTTTAAGAAGCATTCCATATCTATTGCTACGATACGTAGACATCTGCAAACGCTATTTCTTTGCAAGGAAGTGTCGCATTTACATTCATTTGAAGTGTAGACGAGGAATACATAACACTTCGCAAATCATATTATATCCTACTATGAAACATGGAAATGAGATGCGATATCGCGTTTAAAGAAGCATTAGAACTCTATCGCTACGATACCTAGACATCTGCAGACGCTATTTCCTAGCAAGGAAGTGTCGCATTTACATTCATTTGAAGTGTAGACGTAGAATACATGACACTTCGCAAATCATATTATACCTCACCATGAAACATAGAAATGAGATGCGATGTCGCGTTTTAAGAAGCATTAGAAATCTGTTGCTACGATACGTAGACATCTGCAAACGCTATTTCTTTGCAAGGAAGTGTCGCATTTACATTCATTTGAAGTGTAGACGAGGAGAACATAACACTTCGCAAATCATACTATATCTTACCATGAAACATAGAAATGAGATGCGATTTCGCGTTTTAAGAAGCATTAGAACTCTATTGCTACAGTAGGTAGACATCTGCAAACGCTATTTCCTAGCAAGGAAGTGTCGCATTTACATTCATTTGAGGTGTAGACGAGGAAAACATAACACTTCGCAAATCATATTATATCTTACCATGAAACATAGAAATGAGATGCGATATCGCGTTTTAAGAAGCATTAGAAATCTATAGCTACGATACGTAGACATCTGCAAACGCTATTTCCTTGCTAGGAAGTGACGCATTAACACTCATTTGAATAGTAGACGAGGAATACTTGACACTTCGCAAATCGTATTATATCTTACCATGAAACGTAGAAATGGGATGCGATATCGCGTCTTAAGAAGCATTACATATCTATTGCTACGATACGTAGACATCTGCAAACGCTATTTCGTTGCAAGGAAGTGTCGCATTTACATTCATTTGAAGTGTAGACGAGGAATACATAACACTTCACAAATCATATTATATCCTACCATGAAACATGGAAATGAGATGCGATATCGCGTTTAAAGAAGCATTAGAACTCTATCGCTACGATACCTAGACATCTGCAGACGCTATTTCCTAGCAAGGAAGTGTCGCATTTACATTCAATTGAAGTGTAGACGAGGAATAAATAACACTTCGCAAATCATGTTATATCTTACCATGAAACATAGAAATGAGATGCGATATCGCGTTTTAAGAATCATCTGAACTCTATTGCTACGATACACAGACATCTGCATCCGTCATTTCCTAGCAAGGAAGTGTCGCATTCACATTCATTTGAAGTGTAGACGAGGAATACATAACACTTGGCAAATCATATTATATCTTACCATGAAAGATAGAAATGAGATGCGATATCGCGTTTTAAGAGTCATAAGAACTCTATTGCTACGATACGTAGACAACTGCAAACGCTATTTCCTTCCAAGGAAGTGTCGCATTTACATTCATTTGAAGTGTAGACGAGGAATACATAACACTTCGCAAATCATATTACATCTTACCATGAAACATAGAAATGAGATGCGATATCGCGTTTTAAGAAGCATTAGAAATCTATTGCTACGATACTTACACCTCTGCAGTCGCTATTTCCTAGCAAGGAAGTGTCGCATTTACATTCATTTGAAGTGTAGACGAGGAATACATGACACTTCGCAAATCATATTATATCTTACCATGAAACATAGAAATGAGATGCGATATCGCGTTTTAAGAAGCATTAGAACTCTTTTGCTACGATAGGTAGACATCTGCAAACGCTATTTCCTTGCAAGGAAGTGTCGCATTTACATTCATTTGAAGTGCAGACGAGGAATACATAACACTTCGCAAATCATATTATATCTTACCATGAAACATAGAAATGAGATGCGATATCGCGTTTTAAGAAGCATTAGAACTCTATTGCTACGATAGGTAAACATCTGCAAACGCTATTTCCTTGCAAGGAAGTGTTGCATTTACATTCATTTGAAGTGTAGACGAGGAATACATGACACTTCGCAAATCATATTATGTCTTACCATGAAACATAGAAATGAGATGCGATATCGCGTTTTAAGAAGGATTAGAAATCCATTGCTACGATATGTAGACATCTGCAAACGCTATTTCCTAGCGAGGAAGTGTCGCATTCACATTCATTTGAAGTGTAGACGAGGAATACATAACACTTCGCAAATCATATTATATCTTACCATGAAACATAGAAATGAGATGCGATATCGCGTTTTAGGAAGCATTAGAACACTATCGCTACGATACCTAGGCATCTGCAGACGCTATTTCCTAGCAAGGAAGTGTCGCATTTACATTCATTTGAAGTGTAGACGAGGAATACATAACACTTCGCAAATCATATTATATCTAGCCATGAAACATAGAAATGAGATGCGACATCGCGTTTTAAGAAGCATTACATATCTATTGCTGCGATACGTAGACATCTGCAAACGCTATTTCCTAGCGAGGAAGTGTCGCATTCACATTCATTTGAAGTGTAGACGAGGAATACATAACACTTCGCAAATCATATTATATCTTACCATGAAACATAGAAATGAGATGCGATATCGCGTTTTAGGGAGCATTAGAACACTATCGCTACGATACCTAGGCATCTGCAGACGCTATTTCCTAGCAAGGAAGTGTCGCATTTACATTCATTTGAAGTGTAGACGAGGAATACATAACACTTCGCAAATCATATTATATCTAGCCATGAAACATAGAAATGAGATGCGACATCGCGTTTTAAGAAGCATTACATATCTATTGCTACGATACGTAGACAACTGCAAACGCTATTTCCTTCCAAGGAAGTGTCGCATTTACATTCATTTGAAGTGTAGACGAGGAATACATAACACTTCGCAAATCATATTACATCTTACCATGAAACATAGAAATGAGATGCGATATCGCGTTTTAAGAAGCATTAGAAATCTATTGCTACGATACTTACACCTCTGCAGTCGCTATTTCCTAGCAAGGAAGTGTCGCATTTACATTCATTTGAAGTGTAGACGAGGAATACATGACACTTCGCAAATCATATTATATCTTACCATGAAACATAGAAATGAGATGCGATATCGCGTTTTAAGAAGCATTAGAACTCTATTGCTACGATAGGTAGACATCTGCAAACGCTATTTCCTTGCAAGGAAGTGTCGCATTTACATTCATTTGAAGTGCAGACGAGGAATACATAACACTTCGCAAATCATATTATATCTTACCATGAAACATAGAAATGAGATGCGATATCGCGTTTTAAGAAGCATTAGAACTCTATTGCTACGATAGGTAAACATCTGCAAACGCTATTTCCTTGCAAGGAAGTGTTGCATTTACATTCATTTGAAGTGTAGACGAGGAATACATGACACTTCGCAAATCATATTATGTCTTACCATGAAACATAGAAATGAGATGCGATATCGCGTTTTAAGAAGGATTAGAAATCCATTGCTACGATATGTAGACATCTGCAAACGCTATTTCCTAGCGAGGAAGTGTCGCATTCACATTCATTTGAAGTGTAGACGAGGAATACATAACACTTCGCAAATCATATTATATCTTACCATGAAACATAGAAATGAGATGCGATATCGCGTTTTAGGAAGCATTAGAACACTATCGCTACGATACCTAGGCATCTGCAGACGCTATTTCCTAGCAAGGAAGTGTCGCATTTACATTCATTTGAAGTGTAGACGAGGAATACATAACACTTCGCAAATCATATTATATCTAGCCATGAAACATAGAAATGAGATGCGACATCGCGTTTTAAGAAGCATTACATATCTATTGCTGCGATACGTAGACATCTGCAAACGCTATTTCCTAGCGAGGAAGTGTCGCATTCACATTCATTTGAAGTGTAGACGAGGAATACATAACACTTCGCAAATCATATTATATCTTACCATGAAACATAGAAATGAGATGCGATATCGCGTTTTAGGGAGCATTAGAACACTATCGCTACGATACCTAGGCATCTGCAGACGCTATTTCCTAGCAAGGAAGTGTCGCATTTACATTCATTTGAAGTGTAGACGAGGAATACATAACACTTCGCAAATCATATTATATCTAGCCATGAAACATAGAAATGAGATGCGACATCGCGTTTTAAGAAGCATTACATATCTATTGCTGCGATACGTAGACATCTGCAAACGCTATTTACTAGCGAGGAAGTGTCGCATTCACATTCATTTGAAGTGTAGACGAGGAATACATAGCACTTCGCAAATCATATTATATCTTACCATGAAAGATGGAAATGAGATGCGATATCGCGTTTTAAGAATCATAAGAACTCTATTGCTACGATACGTAGACATCTGCAAACGCTATTTCTTTGCAAGGAAGTGTCGCATTTACATTCATTTGAAGTGTAGACGAGGAATACATAACATTTCGCAAATCATACTATATCTTACCATGAAACATAGAAATGAGATGCGATTTCGCGTTTTAAGAAGCATTAGAACTCTATTGCTACGGTAGGTAGACATCTGCAAACGCTATTTCCTAGCAAGGAAGTGTCGCATTTACATTCATTTGAAGTGTAGACGAGGAATACATAACACTTCGCAAATCATATTATATCTTACCATGAAAGATGGAAATGAGATGCGATATCGCGTTTTAAGAAGCATTAGAACTCTATTGCTACGATAGGTAAACATCTGCAAACGCTATTTCCTTGCAAGGAAGTGTTGCATTTACATTCAGTTGAAGTGCAGACGAGGAATACATAACACTTCGCAAATCATATTATATCTTACCATGAAACATAGAAATGAGATGCGATATCGCGTTTTAAGAAGCATTAGAACTCTATTGCTACGATAGGTAAACATCTGCAAACGCTATTTCCTTGCAAGGAAGTGTCGCATTTACATTCATTTGAATCGTATACGAGGAATGCATAACACTTCGCAATGAATATTATATCTTATCATGAAGCATAGATATGAGATGCAATATCTCGTTTTAAGAAGCATTTGAACTCTATTGCTACGATACCTAGACATCTGCAGACGCTATTTCCTAGCAAGGAAGTGTCGCATTTACATTCATTTGTAGTGTAGACGAGGAATACATGACACTTCGCAAATCATATTATACCTTACCATGAAACATAGAAATGAGATGTGATATCGCGTTTTAAGAAGCATTAGAAATCTGTTGCTACGATACGTAGACATCTGCAAACGCTATTTCCTTGCAAGGAAGTGTCGCATTTACATTCATTTGAAGTGTAGACGAGGAATACATAACACTTCGCAAATCATATTATATCTTACCATGAAAGATGGAAATGAGATGCGATATCGCGTTTTAAGAATCATAAGAACTCTATTGCTACGATACGTAGAAAACTGCAAACGCTATTTCCTTGCAAGGAAGTGTCGCATTTACATTCATTTGAATCGTATACGAGGAATGCATAACACTTCGCATATCATACTATATCTTACCATGAAACATAGAAATGAGATGTGATTTCGCGTTTTAAGAAGCATTAGAACTCTATTGCTACGGTAGGTAGACATCTGCAAGCGCTATTTCCTAGCAAGGAAGTGTCGCATTTACATTCATTTGAAGTGTAGACGAGGAATACATAACACTTCGCAAATCATATATATATCTTACCATGAAACATAGAAATGAGATGCGATATCGCGTTTTAAGAAGCATTAGAAATCTATAGCTACGATACGTAGACATCTGCAAACGCTATTTCCTTGCTAGGAAGTGACGCATTTACACTCATTTGAATAGTAGACGTGGAATACTTCACACTTCGCAAATCATATTATATCTTACCAGGAAACGTAGAAATGGGATGCGATATCGCGTCTTAAGAAGCAATCCATATCTATTGCTACGATACGTAGACATCTGCAAACGCTATTTCCTTGGAAGAAAGTGTCGCAATTACATTCATTTGAATCGTTGACGAGGAATGCATAACACTTCGCAATGAATATTATATCTTATCATGAAACATAGATATGAGATGCAATATCTCGTTCTAAGAAGCATTAGAACTCTATTGCTACGATACCTAGACATCTGCAGACGCTATTTCCTAGCAAGGAAGTGTCGCATTTACATTCATTTGAAGTGTAGACGAGGAATACATGACACTTCGCAAATCATATTATATCTTACCATGAAACATAGAAATGAGATGCGATATCGCGTTTTAAGAAGCACTAAAAATCTATTGCTACGATACGTAGACATCTGCAAACGCTATTTCTTTGCAAGGAAGTGTGGCATTTACATTCATTTGAAGTGTAGGCGAGGAATACATAACACTTCGCAAATCATATTATATCTTACCATGAATCACAGAAATGAGATGCGATATCGCGTTTTAAGAAGCATTAGAACTCTATCGCTACGATACCTAGACATCTGCAGACGCTATTTCCTAGCAAGGAAGTGTCGCATTTACATCCATTTGAAGAGTAGACGAGGAATACATAACACTTCGCAAATCATATTATATCTTACCATGAAACATAGAAATGAGATGCTATATCGCGTTTTAAGAAGCATTAGAACGCTATCGCTACGATACCTAGACATCTCCAGACGCTATTTCCTAGCAAGGAAGTGCCGCATTTACATTCATTTGAAGTGTAGACGAGGAATACATAACACTTCGCAAATCATATTATATCTTACCATGAAACATAGAAATGAGATGCGTTATCGCGTTTTAAGTATCATAAGAACACTATTGCTACGATACGTAGACATCTGCAAACGCTACTTCCTAGCAAGGAAGTGTCGCATTTACATTCATTTGAAGTGTAGACGAGGAATACATGACACTTCGCAAATCATATTATATCTTACCATGAAACATAGAAATGAAATGCGATATCGCGTTTTAAGAAGCACAAAAAATCTATTGCTACGATACGTAGACATCTGCAAACGCTATTTCTTTGCAAGGAAGTGTCGCATTTACATTCATTTGAAGTGTAGACGAGGAATACATGACACTTCGCAAATCATATTATATCTTACCATGAAACATAGAAATGAGATGCGATGTCGCGTTTTAAGAAGAACTAGAAATCTATTGCTACGATACGTAGACATCTGCAAACGCTATTTCCTAGCGAGGAAGTGTCGCATTTACATTCATTTGAAGTGTAGGCGAGGAATACATAACACCTCGCAAATCATATTATATCTTACCATGAAACATAGAAATAAGATGCAATATCGCGTTTTAAGTATCATAAGAACTCTATTGCTACGATACGTAGACATCTGTAGACGCTATTTCCTTGCAAGGAAGTGTCGCATTTACATTCATTTGAAGTGTAGGCGAGGAATACATAACACTTCGCAAATCATATTATATCTTACCATGAAACACAGAAATGAGATGCGATATCGCGTTTTAAGAAGCATTAGAACCCTATTGCTACGATAGGTAGACATCTGCAAACGCTATTTCTTTGCAAGGAAGTGTCGCATTTACATTCATTTGAAGTGTAGACGAGGAATACATAACACTTCGCAAATCATATTATATCTTACCATGAAACATAGGAATGAGATGCGTTATCGCGTTTTAAGAATCATAAGAACACTATTGCTACGATACGTAGACATCTGCAAAAGCTACTTCCTAGCAAGGAAGTGTCGCATTTACATTCATTTGAAGTGTAGACGAGGAATACAAAGCACTTCGCAAATCATATTATATCTTACCATGAAACATAGAAATGAGATGCGATATCGCGTTTTAAGAATCATAAGAACACTATTGCTACGATACGTAGACATCTGCAAACGCTATTTCCTAGCAAGGAAGTGTCGCATTCACATTCATTTGAAGTGTAGACGAGGAATACATAACACTTCGCAAATCCTATTATATCTTACCATGAAAGACAGAAATGAGATGCGATATCGCGTTTTAAGAATCATAAGAACTCTATTGCTACGATACGTAGACAACTGCAAACGCTATTTCCTTGCAAGGAAGCGTCGCATTTACATTCATTTGAATCGTAGACGAGGAATGCATAACACTTCGCAATGAATATCATATCTTATCATGAAACATAGATATGAGATGCAATATCTCGTTTTAAGAAGCATTGGAACTCTATTTCTACGATACCTAGACATCTGCAGACGCTATTTCCTAGCAAGGAAGTGTCGCATTTACATTCATTTGAAGTGTAGACGAGGAATACATGACACTTCGCAAATCATATTATATCTTACCATGAAACATAGAAATAAGATGCAATATCGCGTTTTAAGAATTATAAGAACTCTATTGCTACGATAGGTAGACATCTGCAGACGCTATTTCCTTGCAAAGAAGTGTCGCATTTACATTCATTTGAAGTGTAGACGAGGAATACATAACACTTCGCAAATCATATTATATCTTAACATGAAACATAGAAATGAGATGCGGTATCGCGTTTTAAGAAGCATTAGAACTCTATTGCTACGATAGGTAGACATCTGCAAACGCTATTTCCTTGCAAGGAAGTGTCGCATTTACATTCATTTGAAGTGTAGACGAGGAATACATAACACCTCGCAAATCATATTATATCTTACCATGAAACATAGAAATGAGATGCGATATCGCGTATTAAGAATCATAAGAACTCTATTGCTACGATACGTAGACATCTGCAAGCGCTATTTCCTTGCAAGGAAGTGTCCCATTTACATTCATTTGAAGTGTATACGAGGAACACATAACACTTCGCAAATCATACTATATCTTACCATGAAACATAGAAATGAGATGCGATGTCGCGTTTTAAGAAGCATTAGAAATCTATTGCTACGATACGTAGACATCTGCAAACGCTATTTCCTAGCGAGGTAGTGTCGCATTCACATTCATATGAAGTGTAGACGAGGAATACATAATACTTCGCAAATCATATTATATCTTACCATGAAACATTGAAATGAGATGCGATATCTCGTTTTAAGAAGCATTAGAACACTATTGCTACGATAGGTAGACAACTGCAAACGCTATTTCCTAGCAAGGAAGTGTCGCATTTACATTCATTTGAAGTGTAGACGAGGAATACATAACACTTCGCAAATCATATTATATCTAGCCATGAAACATAGAAATGAGATGCGACATCGCGTTTTAAGAAGCATTACATATCTATTGCTACGATTCGTAGACGTCTGCAAACGCTATTTCCTTGCAAGGAAGTGTTGCATTTACATTCATTTGAAGTGTAGAGGAGGAATACATGACACTTTGCAAATCATATTATGCCTTACGATGAAACATAGAAATGAGATGCGATATCGCGTTTTAAGAAGGATTAGAAATCTATTGCTACGATATGTAGACATCTGCAGACGCTATTTCCTAGCGAGGAAGTGTCGCATTCACATTCATTTGAAGTGTAGACGAGGAATACATAACACTTCGCAAATCATATTATATCTAGCCATGAAACATAGAAATGAGATGCGACATCGCGTTTTAAGAAGCATTACATATCTATTGCTACGATTCGTAGACGTCTGCAAACGCTATTTCCTAGCGAGGAAGTGTCGCATTCACATTCATTTGAAGTGTAGACGAGGAATACATAACACTTCGCAAATCATACTATATCCTACCATGAAAGATGGAAATGAGATGCGATATCGCGTTTTAAGAATCATAAGAACTCTATTGCTACGATACGTAGAAAACTGCAAACGCTATTTCCTTGCAAGGAAGTGTCGCATTTACATTCATTTGAATCGCATACGAGGAATGCATAACACTTCGCAATGAATATTATATCTTATCATGAGACATAGATATAGGATGCAATATCTCGTTTTAAGAAGCATTTGAACACTATTGCTTCGATAAGTAGACATCAGCAAACGCTATTTGCTTGCAAGGAAGTGTCGCATTTACATTCATTTGATGTGTAGACGAGGAATACATAACACTTCGCAAATCATATTATATCTTACCATGAAACATAGAAATGAGATGCGATATCTCGTTTTAAGAAGCATTAGAACACTATTGCTACGATAGGTAGACAACTGCAAACGCTATTTCCTTGCAAGGAAGTGTCGCATTTACATTCATTTGAAGTGTAGAGGAGGAATACATAACACTTCGCAAATCATATTATATCTTACCATGAAACATAGAAATGAGATGCGATGTCGCGTTTTAAGAAGCATTAGAAAGCTATTGCTACGATACGTAGACATCTGCAAACGCTATTTCCTAGCGAGGAAGTGTCGCATTCACATTCATTTGAAGTGTAGACGAGGAATACATAACACTTCGCAAATCGTATTATATCTTACCATGAAACATAGAAATGAGATGCGATATCGCGTTTTAAGAATCATAAGAACTCTATTGCTACGATACGTAGACAACTGCAAACGCTATTTCCTTGCATGGAAGTGTCGCATTTACATTCATTTGAGTCGCATACGAGGAATGCATAACACTTCGCAATGAATATTATATCTTATCATGAAACATAGATATGAGATGCAATATCTCGTTTTAAGAAGCATTTGAACTCTATTGCTTCGATACGTAGACGTATCAGCAAACGCTATTTCCTTGCAAGGAAGTGTCGCATTTACATTCATTTGAAGTGTAGTCGAGGAATACATAACACTTCGCAAATCATATTATATCTTACCATGAAACATAGAAATGAGATGCGATATCTCGTTTTAAGAAGCATTAGAACACTATTGCTACGATAGGTAGACAACTGCAAACGCTATTTCCTTGCAAGGAAGTGTCGCATTTACATTCATTTGAAGTGTAGAGGAGGAATACATAACACTTCGCAAATCATATTATATCTTACCATGAAACATAGAAATGAGATGCGATATCGCGTTTTAAGAAGCATTAGAAAGCTATTGCTACGATACGTAGACATCTGCAAACGCTATTACCTAGCGAGGAGGTATCGCATTCACATTCATTTGAAGTGTAGGCGAGAAATACATAACACTTCGCAAATCATGTTATATCTTACCATGAAACATAGAAATGAGATGCGATATCGCGTTTTAAGAAGCATTAGAAAGCTATTGCTACGATACGTAGACATCTGCAAACGCTATTTTCTAGCGTGGAAGTATCGCATTCACATTCATTTGAAGTGTAGACGAGGAATACATAACACTACGCAAATCATGTTATATCTTACCATGAAACATAGAAATGAGATGCGATATCGCGTTTTAGGAAGCATTAGAAAGCTGTTGCTACGATACGTAGACATATGCAAACGCTATTTCCTTGCAAGGAAGTGTTGCATTTACATTCATTTGAAGTGTAGACGAGGAATACATGACACTTTGCAAATCATATTATGTCTTACCATGAAACATAGGAATGAGATGCGATATCGCGTTTTAAGAAGGATTAGAAATCTATTGCTACGATAGGTAGACATCTGCAAACGCTATTTCCTAGCGAGGAAGTGTCGCATTCACATTCATTTGAAGTGTAGACGAGGAATACATAACACTTCGCAAATCATATTATATCTTACCATGAAACATAGAAATGAGATGCGATATCGCGTTTTAGGAAGCATTAGAACACTATCGCTACGATACCTAGACATCTGCAGACGCTATTTCCTAGCAAGGAAGTGTCGCATTTACATTCATTTGAAGTGTAGACGAGGAATACATAACACTTCGCAAATCATATTATATCTAGCCATGAAACATAGAAATGAGATGCGACATCGCGTTTTAAGAAGCATTACATATCTATTGCTACGATACGTAGACGTCTGCAAACGCTATTTCCTAGCAAGGAAGTGTCGCATTCACATTCATTTGAAGTGTAGACGAGGAATACATAACACTTCGCAAATCATATTATATCCTACCATGAAAGATGGAAATGAGATGCGATATCGCGTTTTAAGAATCATAAGAACTCTATTGCTACGATACGTAGAAAACTGCAAACGCTATTTCCTTGCAAGGAAGTGTCGCATTCACATTCATTTGAATCGCATACGAGGAATGCATAACACTTCGCAATGAATATTATATCTTAACATGAGACATAGATATAGGATGCAATATCTCGTTTTAAGAAGCATTTGAACACTATTGCTTCGATACGTAGACATCAGCAAACGCTATTTGCTTGCAAGGAAGTGTCGCATTTACATTCATTTGATGTGTAGACGAGGAATACATGACACTTCGCAAATCATATTACGTCTTACCATGAAACATAGAAATGAGATGCGATATCGCGTTTTAAGAAGGATTAGAAATCTATTGCTACGATATGTAGACATCTGCAAACGCTATTTCCTAGCGAGGAAGTGTCGCATTTACATTCATTTGAAGTGCAGACGAGGAATACATAACACTTCGCAAACCATATTATATCTTACCATGAAACATAGAAATGAGATGCGATATCGCGTTTTAAGAAGCATTAGAACTCTATCGCTACGATAGGTAAACATCTGCAAACGCTATTTCCTTGCAAGGAAGTGTTGCATTTACATTCGTTTGAAGTGTAGACGAGGAATACATGACACTTCGCAAATCATATTATGTCTTACCATGAAACATAGAAATGAGATGCGATATCGCGTTTTAGGAAGCATTAGAACACTATCGCTACGATACCTAGACATCTGCAGACGCTATTTCCTAGCAAGGAAGTGTCGCATTTACATTCATTTGAAGTGTAGACGAGGAATACATAACACTTCGCAAATCATATTATATCTAGCCATGAAACATAGAAATGAGATGCGACATCGCGTTTTAAGAAGCATTAGAAATCTATTGCTACGATACGTAGACATCTGCAAACGCTATTTCCTAGCGAGGTAGTGTCGCATTCACATTCATATGAAGTGTAGACGAGGAATACATAATACTTCGCAAATCATATTATATCTTACCATGAAACATTGAAATGAGATGCGATATCTCGTTTTAAGAAGCATTAGAACACTATTGCTACGATAGGTAGACAAATGCAAACGCTATTTCCTAGCAAGGAAGTGTCGCATTTACATTCATTTGAAGTGTAGACGAGGAATACATAACACTTCGCAAATCATATTATATCTAGCCATGAAACATAGAAATGAGATGCGACATCGCGTTTTAAGAAGCATTACATATCTATTGCTACGATTCGTAGACGTCTGCAAACGCTATTTCCTTGCAAGGAAGTGTTGCATTTACATTCATTTGAAGTGTAGAGGAGGAATACATGACACTTTGCAAATCATATTATGCCTTACGATGAAACATAGAAATGAGATGCGATATCGCGTTTTAAGAAGGATTTGAAATCTATTGCTACGATATGTAGACATCTGCAGACGCTATTTCCTAGCGAGGAAGTGTCGCATTCACATTCATTTGAAGTGTAGACGAGGAATACATAACACTTCGCAAATCATATTATATCTTACCATGAAACATAGAAATGAGATGCGATATCGCGTTTTAGGAAGCATTAGAACACTATCGCTACGATACCTAGACATCTGCAGACGCTATTTCCTAGCAAGGAAGTGTCGCATTTACATTCATTTGAAGTGTAGACGAGGAATACATAACACTTCGCAAATCATATTATATCTAGCCATGAAACATAGAAATGAGATGCGACATCGCGTTTTAAGAAGCATTACATATCTATTGCTACGATTCGTAGACGTCTGCAAACGCTATTTCCTAGCGAGGAAGTGTCGCATTCACATTCATTTGAAGTGTAGACGAGGAATACATAACACTTCGCAAATCATACTATATCCTACCATGAAAGATGGAAATGAGATGCGATATCGCGTTTTAAGAATCATAAGAACTCTATTGCTACGATACGTAGAAAACTGCAAACGCTATTTCCTTGCAAGGAAGTGTCGCATTTACATTCATTTGAATCGCATACGAGGAATGCATAACACTTCGCAATGAATATTATATCTTATCATGAGACATAGATATAGGATGCAATATCTCGTTTTAAGAAGCATTTGAACACTATTGCTTCGATAAGTAGACATCAGCAAACGCTATTTGCTTGCAAGGAAGTGTCGCATTTACATTCATTTGATGTGTAGACGAGGAATACATAACACTTCGCAAATCATATTATATCTTACCATGAAACATAGAAATGAGATGCGATATCTCGTTTTAAGAAGCATTAGAACACTATTGCTACGATAGGTAGACAACTGCAAACGCTATTTCCTTGCAAGGAAGTGTCGCATTTACATTCATTTGAAGTGTAGAGGAGGAATACATAACACTTCGCAAATCATATTATATCTTACCATGAAACATAGAAATGAGATGCGATATCGCGTTTTAAGAAGCATTAGAAAGCTATTGCTACGATACGTAGACATCTGCAAACGCTATTACCTAGCGAGGAGGTATCGCATTCACATTCATTTGAAGTGTAGGCGAGAAATACATAACACTTCGCAAATCATGTTATATCTTACCATGAAACATAGAAATGAGATGCGATATCGCGTTTTAAGAAGCATTAGAAAGCTATTGCTACGATACGTAGACATCTGCAAACGCTATTTCTTTGCAAGGAAGTGTCGCATTTACATTCATTTGAAGTGTAGACGAGGAATACATAGCACTTCGCAAATCATGCTATATCTTACCATGAAACATAGAAATGAGATGCGATTTCGCGTTTTAAGAAGCATTAGAACTCTATCGCTACGATACCTAGACATCTGCAGACGCTATTTCCTAGCAAGGAAGTGTCGCATTTACATTCATTTGAAGTGTAGACGAGGAATACATAACACTTCGCAAATCATATTATATCTTACCATGAAAGATAGAAATGAGATGCGATATCGCGTTTTAAGAATCATAAGAACTCTATTGCTACGATACGTAGACAACTGCAAACGCTATTTCCTTGCAAGGAAGTGTCGCATTTACATTCATTTGAAGTGTAGACGAGGAATACATGACACTTCGCAAATCATATTATATCTTACCGTGAAACATAGAAATGAAATGCGATATCGCGTTTTAAGAAGCACTAAAAATCTATTGCTACGATACGTAGACATCTGCAAACGCTATTTCTTTGCAAGGAAGAGTCGCATTTACATTCATTTGAAGTGTAGACGAGGAATACATAACACTTCGCAAATCATACTATATCTTACCATGAAACATAGAAATGAGATGCGATTTCGCGTTTTAAGAAGCATTAGAACTCTATTGCTACGGTAGGTAGACATCTGCAAACGCTATTTCCTTGCAAAGAAGTGTCGTATTTACATTCATTTGAAGTGTAGGCGAGGAATACATAACACTTCGCAAATCATATTATATCCTAACAAGAAACATGGAAATGAGATGCGATATCGCGTTTAAAGAAGCATTAGAACTCTATCGCTACGATACCTAGACATCTGCAGACGCTATTTCCTAGCAAGGAAGTGTCGCATTTACATTCATTTGAAGTGTAGACGAGGAATACATAACACTTCGCAAATCATATTATATCTTACCATGAAACATAGAAATGAGATGCGATATCGCGTTTTAGGGAGCATTAGAACACTATCGCTACGATACCTAGACATCTGCAGACGCTATTTCCTAGCAAGGAAGTGTCGCATTTACATTCATTTGAAGTGTAGACGAGGAATACATAACACTTCGCAAATCATATTATATCTAGCCATGAAACATAGAAATGAGATGCGACATCGCGTTTTAAGAAGCATTACATATCTATTGCTACGATTCGTAGACGTCTGCAAACGCTATTTCCTAGCGAGGAAGTGTCGCATTCACATTCATTTGAAGTGTAGACGAGGAATACATAACACATCGCAAATCATATTATATCTTACCATGAAACATAGAAATGAGATGCGGTATCGCGTTTTAAGAAGCATTAGAACTCTATTGCTACGATAGGTAGACATCTGCAAACGCTATTTCCTTGCAAGGAAGTGTCGCATTTACATTCATTTGAAGTGTAGACGAGGAATACATAACACCTCGCAAATCATATTATATCTTACCATGAAACATAGAAATGAGATGCGATATCGCGTATTAAGAATCATAAGAACTCTATTGCTACGATACGTAGACATCTGCAAGCGCTATTTCCTTGCAAGGAAGTGTCCCGTTTACATTCATTTGAAGTGTATACGAGGAATACATAACACTTCGCAAATCATACTATATCTTACCATGAAACATAGAAATGAGATGCGATGTCGCGTTTTAAGAAGCATTAGAAATCTATTGCTACGATACGTAGACATCTGCAAACGCTATTTCCTAGCGAGGTAGTGTCGCATTCACATTCATATGAAGTGTAGACGAGGAATACATAATACTTCGCAAATCATATTATATCTTACCATGAAACATTGAAATGAGATGCGATATCTCGTTTTAAGAAGCATTAGAACACTATTGCTACGATAGGTAGACAACTGCAAACGCTATTTCCTTGCAAGGAAGTGTCCCATTTACATTCATTTGATGTGCAGACGAGGAATACATAACACTTCGCAAATCATATTACATCTTTCCATGAAACATAGAAATGAGATGCGATATCGCGTTTTAAGGAGCATTAGAACTCTATCGCTACGATACCTAGACATCTGCAGACGCTATTTCCTAGCAAGGAAGTGTCGCATTTACATTCATTTGAAGAGTAGACGAGGAATACATAACACTTCGCAAATCATATTATATCTTACCATGAAACATAGAAATGAGATGCGATATCGCGTTTTAAGAAGCATTAGAACCCTATTGCTACGATATGTAGACATCTGCAAACGCTATTTCCTTGCAAGGAAGTGTCGCATTTACATTCATTTGAAGTGTAGACGAGGAATACATAACACTTCGCAAATCATATTATATCTTACCATGAAACATAGAAATGAGATGCGATATCGCGTCTTAAGGAGCATTAGAACTCTATCGCTACGATACCTAGACATCTGCAGACGCTATTTCCTAGCAAGGAAGTGTCGCATTTACATTCATTTGAAGTGTAGACAAGGAATACATAACACTTCGCAAATCATATTATATCTTACCATGAAACATAGAAATGAGATGCGATATCGCGTTTTAAGAAGCATTAGAACGCTATCGCTACGATACCTAGACATCTCCAGACGCAATTTCCTAGCAAGGAAGTGCCGCATTTACATTCATTTGAAGTGAAGACGAGGAATACATAACACTTCGCAAATCATATTATATCTTACCATGAAACATAGAAATGAGATGCTTTATCGCGTTTTAAGAATCATAAGAACACTATTGCTACGATACGTAGACATCTGCAAACGCAACTTCCTAGTATGGAAGTGTAGCATTTACATTCATTTGAAGTGTAGACGAGGAATACATAACACTTCGCAAATCATATTATATCTTACCATGAAACATAGAAATGAGATGCGATATCGCGTTTTAAGAATCATAAGAACACTATTGCTACGATACGTAGACATCTGCAAACGCTATTCCCTATCAAGGAAGTGTCGCATTCACATTCATTTGAAGTGTAGACGAGGAATACATGACACTTCGCAAATCATATTATATCTTACCATGAAACATAGAAATGAGATGCGATATCGCGTTTTAAGAAGCACTAAAAATCTATTGCTACGATACGTAGACATCTGCAAACGCTATTTCTTTGCAAGGAAGTGTCGCATTTACATTCATTTGAAGTGTAGGCGAGGAATACATAACACTTCGCAAATCATATTATATCTTACCATGAAACACAGAAATGAGATGCGATATCGCGTTTTAAGAAGCATTAGAACTCTACTGCTACGATAGGTAAACATCTGCAAACGCTATTTCCTTGCAAGGAAGTGTCGCATTTACATTCATTTGAAGTGTAGACGAGGAATACATAACACTTCGCAAATCATATTATATCTTACCATGAAACATAGAAATGAGATGCGATAGCGCGTTTTAAGAAGCATTAGAAATCTATTGCTACGATACGTAGACATCTGCAAACGCTATTTCCTAGCGAGGTAGTGTCGCATTCACATTCATATGAAGTGTAGACGAGGAATACATAATACTTCGCAAATCATATTATATCTTACCATGAAACATTGAAATGAGATGCGATATCTCGATTTAAGAAGCATTAGAACACTATTGCTACGATAGGTAGACAACTGCAAACGCTATTTCCTTGCAAGGAAGTGTCCCATTTACATTCATTTGATGTGCAGACGAGGAATACATAACACTTCGCAAATCATATTACATCTTTCCATGAAACATAGAAATGAGATGCGATATCGCGTTTTAAGGAGCATTAGAACTCTATCGCTACGATACCTAGACATCTGCAGACGCTATTTCCTAGCAAGGAAGTGTCGCATTTACATTCATTTGAAGAGTAGACGAGGAATACATAACACTTCGCAAATCATATTATATCTTACCATGAAACATAGAAATGAGATGCGATATCGCGTTTTAAGAAGCATTAGAACCCTATTGCTACGATATGTAGACATCTGCAAACGCTATTTCCTTGCAAGGAAGTGTCGCATTTACATTCATTTGAAGTGTAGACGAGGAATACATAACACTTCGCAAATCATATTATATCTTACCATGAAACATAGAAATGAGATGCGATATCGCGTCTTAAGGAGCATTAGAACTCTATCGCTACGATACCTAGACATCTGCAGACGCTATTTCCTAGCAAGGAAGTGTCGCATTTACATTCATTTGAAGTGTAGACAAGGAATACATAACACTTCGCAAATCATATTATATCTTACCATGAAACATAGAAATGAGATGCGATATCGCGTTTTAAGAAGCATTAGAACGCTATCGCTACGATACCTAGACATCTCCAGACGCAATTTCCTAGCAAGGAAGTGCCGCATTTACATTCATTTGAAGTGAAGACGAGGAATACATAACACTTCGCAAATCATATTATATCTTACCATGAAACATAGAAATGAGATGCTTTATCGCGTTTTAAGAATCATAAGAACACTATTGCTACGATACGTAGACATCTGCAAACGCAACTTCCTAGCATGGAAGTGTAGCATTTACATTCATTTGAAGTGTAGACGAGGAATACATAACACTTCGCAAATCATATTATATCTTACCATGAAACATAGAAATGAGATGCGATATCGCGTTTTAAGAATCATAAGAACACTATTGCTACGATACGTAGACATCTGCAAACGCTATTCCCTATCAAGGAAGTGTCGCATTCACATTCATTTGAAGTGTAGACGAGGAATACATGACACTTCGCAAATCATATTATATCTTACCATGAAACATAGAAATGAGATGCGATATCGCGTTTTAAGAAGCACTAAAAATCTATTGCTACGATACGTAGACATCTGCAAACGCTATTTCTTTGCAAGGAAGTGTCGCATTTACATTCATTTGAAGTGTAGGCGAGGAATACATAACACTTCGCAAATCATATTATATCTTACCATGAAACACAGAAATGAGATGCGATATCGCGTTTTAAGAAGCATTAGAACTCTACTGCTACGATAGGTAAACATCTGCAAACGCTATTTCCTTGCAAGGAAGTGTCGCATTTACATTCATTTGAAGTGTAGACGAGGAATACATAACACTTCGCAAATCATATTATATCTTACCATGAAACATAGAAATGAGATGCGATAGCGCGTTTTAAGGAGCATTAGAACTCTATCAATACGATACCTAGATATCTGCAGACGCTATTTCCTAGCAAGGAAGTGTCGCATTGACATTCATTTGAAGAGTAGACGAGGAATACATAACACTTCGCAAAACATATTATATCTTACCATGAAACATAGAAATGAGATGCGATATCGCGTTTTAAGAAGCAATAGAACACTATCGCTACGATACCTAGACATCTCCAGACGCTATTTCCTAGCAAGGAAGTGCCGCATTTACATTCATTTGAAGTGTAGACGAGGAATACATAACACTTCGCAAATCATATTACATCTTACCATGAAACATACGAATGAGATGCGTTATCGCGTTTTAAGAATCATAAGAACACTATTGCTACGATACGTAGACATCTGCAAAAGCTACTTCCTAGCAAGGAAGTGTCGCATTTACATTCATTTGATGTGTAGACGAGGAATACATAACACTTCGCAAATCATATTATATCTTACCATGAAACATAGAAATGAGATGCGATATCGCGTTTTAAGAATCATAAGAACACTATTGCTACGATACGTAGACATCTGCAAACGCTATTTCCTAGCAAGGAAGTGTCGCATTCACATTCATTTGAAGTGTAGACGAGGAATACATAACACTTCGCAAATCATATTATATCTTACCATGAAAGACAGAAATGAGATGCGATATCGCGTTTTAAGAATCATAAGAACTCTATTTCTACGATACGTAGACAACTGCAAACGCTATTTCCTTGCAAGGAAGCGTCGCATTTACATTCATTTGAATCGTAGACGAGGAATGCATAACACTTCGCAATGAATATCATATCTTATCATGAAACATAGATATGAGATGCAATATCTCGTTTTAAGAAGCATTGGAACTCTATTGCTACGATACCTAGACATCTGCAGACGCTATTTCCTAGCAAGGAAGTGTCGCATTTACATTCATTTGAAGTGTAGACGAGGAATACATGACACTTCGCAAATCATATTATATCTTACCATGAAACATAGAAATAAGATGCAATATCGCGTTTTGAGAATTATAAGAACTCTATTGCTACGATAGGTAGACAACTGCAGACGCTATTTCCTTGCAAAGAAGTGTCGCATTTACATTCATTTGAAGTGTAGACGAGGAATACATAACACTTCGCAAATCACATTATATCTTACCATGAAACATAGAAATGAGATGCGATATCGCGTTTTAAGAAGCACAAAAATCTATTGCTACGATACGTAGACATCTGCAAACGCTATTTCCTTGCTAGAAGTGACGCATTTACACTCATTTGAATAGTAGACGAGGAATACTTGACACTTCGCAAATCATATTATATCTTACCAGGAAACGTAGAAATGGGATGCGATATCGCGTCTTAAGAAGCAATCCATATCTATTGCTACGATAGGTAGACAACTGCAAACGCTATTTCCTTGCAAGGAAGTGTCCCATTTACATTCATTTGAAGTGCAGACGAGGAATACATAACACTTCGCAAATCATATTATATCTTACCATGAAACATAGAAATGAGATGCGATATCGCGTTTTAAGAAGCATTAGAACTCTATTGCTACGATAGGTAAACATCTGCAAACGCTATTTCCTTGCAAGGAAGTGTTGCATTTACATTCATTTGAAGTGTAGACGAGGAATACATGACACTTTGCAAATCATATTATGTCTTACCATGAAACATAGAAATGAGATGCGATATCGCGTTTTAAGAAGGATTAGAAATCTATTGCTACGATACGTAGACATCTGCAAACGCTATTTCCTAGCGAGGAAGTGTCGCATTCACATTCATTTGAAGTGTAGACGAGGAATACATAACACTTCGCAAATCATATTATATCTAGCCATGAAACATAGAAATGAGATGCGACATCGCGTTTTAAGAAGCATTACATATCTATTTCTACGATACGTAGACGTCTGCAAACGCTATTTCCTAGCGAGGAAGTGTCGCATTCACATTCATTTGAAGTGTAGACGAGGAATACATAACACTTCGCAAATCATATTATATCTTAACATGAAACATAGAAATGAGATGCGGTATCGCGTTTTAAGAAGCTTTAGAACTCTATTGCTACGATAGCTAGACATCTGCAAACGCTATTTCCTTGCAAGGAAGTGTCGCATTTACATTCATTTGAAGTGTAGACGAGGAATACATAACACCTCGCAAATCATATTATATCTTACCATGAAACATAGAAATGAGATGCGATATCGCGTATTAAGAATCATAAGAACTCTATTTCTACGATACGTAGACAACTGCAAACGCTATTTCCTTGCAAGGAAGCGTCGCATTTACATTCATTTGAATCGTAGACGAGGAATGCATAACACTTCGCAATGAATATCATATCTTATCATGAAACATAGATATGAGATGCAATATCTCGTTTTAAGAAGCATTGGAACTCTATTGCTACGATACCTAGACATCTGCAGACGCTATTTCCTAGCAAGGAAGTGTCGCATTTACATTCATTTGAAGTGTAGACGAGGAATACATGACACTTCGCAAATCATATTATATCTTACCATGAAACATAGAAATAAGATGCAATATCGCGTTTTGAGAATTATAAGAACTCTATTGCTACGATAGGTAGACAACTGCAGACGCTATTTCCTTGCAAAGAAGTGTCGCATTTACATTCATTTGAAGTGTAGACGAGGAATACATAACACTTCGCAAATCACATTATATCTTACCATGAAACATAGAAATGAGATGCGATATCGCGTTTTAAGAAGCACAAAAATCTATTGCTACGATGCGTAGACATCTGCAAACGCTATTTCCTTGCTAGAAGTGACGCATTTACACTCATTTGAATAGTAGACGAGGAATACTTGACACTTCGCAAATCATATTATATCTTACCAGGAAACGTAGAAATGGGATGCGATATCGCGTCTTAAGAAGCAATCCATATCTATTGCTACGATAGGTAGACAACTGCAAACGCTATTTCCTTGCAAGGAAGTGTCCCATTTACATTCATTTGAAGTGCAGACGAGGAATACATAACACTTCGCAAATCATATTATATCTTACCATGAAACATAGAAATGAGATGCGATATCGCGTTTTAAGAAGCATTAGAACTCTATTGCTACGATAGGTAAACATCTGCAAACGCTATTTCCTTGCAAGGAAGTGTTGCATTTACATTCATTTGAAGTGTAGACGAGGAATACATGACACTTTGCAAATCATATTATGTCTTACCATGAAACATAGAAATGAGATGCGATATCGCGTTTTAAGAAGGATTAGAAATCTATTGCTACGATACGTAGACATCTGCAAACGCTATTTCCTAGCGAGGAAGTGTCGCATTCACATTCATTTGAAGTGTAGACGAGGAATACATAACACTTCGCAAATCATATTATATCTAGCCATGAAACATAGAAATGAGATGCGACATCGCGTTTTAAGAAGCATTACATATCTATTTCTACGATACGTAGACGTCTGCAAACGCTATTTCCTAGCGAGGAAGTGTCGCATTCACATTCATTTGAAGTGTAGACGAGGAATACATAACACTTCGCAAATCATATTATATCTTAACATGAAACATAGAAATGAGATGCGGTATCGCGTTTTAAGAAGCTTTAGAACTCTATTGCTACGATAGCTAGACATCTGCAAACGCTATTTCCTTGCAAGGAAGTGTCGCATTTACATTCATTTGAAGTGTAGACGAGGAATACATAACACCTCGCAAATCATATTATATCTTACCATGAAACATTGAAATGAGATGCGATATCGCGTATTAAGAATCATAAGAACTCTATTGCTACGATACGTAGACATCTGCAAGCGCTATTTCCTTGCAAGGAAGTGTCCCATTTACATTCATTTGAAGTGTAGACGAGGAATACATGACACTTTGCAAATCATATTATGTCTTACCATGAAACATAGAAATGAGATGCGATATCGCGTTTTAAGAAGGATTAGAAATCTATTGCTACGATATGTAGTGTCACGTCCGGCGAAACTATTTTCCGTTGCTCCGGAGGCTTTACGACACGAGCCTATTTTTCGGTAATTCGGTCCGCGGGAACGCGTTAAGACCGGGTCCGACAATTTCGGCTGACGCGACACTAGCGAAAACACTCGCGATAATAAGAGAATGACCCTACCTTTCGATGATTTCTCTCTCGATCTGTACGTAGAAGCGGCGTCGAGGATCGTTCGCTGGGATCGTAGCGGAGCTCGGTCGGTTGGCTGCTACGGAAATCTCGATCAGTCGCCAGTGAAGAGAAGGACGGCAGTCGGAATTCAGCGGGGATGCAGAGGCTCCGGCGGTAATTGTAGCAGCTTCGGTTGCGAAAGTGGCAGAATCGGCGTGATGCGTCGTGGTGTCTGGATCGAAAGCGTTGACGGTCGCTTTGGAAAGCGGCGGCTGGGCTGGTGCGAAGGCCGGTCGCTGGTATACGAGGATTCTCGGAACGTCCTCCAAATATTCACGTACAAGTGATCGTAAGAAATTCTTCCTACCCGCACGTCGCGTTCTTCGCAAACCGGAAGCACGATTCATTCACCAGGTTTTTCTGTACTTTCGACTAAGATCTGAAGGATAAGCGGCGGTCCGCTCTATCTCAACGTCACCAAGCCGATTTCTATACTCCTTCAAGGTGATGAAGAGCAACCCCAGTTGTATGGAAGAACCCGTGGAAGAATTCGTAGTTAAATGTAATGTTAAAAGTAGAACTAGTATTATAAACACTTGATAAAATTAAAGGATATGGAAATAGTAAACTTGGTAAAAGAACTTGTACTTGGATATAGTAAAAATAAAAATAAAATATATTCTAAGTTTAAAGTATACAAGAATTGGAATTATTCTAAGACTAAGACTAAGTTAAAATGGAAATAGAAACGCGATGCCTGAACCCCACATTGAGGCGGCTAATGATCTAGAACTAGAAGTTTCGACTAATCGGTAGGAGATCTCGAGTCAGAGTGTCGCTCTGGAGACGCGTCTCGGACCTCCTCGGTTCGCGAGGCGCTACGGTCGCGGACGCTTGTGGTAGGGAGATCGCGGTCCCGCGAGTGGGGGACTCGCGTCTCGTGGAGGGGAGCTCGCGGTCCAGCGAGTGGGGACTCGCGGCTCGTGGTGGGGCTAGCGGCGCATGTCGCTGGCCGGACGCATCTTACGCGTTTGACTTATGAGCTAATACAATATGGACTTAGAATTATGTGTGTGTTGTTTGTGTCTTACATTCGTGTCGTGTATAACTTAGATCTAGGAATTCTTATATAAAGATATATGCGTCATGATATAGTATGTATGTACTAGCTTAGAAGTAATATACAGGTTCTAGCAGATCCTGTTCCCGGAATTGGAAAAGTCCCCATTCAGGTGATGGGCTGCGGCTACGTCTTCCTGCAGGACGGAATCCTCGGTGCGAGGGAGATAGGGCTGCCTGTCCTTGGTGCGGACGAGACAGGTATACTCGGCGGTGCGAGTGAGACAATGGTGCCTGGTGCGAGCGAGACAGGTATACTCGGCGGTGCGAGTGAGGCAGCGGAACTTGGTGAGCGCGTGCAGGTATGCGCGCGCGAACACTTCCAGTTGCTGGTTCTGCAGACCAGTTTGGCTGGTTGCATGCGTCCAGGGGTTGATGCTGGGGGGTGCGAGGAGGTTGATGGGTGGCAGGCGGTACGCCTGACGTCACACCTCCCCCCATTGAAAAAGAATTTCGGCAATGCCGAAATCTCTGGACTGTAGTTGGTTCGTTGCGTTGTCTCGTTCGAATGGCCAATTGTGGGTGGATGCTTTCCTTTCCATGGCCTTTGTCCTGTCTTCGTTCTCGTGAGTCCTCTGAATACAGAGAGTGCAGTGGATGCTGCGGTTGCAGCGGATGTTGCGGATACTGCGAATGTTGCGGACACGGTGGATGCTGCGGTTGCAGCGGATGCTGTGTTGTTGATGTGCTGGCCCTATTGCGTGGCACTACACTGGGGGCACTTATTTCACTTTGCTCTTTTGACGAGTCCTTAGGGGTATCTTTTACATATAGTTTATCATGATTTTCAGTTTTTGTGTTTGGGGTGCACTGTACACTAGCACTGATTTCATTGTTCGTACTTTTGATCATGCTTACAGTGTTTTTCTGCAATCGCTTGCAGATTTTCAGCTTATTACTATGTACTATCTTAGGTCTACCTTTTACATTAATCTTAACATTATGGTTGCTTAGAACTTCCAAGACTTTGTATGGGCCTGTGTACTGGGACTGGAATTTATGTTTCAGTGGTTCTCGAAGTAAGTACACCCATTGCCCTACTTGGAATTTCTGTACATTCAACTTCTTATCATAATAGAATTTGGCACGGACTTTCGCTCCGTCGAGATTTTGTTTTGCGATTTCTTGCGACGTTCTTATTCGGTCTGTTAATTCGTCGAGGTAATTGGCATATGATTCATTTTCTGATGTATCGCGGAACGGTATTGATGAGGGGAGTCTGGCGATCTTACCGTATACGAGCTCGTACGGAGTGTATCGTGTACCTTCGTGCGTACTCGTGTTATATGAGAGCATCGCGAATGGGAGCCATTTCTCCCAGTTGTTACGATTACCGATAAATTGCTTTAAGTACTCTGCGAGTACGTGATGTGACCTTTCGACAGAGCCATTGGTCTGAGGGTGAAATGCTGTTGTCTTAAATTGTTGGATTTTGAACCTTTTCGCGATCGTTTTCATCAGTGAATTAATAAAGTTTGAGCCCTGATCCGTAAGGATACCTTTAGGACATCCGAATTGACATATGAATTGAGTTATAAAGGCGTCGGCGATGTCTACGGCTGTGGTTCGCTTGAGTGGAATGGCCAGGGAATATTTAGTTAGGAGGCATTGTATGGTGAGAATGTTATTGAATCCGTCTGGAGTTGGAGGTAAGGGACCCATAACATCCATAGATATTTTCTCGAAAGCGGTGCCGGGGGTGTCTGTAAGCGTAAGGGGTTGTCGTGTCTTTACTCGTGTTAGTTTTTGTTTTTGACATTGGTCGCAGTTTTCTATGTATGTTTGTATGTCCGTTTTCATGTTGGGCCAAAAATGTCTTTCGCGTATTCTAGAGTAAGTTTTATTTATTCCTTTATGTCCACCGATTGGCGTGTCATGATTCTCTCGGATTATTTGCTGTCTTTGCTCTGGTGGTGGGATTTGTACTAAACCTTGACAAACGGTTATTTGTACGTTTGACTCGAAAAATAGATCTAGTAAGATTCTTTTAATTTGTAAAAATGCTACGGTTCCTATTGCGCCCTGAGAGATACTAAATGTTTGAATTTGGAGCTCTGTAACGACATCGTATAGTGATCTCAATGCTTCTAATAGTATTTCGTTGTCTATTCCCTTTTTCTCATGTTCAGTTACTGGTAATGAGATTTGGTAATAACCGCCGTTTTCGTTCACTTTAGCTCTCGCTAGTGTGATGTGGTCCCTATGTTGAAAGAATTTGTCCAATTTTTGAAGTTCTAGGGCGCCTCGATCATATGGGCGGCCTCCCTTGGTTATGAAAATGACTAGGTTATCGCGGCGTGCTGCAATGGGGTCCCTAGTCGGTACAAATAGTGGGCGTTGACGTACGTTCGAGTCGTTGTTACTTGTCGGTAATTCCGCGGGTGATGTCGATAAAGTAGGTTGTCTTTCTTCTGTCGGTCGGTAAGAAGTACTGATATTTTCGGAAGAGGATACTGGCGTTGGAGGTGGTGCAAGAAGATTTGAGGATGAGGATGGTCGACGGATATCGAAAAGATCGTCTTCGGAATCTATAGGATTGGAAATTGGTTGGACTGTGACGGGATTGCGAGACAACGCGTCAGCGTTCATGTTGATCTTTCCCGGTTTATAAACAATTTCGTATTCATATTCAGCTAATTTAAGACGCCAACGGATTAATCTGCTTGATGGATCCTTTACCGAATTCATCCAAACTAGTGGCCTGTGATCGGTCACCAGCTTGAATGACTTACCGTATATGTATGGCCTGAAGAAATGTACCGCGTATATAATCGCCAGACACTCCTTTTCAATTGTTGAGTAATTCCTCTCGGCGCTATTTAATAATCGAGAAGTATAGGCGATTGGTAGATCTCTTCCTATTGGGCCTTGACTTAACACGGCGCCAATTGCGTCGGCGGATGCATCTGATGTTATTATAAATGGTTTGGTAAAGTCGGGGTATTGTAATATTGGCGCTTCACAGAGCATATCACGGAGTGTTACAAACGCATCTTCGTGGTTATTACGCCATATAAATTTTGCATCCTTTTTTAACAAATTAGTCAACGGTTTAGCCAGTGCAGAAAAATTCGCAATGAATCGGCGGTAGTAGCCGGCGAGACCTAGAAATTGTTTCACCTGTTTCGGATTTTGCGGTCTTGGGAAATCTTTTACGGCGCGAACTTTGTTTGGGTCTGGTTTGACGCCATTTTCACTGATAACGTGACCTAGGTAATTGACTTCTCGACGCAAGAATTCGCATTTGTCCGGTTGTAATACGAGGTTAGCGGCTCGTAGTCGCTCCGCGAGTTTGTTGAATTTTGTCTTATGTTCCTGTAATGAGCTAGCGTAAAGGACGATATCGTCTAAATAAACGAACATTTCGTTTCCTTGCAGTCCGGTCAGCACACTATCCATAAGCCGTTGGAACGTGGCTGGGGCATTGCGTAATCCGAATGGCATTCGTTGGAATTCAAAATGTCCGTGTGGAGTGGAAAACGCGGTTTTCGCGGCATCAGAAGGATGCATCGGAATCTGGTGGAAACCACTGGCCAGATCAAAAGTGCTAAAGTATTTTGCACTGCCCAGTTGGTCCAGAATTTCTGTTATGCAGGGGAGAGGGTATGCGTCGGCAATTGATCGTTCGTTTAATCCGCGGTAATCAATTACGACGCGCCACCTCTTGTTTCCTGCGGAATCCGGTTTTTTAGGAACAACCCAGAGCGGGGAATTGTATGGCGATTTGGAAGGCTTAATTATTTCATCGTTTAGAAGTTGCTCTATTTGTTTTTGTATCTCCTGCTTATGAATCGGTGGGAATCTATATTGCTTAACGTTAACCGGTTGATCATTGACTGTTGGAATGCGATGAGACGTAACATTAGTATACCCTAATTTGTCGCCGGGTAAGTGGAACAAGTCTTGCGTGTCGAAAATTAATTTGTGGATGTCGTTTCTCTCTTCCTCGTTGAGGTGGTCGAGACGCAAAGCGGAGACTATCTTATCGAACCTGGTTTCGGGTTGCGTAGCACTTGAGACGTTTCGTTCTATCGCTGGTTTCGAATTTCGCGTGAGAATATCGGCGTACGTTGGTTTGTTTATGTTCCCAGCTCTGGGGTTCTTAGAATTGACTTTATCTGCTATGCAATGGTGTTGAATATTTACTCGACGGTTCGAGTGTCTATTGGTATTTGAAAAAAATCTGTGGGTTTTTGAGACTCGGCGTTGGCAGATTTAGCGTAATTGGATGCAGTGTTTTGTACTTTTGGATCTGGAAATGTCTTTTTCGAGTCGGAATTGGAAAACAGAGGATACAGAGATGGATTTAGCTTTTGTATTGAATCGGATACAGGGAGAGGATCTATGTGTACGCTAGGTACAGGGATAGTTACCTCGCTATCAGTAGCGTTAATTATACGCGTTACCGCGTATCCTCTTCGGACACGAACAATTGCGTTTCCGAAGTATACTCCCTTCGCGAGTTCAATTCTGGGGATAATTCCTTGTTCGACGTCAGAGTTAATTACCCGGACGCGTATGCCGGAATTTGTTCGCGGAGGAAGTATTATATTTTCTATAATATCCTTTTGGCTTGCGAACGGTATACGGTTACCGTGCCAAAGGATGTACTTATTCTTAAAAGATATATCTGCATCCGCGCAGAAACTAGAGCCTAAAATACCGGCGGTTTTAATTGGAAAATTAGAGCTTACAACGTTAAATGGTACGTCGCGCGAAAATATTTGTAAGATGACCGTTCCTAGCGTGGCAACGGTGCCTTCGGTAACCCCGGTGATCGTTAATTGTTCGGCTCGGTTTACCTGAATATTTTCCCTAAGGGCGTTCTCTTTAATTACGTTAATTTCAGCTCCCGTATCTATCATCATAATCACGGATTGCGTTAGAGACTTTGAGTTAATTACTACTGTCGGGACGCTGGTCTTGCCGGTGATATTTACAGCGGCTCTATGTTTTCTATCTCCTCGTGGTCTTTCGTTAACGCGAGAACATGTCTTTTGAATGCGGCCTCGCGTACCGTCTCGCGGCTGGTTGGGAGGCCGTTCGCGTTTCCCTGTTGCGGGCGGATATTATTTTCGATCGCTCTATTGTTAATAGCGTTGTTAAATTGACGCTTTCGGCACTCGTCTATCGTATGGCCTGAAAATTTGCAGTACCTGCACACGAGTCCGGAGCGGTCACGGGGCGCGTAATAACCGCGCGGCGGTCCCGTTACCTGGGGTTTTTCCTCGCGATAGCGGCGTACGTCCCTCGGTGGTTCCTCGCGAGGGTAAGTAATGGACGGTCTAGGGCTATTGTCATTATACCTGCATTCGCGCGTGGTATGGTTTCTACTGTTACATTTACTACATGAAATACCGGTATGATGTTCGAAGGTTGGTGTTTCGTTACGGGGACGCGGAACAACGAGCCTTTCCTTGTCCAATTCGTAACGACGGTAAAGCTCCTTCGCATGGGCAAACGCATCATTAAGGGATTCGTAAATTCGAGAATTCATAGACAACCTTATCTCGGGGATCAGTCCATCGCAAAAACATCTTAGAGCGAGTGCATCTATTCCCGAGCGCGAATTGATAAGTTCGATCGCGTCATAGCGTTCACAGTCGATCGCGGCGTTCCTTAAATCTTTGATACGACCGATAAAATCAAGAATGTGTTCGTTGGGGCGCATAAATGTATTTGTTAATTCGCCACGGTAATGGTCTGTCGACTTAGTAGACCCGAAAACTGCGCGCAATATATCCGCTAATTGTCTAATTGTAGTGCAAGCCTCGTCCTCGACGGCCAGGTATGCGCGACCCCTCAGTCTATTAATAATAACCTTGGTAAGGGACGGTTCGCTTTCGGGTGAAACTAACTCCTTCGCCCGTTTGCAAGCACGGATAAATTGTAATACCGGAATATTCTTTCCGTCAAATATTGGAACGCTTTCTATTGCTTCGCGAAATGAAAGCTTATCTGTTTGAGGCGTTAATACCTCTGATGCGGACGATGCAAATGTATGCGTACGCGGTGTACCCAAAGAGATAGCTTCGGCGTTGTTAGGTTGACTGGCGCGTATAGAATCTAATTCTTGGCGTAATAAATCGATCTGTCGGCTTAAATGAGCTATCGTTTGATCCTTATCGTGGTTTGCGGATGTCGAGGGTATAGGATTTGCGGGCGCGGCGGCGGCGTCTGTGGCGACCGCATCGTGAAATTCAAGAGTTCGGCGGTGTTCTGTTTCGTTCGCGGCGTCTCTTTGGAGTTGTAATCGCGTGCGTTTCGTTGGCGTGCGCGTTGCCATGGCTGTTCACGTACCTTTACAGCGGAATTTCTGAAAGGTAAGCGCGATAATCCCACCGCTGTCACCAAGTATATGTCACGTCCGGCGAAACTATTTTCCGTTGCTCCGGAGGCTTTACGACACGAGCCTATTTTTCGGTAATTCGGTCCGCGGGAACGCGTTAAGACCGGGTCCGACAATTTCGGCTGACGCGACACTAGCGAAAACACTCGCGATAATAAGAGAATGACCCTACCTTTCGATGATTTCTCTCTCGATCTGTACGTAGAAGCGGCGTCGAGGATCGTTCGCTGGGATCGTAGCGGAGCTCGGTCGGTTGGCTGCTACGGAAATCTCGATCAGTCGCCAGTGAAGAGAAGGACGGCAGTCGGAATTCAGCGGGGATGCAGAGGCTCCGGCGGTAATTGTAGCAGCTTCGGTTGCGAAAGTGGCAGAATCGGCGTGATGCGTCGTGGTGTCTGGATCGAAAGCGTTGACGGTCGCTTCGGAAAGCGGCGGCTGGGCTGGTGCGAAGGCCGGTCGCTGGTATACGAGGATTCTCGGAACGTCCTCCAAATATTCACGTACAAGTGATCGTAAGAAATTCTTCCTACCCGCACGTCGCGTTCTTCGCAAACCGGAAGCACGATTCATTCACCAGGTTTTTCTGTACTTTCGACTAAGATCTGAAGGATAAGCGGCGGTCCGCTCTATCTCAACGTCACCAAGCCGATTTCTATACTCCTTCAAGGTGATGAAGAGCAACCCCAGTTGTATGGAAGAACCCGTGGAAGAATTCGTAGTTAAATGTAATGTTAAAAGTAGAACTAGTATTATAAACACTTGATAAAATTAAAGGATATGGAAATAGTAAACTTGGTAAAAGAACTTGTACTTGGATATAGTAAAAATAAAAATAAAATATATTCTAAGTTTAAAGTATACAAGAATTGGAATTATTCTAAGACTAAGACTAAGTTAAAATGGAAATAGAAACGCGATGCCTGAACCCCACATTGAGGCGGCTAATGATCTAGAACTAGAAGTTTCGACTAATCGGTAGGAGATCTCGAGTCAGAGTGTCGCTCTGGAGACGCGTCTCGGACCTCCTCGGTTCGCGAGGCGCTACCGTCGCGGACGCTTGTGGTAGGGAGATCGCGGTCCCGCGAGTGGGGGACTCGCGTCTCGTGGAGGGGAGCTCGCGGTCCAGCGAGTGGGGACTCGCGGCTCGTGGTGGGGCTAGCGGCGCATGTCGCTGGCCGGACGCATCTTACGCGTTTGACTTATGAGCTAATACAATATGGACTTAGAATTATGTGTGTGTTGTTTGTGTCTTACATTCGTGTCGTGTATAACTTAGATCTAGGAATTCTTATATAAAGATATATGCGTCATGATATAGTATGTATGTACTAGCTTAGAAGTAATATACAGGTTCTAGCAGATCCTGTTCCCGGAATTGGAAAAGTCCCCATTCAGGTGATGGGCTGCGGCTACGTCTTCCTGCAGGACGGAATCCTCGGTGCGAGGGAGATAGGGCTGCCTGTCCTTGGTGCGGGCGAGACAGGTATACTCGGCGGTGCGAGTGAGACAATGGTGCCTGGTGCGAGCGAGACAGGTATACTCGGCGGTGCGAGTGAGGCAGCGGAACTTGGTGAGCGCGTGCAGGTATGCGCGCGCGAACACTTCCAGTTGCTGGTTCTGCAGACCAGTTTGGCTGGTTGCATGCGTCCAGGGGTTGATGCTGGGGGGTGCGAGGAGGTTGATGGGTGGCAGGCGGTACGCCTGACGTCACAATAGAAATGAGATACGATATCGCGTTTTAAGAATCATAAGATCACTATTGCTACGATACGTAGACATCTGCAAACGCTTTTTCCTAGCAAGGAAGTGTCGCATTCACATTCATTTGAAGTGTAGACGAGGAATACATAACACTTCGCAAACCATATTATATCTTACCATGAAAGATAGAAATGAGATGCGATATCGCGTTTTAAGAATCATAAGAACTCTATTGCTACGATACGTAGACAACTGCAAACGCTATTTCCTTGCAAGGAAGTGTCGCATTTACATTCATTTGAATCGTAGACGAGAAATGCATAACACTTCGCAATGAATATTATATCTTATCATGAAACATAGATATGAGATGCAATATCTCGTTTTAAGAAGCATTAGAACTCTATTGCTACGATACCTAGACATCTGCAGACGCTATTTCCTAGCAAGGAAGTGTCCCATTTACATTCATTTGAAGTGTAGACGAGGAATATATGACACTTCGCAAATCATATTATATCTTACCATGAAACATAGAAATAAGATGCAATATCGCGTTTTAAGAATCATAAGAACTCTATTGCTACGTTACGTAGACATCTGCAGACGCTATTTCCTTGCAAGGAAGTGTCGCATTTACATTCATTTGAAGTGTAGACGAGGAATACATAACACTTCGCAAATCATATTATATCTTACCATGAAACATAGAAATGAAATGCGATATAGCGTTTTAAGAAGCATTAGAACTCTATCGCTACGATAGGTAGACATCTGCAAACGCTATTTCCTTGCAAGGAAGTGTCGCATTTACATTCATTTGATGTGTAGACGAGGAATACATAACACTTCGCAAATCATATTATATCTTACCATGAAACATAGAAATGAGATGCGATATAGCGTTTTAAGAAGCATTAGAACTCTATCGCTACGATAGCTAGACATCTGCAAACGCTATTTCCTTGCAAGGAAGTGTCGCATTTACATTCATTTGAAGTGTAGACGAGGAATACATAACACTTCGCAAATCATATTATATCTTATCATGAAACATAGAAATGAAATGCGATATCGCGTTTTAAGAAGCATTAGAACTCCATCGCTACGATACCTAGACATCTGCAGACGCTATTTCCTAGCAAGGAAGTGTCGCATTTACATTCATTTGAAGTGTAGACGAGGAATACATAACACTTCGCAAATCATATTATATCTTACCATGAAAGATAGAAATGAGATGCGATATCGCGTTTTAAGAATCATAAGAACTCTATTGCTACGATACGTAGGCAACTGCAAACGCTATTTCCTTGCAAGGAAGTGTCGCATTTACATTCATTTGAATCGTAGACGAGAAATGCATAACACTTCGCAATGAATATTATATCTTATCATGAAACATAGATATGAGATGCAATATCTCGTTTTAAGAAGCATTAGAACTCTATTGCTACGATACCTAGACATCTGCAGACGCTATTTCCTAGCAAGGAAGTGTCCCATTTACATTCATTTGAAGTGTAGACGAGGAATATATGACACTTCGCAAATCATATTATATCTTACCATGAAACATAGAAATAAGATGCAATATCGCGTTTTAAGAATCATAAGAACTCTATTGCTACGTTACGTAGACATCTGCAGACGCTATTTCCTTGCAAGGAAGTGTCGCATTTACATTCATTTGAAGTGTAGACGAGGAATACATAACACTTCGCAAATCATATTATATCTTACCATGAAACATAGAAATGAAATGCGATATAGCGTTTTAAGAAGCATTAGAACTCCATCGCTACGATACCTAGACATCTGCAGACGCTATTTCCTAGCAAGGAAGTGTCGCATTTACATTCATTTGAAGTGTAGACGAGGAATACATAACACTTCGCAAATCATATTATATCTTACCATGAAACATAGAAATGAGATGCGATATCGCGTATTAAGAATCATAAGAACTCTATTGCTACGATACGTAGACAACTGCAAACGCTATTTCCTTGCAAGGAAGTGTCGCATTTACATTCATTTCAATCGTAGACGAGGAATGCATAACACTTCGCAATGAATATTATATCTTATCATGAAACATAGAAATGAAATGCGATATCGCGTTTTAAGAAGCATTAGAACTCCATCGCTACGATACCTAGACATCTGCAGACGCTATTTCCTAGCAAGGAAGTGTCGCATTTACATTCATTTGAAGTGTAGACGAGGAATACATAACACTTCGCAAATCATATTATATCTTACCATGAAAGATAGAAATGAGATGCGATATCGCGTTTTAAGAATCATAAGAACTCTATTGCTACGATACGTAGGCAACTGCAAACGCTATTTCCTTGCAAGGAAGTGTCGCATTTACATTCATTTGAATCGTAGACGAGAAATGCATAACACTTCGCAATGAATATTATATCTTATCATGAAACATAGATATGAGATGCAATATCTCGTTTTAAGAAGCATTAGAACTCTATTGCTACGATACCTAGACATCTGCAGACGCTATTTCCTAGCAAGGAAGTGTCCCATTTACATTCATTTGAAGTGTAGACGAGGAATATATGACACTTCGCAAATCATATTATATCTTACCATGAAACATAGAAATAAGATGCAATATCGCGTTTTAAGAATCATAAGAACTCTATTGCTACGTTACGTAGACATCTGCAGACGCTATTTCCTTGCAAGGAAGTGTCGCATTTACATTCATTTGAAGTGTAGACGAGGAATACATAACACTTCGCAAATCATATTATATCTTACCATGAAACATAGAAATGAAATGCGATATAGCGTTTTAAGAAGCATTAGAACTCCATCGCTACGATACCTAGACATCTGCAGACGCTATTTCCTAGCAAGGAAGTGTCGCATTTACATTCATTTGAAGTGTAGACGAGGAATACATAACACTTCGCAAATCATATTATATCTTACCATGAAACATAGAAATGAGATGCGATATCGCGTATTAAGAATCATAAGAACTCTATTGCTACGATACGTAGACAACTGCAAACGCTATTTCCTTGCAAGGAAGTGTCGCATTTACATTCATTTCAATCGTAGACGAGGAATGCATAACACTTCGCAATGAATATTATATCTTATCATGAAACATAGATATGAGATGCAATATCTCGTTTTAAGAAGCATTAGAACTCTATTGCTACGATACCTAGTCATCTGGAGACGCTATTTCCTAGCAAGGAAGTGTCGCATTTACATTCATTTGAAGTGTAGACGAGGAATACATGACACTTCGCAAATCATATTATATCTTACCATGAAACATAGAAATAAGATGCAATATCGCGTTTTAAGAATCATAAGAACTCTATTGCTACGATACGTAGACATCTGTAGACGCTATTTCCTTGCAAGGAAGTGTCGCATTTACATTCATTTGAAGTGTAGACGAGGAATACATGACACTTCGCAAATCACATTATATCTTACCATGAAACATAGAAATGAGATTCGATATCGCGTTTTAAGAAGCACTAAAAATCTATTGCTACGATACGTAGACATCTCCAGACGCTATTTCCTAGCAAGGAAGTGCTGCATTTACATTCATTTGAAGTGTAGACGAGGAATACATAACACTTCGCAAATCATATTATATCTTACCATGAAACATAGACATGAGATGCGTTATCGCGTTTTAAGAATCATAAGAACACTATTGCTACGATACGTAGACATCTGCAAACGCTACTTCCTAGCAAGGAAGTATCGCATTTACATTCATTTGAAGTGTAGACGACGAATATATAACACTTCGCAAATCATATTATATCTTACCATGAAACATAGAAATGAGATGCGATATCGCGTTTTAAGAATCATAAGATCACTATTGCTACGATACGTAGACATCTGCAAACGCTTTTTCCTAGCAAGGAAGTGTCGCATTCACATTCATTTGAAGTGTAGACGAGGAATACATAACACTTCGCAAACCATATTATATCTTACCATGAAAGATAGAAATGAGATGCGATATCGCGTTTTAAGTATCATAAGAACTCTATTGCTACGATACGTAGACAACTGCAAACGCTATTTCCTTGCAAGGAAGTGTCGCATTTACATTCATTTGAATCGTAGACGAGGAATGCATAACACTTCGCAATGAATATTATATCTTATCATGAAACATAGATATGAGATGCAATATCTCGTTTTAAGAAGCATTAGAACTCTATTGCTACGATACCTAGACATCTGCAGACGCTATTTCCTAGCAAGGAAGTGTCCCATTTACATTCATTTGAAGTGTAGACGAGGAATATATGACACTTCGCAAATCATATTATATCTTACCATGAAACATAGAAATAAGATGCAATATCGCGTTTTAAGAATCACAAGAACCCTATTGCTACGTTACGTAGACATCTGCAGACGCTATTTCCTTGCAAGGAAGTGTCGCATTTACATTCATTTGAAGTGTAGACGAGGAATACATAACACTTCGCAAATCATATTATATCTTACCATGAAACATAGAAATGAAATACGATATAGCGTTTTAAGAAGCATTAGAACTCTATCGCTACGATAGGTAGACATCTGGAAACGCTATTTCCTTGCAAGGAAGTGTCGCATTTACATTCATTTGATGTGTAGACGAGGAATACATAACACTTCGCAAATCATATTATATCTTACCATGAAACATAGAAATGAGATGCGATATAGCGTTTTAAGAAGCATTAGAACCCTATCGCTACGATAGGTAGACATCTGCAAACGCTATTTCCTTGCAAGGAAGTGTCGCATTTACATTCATTTGAAGTGTAGACGAGGAATACATAACACTTCGCAAATCATATTATATCTTATCATGAAACATAGAAATGAAATGCGATATCGCGTTTTAAGAAGCATTAGAACTCCATCGCTACGATACCTAGACATCTGCAGACGCTATTTCCTAGCAAGGAAGTGTCGCATTTACATTCATTTGAAGTGTAGACGAGGAATACATAACACTTCGCAAATCATATTATATCTTACCATGAAAGATAGAAATGAGATGCGATATCGCGTTTTAAGAATCATAAGAACTCTATTGCTACGATACGTAGACAACTGCAAACGCTATTTCCTTGCAAGGAAGTGTCACATTTACATTCATTTGAATCGTAGACGAGAAATGCATAACACTTCGCAATGAATATTATATCTTATCATGAAACATAGATATGAGATGCAATATCTCGTTTTAAGAAGCATTAGAACTCTATTGCTACGATACCTAGACATCTGCAGACGCTATTTCCTAGCAAGGAAGTGTCCCATTTACATTCATTTGAAGTGTAGACGAGGAATATATGACACTTCGCAAATCATATTATATCTTACCATGAAACATAGAAATAAGATGCAATATCGCGTTTTAGGAATCATAAGAACTCTATTGCTACGTTACGTAGACATCTGCAGACGCTATTTCCTTGCAAGGAAGTGTCGCATTTACATTCATTTGAAGTGTAGACGAGGAATACATAACACTTCGCAAATCATATTATATCTTACCATGAAACATAGAAATGAAATGCGATATAGCGTTTTAAGAAGCATTAGAACTCCATCGCTACGATACCTAGACATCTGCAGACGCTATTTCCTAGCAAGGAAGTGTCGCATTTACATTCATTTGAAGTGTAGACGAGGAATACATAACACTTCGCAAATCATATTATATCTTACCATGAAACATAGAAATGAAATGCGATATCGCGTTTTAAGAATCATAAGAACTCTATTGCTACGATACGTAGACATCTGCAAACGCTATTTCCTTGCAAGGAAGTGTCGCATTTACATTCATTTGAAGTGCAGACGAGGAATACATAACACTTCGCAAATCATATTATATCTTACCATGAAACATAGAAATGAGATGCGATATCGCGTTTTAAGAAGCATTAGAACTCTATTGCTACGATAGGTAAACATCTGCAGACGCTATTTCCTTGCAAGGAAGTGTTGCATTTACATTCATTTGAAGTGTAGACGAGGAATACATGATACTTCGCAAATCATATTATGTCTTACCATGAAACATAGAAATGAGATGCGATATCGCGTTTTAAGAAGGGTTAGAAATCTATTGCTGCGATATGTAGACACCTGCAAACGCTATTTCCTAGCGAGGAAGTGTCGCATTCACATTCATTTGAAGTGTAGACGAGGAATACATAACACTTCGCAAATCATATTATATCTTACCATGAAACATAGAAATGAGATGCGATATCGCGTTTTAGGAAGCATTAGAACTCTATCGCTACGATACCTAGACATCTGCAGACGCTATTTCCTAGCAAGGAAGTGTTGCATTTACATTCATTTGAAGTGTAGACTAGGAATACATAACACTTCGCAAATCATATTATGTCTTACCATGAAACATAGAAATGAGATGCGATATCGCGTATTAAGAATCATAAGAACTCTATTGCTACGATACGTAGACAACTGCAAACGCTATTTCCTTGCAAGGAAGTATCGCATTTACATTCATTTCAATCGTAGACGAGGAATGCATAACACTTCGCAATGAATATTATATCTTATCATGAAACATAGATATGAGATGCAATATCTCGTTTTAAGAAGCATTAGAACTCTATTGCTACGATACCTAGTCATCTGGAGACGCTATTTCCTAGCAAGGAAGTGTCGCATTTACATTCATTTGAAGTGTAGACGAGGAATACATGACACTTCGCAAATCATATTATATCTTACCATGAAACATAGAAATAAGATGCAATATCGCGTTTTAAGAATCATAAGAACTCTATTGCTACGATACGTAGACATCTGTAGACGCTATTTCCTTGCAAGGAAGTGTCGCATTTACATTCATTTGAAGTGTAGACGAGGAATACATGACACTTCGCAAATCACATTATATCTTACCATGAAACATAGAAATGAGATTCGATATCGCGTTTTAAGAAGCACTAAAAATCTATTGCTACGATACGTAGACATCTCCAGACGCTATTTCCTAGCAAGGAAGTGCTGCATTTACATTCATTTGAAGTGTAGACGAGGAATACATAACACTTCGCAAATCATATTATATCTTACCATGAAACATAGACATGAGATGCGTTATCGCGTTTTAAGAATCATAAGAACACTATTGCTACGATACGTAGACATCTGCAAACGCTACTTCCTAGCAAGGAAGTATCGCATTTACATTCATTTGAAGTGTAGACGACGAATATATAACACTTCGCAAATCATATTATATCTTACCATGAAACATAGAAATGAGATGCGATATCGCGTTTTAAGAATCATAAGATCACTATTGCTACGATAGGTAGACATCTGCAAACGCTTTTTCCTAGCAAGGAAGTGTCGCATTCACATTCATTTGAAGTGTAGACGAGGAATACATAACACTTCGCAAATCATATTATATCTTACCATGAAAGATAGAAATGAGATGCGATATCGCGTTTTAAGAATCATAAGAACTCTATTGCTACGATACGTAGACAACTGCAAACGCTATTTCCTTGCAAGGAAGTGTCGCATTTACATTCATTTGAATCGTAGACGAGGAATGCATAACACTTCGCAATGAATATTATATCTTATCATGAAACATAGATATGAGATGCAATATCTCGTTTTAAGAAGCATTAGAACTCTATTGCTACGATACCTAGACATCTGCAGACGCTATTTCCTAGCAAGGAAGTGTCCCATTTACATTCATTTGAAGTGTAGACGAGGAATATATGACACTTCGCAAATCATATTATATCTTACCATGAAACATAGAAATAAGATGCAATATCGCGTTTTAAGAATCATAAGAACTCTATTGCTACGTTACGTAGACATCTGCAGACGCTATTTCCTTGCAAGGAAGTGTCGCATTTACATTCATTTGAAGTGTAGACGAGGAATACATAACACTTCGCAAATCATATTATATCTTACCATGAAACATAGAAATGAAATGCGATATAGCGTTTTAAGAAGCATTAGAACTCTATCGCTACGATAGGTAGACATCTGCAAACGCTATTTCCTTGCAAGGAAGTGTCGCATTTACATTCATTTGATGTGTAGACGAGGAATACATAACACTTCGCAAATCATATTATATCTTACCATGAAACATAGAAATGAGATGCGATATAGCGTTTTAAGAAGCATTAGAACTCTATCGCTACGATAGGTAGACATCTGCAAACGCTATTTCCTTGCAAGGAAGTGTCGCATTTACATTCATTTGAAGTGCAGACGAGGAATACATAACACTTCGCAAATCATATTATATCTTACCATGAAACATAGAAATGAGATGCGATATCGCGTTTTAAGAAGCATTAGAACTCTATTGCTACGATAGGTAAACATCTGCAAACGCTATTTCCTTGCAAGGAAGTGTTGCATTTACATTCATTTGAAGTGTAGACGAGGAATACATGACACTTCGCAAATCATATTATGTCTTACCATGAAACATAGAAATGAGATGCGATATCGCGTTTTAAGAAGGATTAGAAATCTATTGCTACGATATGTAGACATCTGCAAACGCTATTTCCTAGCGAGGAAGTGTCGCATTCACATTCATTTGAAGTGTAGACGAGGAATACATAACACTTCGCAAATCATATTATATCTTACCATGAAACATAGAAATGAGATGCGATATCGCGTTTTAGGAAGCATTAGAACACTATCGCTACGATACCTAGGCATCTGCAGACGCTATTTCCTAGCAAGGAAGTGTCGCATTTACATTCATTTGAAGTGTAGACGAGGAATACATAACACTTCGCAAATCATATTATATCTAGCCATGAAACATAGAAATGAGATGCGACATCGCGTTTTAAGAAGCATTACATATCTATTGCTGCGATACGTAGACATCTGCAAACGCTATTTCCTAGCGAGGAAGTGTCGCATTCACATTCATTTGAAGTGTAGACGAGGAATACGTAACACTTCGCAAATCATATTATATCTTACCATGAAACATAGAAATGAGATGCAATATCGCGTTTTAAGAAGCATTAGAAATCTATAGCTACGATACGTAGACATCTGCAAACGCTATTTCCTTGCTAGGAAGTGACGCATTTACACTCATTTGAGTAGTAGACGAGGAATACTTGACACTTCGCAAATCATATTATATCTTACCATGAAACGTAGAAATGAGATGCGATATCGCGTTTTAAGAAGCATTCCATATCTATTGCTACGATACGTAGACATCTGCAAACGCTATTTCTTTGCAAGGAAGTGTCGCATTTACATTCATTTGAAGTGTAGACGAGGAATACATAACACTTCGCAAATCATATTATATCCTACTATGAAACATGGAAATGAGATGCGATATCGCGTTTAAAGAAGCATTAGAACTCTATCGCTACGATACCTAGACATCTGCAGACGCTATTTCCTAGCAAGGAAGTGTCGCATTTACATTCATTTGAAGTGTAGACGAGGAATACATGACACTTCGCAAATCATATTATACCTCACCATGAAACATAGAAATGAGATGCGATGTCGCGTTTTAAGAAGCATTAGAAATCTGTTGCTACGATACGTAGACATCTGCAAACGCTATTTCTTTGCAAGGAAGTGTCGCATTTACATTCATTTGAAGTGTAGACGAGGAGAACATAACACTTCGCAAATCATACTATATCTTACCATGAAACATAGAAATGAGATGCGATTTCGCGTTTTAAGAAGCATTAGAAATCTATTGCTACAGTAGGTAGACATCTGCAAACGCTATTTCCTAGCAAGGAAGTGTCGCATTTACATTCATTTGAGGTGTAGACGAGGAATACATAACACTTCGCAAATCATATTATATCTTACCATGAAACATAGAAATGAGATGCGATATCGCGTTTTAAGAAGCATTAGAAATCTATAGCTACGATACGTAGACATCTGCAAACGCTATTTCCTTGCTAGGAAGTGACGCATTAACACTCATTTGAATAGTAGACGAGGAATACTTGACACTTCGCAAATCATATTATATCTTACCATGAAACGTAGAAATGGGATGCGATATCGCGTCTTAAGAAGCATTACATATCTATTGCTACGATACGTAGACATCTGCAAACGCTATTTCGTTGCAAGGAAGTGTCGCATTTACATTCATTTGAAGTGTAGACGAGGAATACATAACACTTCACAAATCATATTATATCCTACCATGAAACATGGAAATGAGATGCGATATCGCGTTTAAAGAAGCATTAGAACTCTATCGCTACGATACCTAGACATCTGCAGACGCTATTTCCTAGCAAGGAAGTGTCGCATTTACATTCAATTGAAGTGTAGACGAGGAATAAATAACACTTCGCAAATCATGTTATATCTTACCATGAAACATAGAAATGAGATGCGATATCGCGTTTTAAGAATCATATGAACTCTATTGCTACGATACGTAGACATCTGCAAACACTATTTCCTTGCAAGGAAGTGTCGCATTTACATTCATTTGAAGTGTAGACGAGGAATACATGACAGATCGCGAATCATATTATATCTTACCATGAAACATAGAAATGAGATGCGATATCGCGTTTTAAGAAGCATTAGAACTCTATTGCTACGATACCTAGACATCTGCAGACGATATTTCCTAGCAAGGAAGTGTCGCATTTACATTCATTTGAAGTGTAGACGAGGAATACATGACACTTCGCAAATCATATTGTATCTTACCATGAAACATAGAAATGAGATGCGATATCGCGTTTTAAGAAGCATTAGAAATCTATTGCTACGATACGTAGACATCTGCAAATGCTATTTCCTTGCAAGGAAGTGTCGCATTTACATTCATTTGAAGTGCAGACGAGGAATTCATAACAGTTTGCAAATCATATTATATCTTACCATGAAACATAGAAATGAGATGCGATATCGCGTTTTAAGAAGCATTAGAACTCTATTTCTACGATACCTAGACATCTGCAGACGGTATTTCCTAGCAAGGTAGTGTCGCATTTACATTCATTTGAAGTGTAGACGAGGAATACATGACACTTCGCAAATCATATTATATCTTACCATGAAACATAGAAATGAGATGCGATATCGCGTTTTAAGAAGCATTAGAACTCTATTGCTACGATAGGTAGACATCTGCAAACGCTATTTCCTTGCAAGGAAGTGTCGCATTTACATTCATTTGAAGTGCAGACGAGGAATACATAACACTTCGCAAATCATATTATATCTTACCATGAGACATAGAAATGAGATGCGATATCGCGTTTTAAGAAGCATTAGAACTCTATTGCTACGATAGGTAAACATCTGCAAACGCTATTTCCTTGCAAGGAAGTGTTGCATTTACATTCATTTGAAGTGTAGACGAGGAATACATGACACTTCGCAAATCATATTATGTCTTACCATGAAACATAGAAATGAGATGCGATATCGCGTTTTAAGAAGGATTAGAAATCTATTGCTACGATATGTAGACATCTGCAAACGCTATTTCCTAGCGAGGAAGTGTCGCATTCACATTCATTTGAAGTGTAGACGAGGAATACATAACACTTCGCAAATCATATTATATCTTACCATGAAACATAGAAATGAGATGCGATATCGCGTTTTAGGAAGCATTAGAACACTATCGCTACGATACCTAGGCATCTGCAGACGCTATTTCCTAGCAAGGAAGTGTCGCATTTACATTCATTTGAAGTGTAGACGAGGAATACATAACACTTCGCAAATCATATTATATCTAGCCATGAAACATAGAAATGAGATGCGACATCGCGTTTTAAGAAGCATTACATATCTATTGCTGCGATACGTAGACATCTGCAAACGCTATTTACTAGCGAGGAAGTGTCGCATTCACATTCATTTGAAGTGTAGACGAGGAATACATAGCACTTCGCAAATCATATTATATCTTACCATGAAAGATGGAAATGAGATGCGATATCGCGTTTTAAGAATCATAAGAACTCTATTGCTACGATACGTAGACATCTGCAAACGCTATTTCTTTGCAAGGAAGTGTCGCATTTACATTCATTTGAAGTGTAGACGAGGAATACATAACACTTCGCAAATCATACTATATCTTACCATGAAACATAGAAATGAGATGCGATTTCGCGTTTTAAGAAGCATTAGAACTCTATTGCTACGGTAGGTAGACATCTGCAAACGCTATTTCCTAGCAAGGAAGTGTCGCATTTACATTCATTTGAAGTGTAGACGAGGAATACATAACACTTCGCAAATCATATTATATCTTACCATGAAAGATGGAAATGAGATGCGATATCGCGTTTTAAGAAGCATTAGAACTCTATTGCTACGATAGGTAAACATCTGCAAACGCTATTTCCTTGCAAGGAAGTGTTGCATTTACATTCAGTTGAAGTGCAGACGAGGAATACATAACACTTCGCAAATCATATTATATCTTACCATGAAACATAGAAATGAGATGCGATATCGCGTTTTAAGAAGCATTAGAACTCTATTGCTACGATAGGTAAACATCTGCAAACGCTATTTCCTTGCAAGGAAGTGTCGCATTTACATTCATTTGAATCGTATACGAGGAATGCATAACACTTCGCAATGAATATTATATCTTATCATGAAGCATAGATATGAGATGCAATATCTCGTTTTAAGAAGCATTTGAACTCTATTGCTACGATACCTAGACATCTGCAGACGCTATTTCCTAGCAAGGAAGTGTCGCATTTACATTCATTTGAAGTGTAGACGAGGAATACATGACACTTCGCAAATCATATTATACCTTACCATGAAACATAGAAATGAGATGCGATATCGCGTTTTAAGAAGCATTAGAAATCTGTTGCTACGATACGTAGACATCTGCAAACGCTATTTCCTTGCAAGGAAGTGTCGCATTTACATTCATTTGAAGTGTAGACGAGGAATACATAACACTTCGCAAATCATATTATATCTTACCATGAAAGATGGAAATGAGATGCGATATCGCGTTTTAAGAATCATAAGAACTCTATTGCTACGATACGTAGAAAACTGCAAACGCTATTTCCTTGCAAGGAAGTGTCGCATTTACATTCATTTGAATCGTATACGAGGAATGCATAACACTTCGCATATCATACTATATCTTACCATGAAACATAGAAATGAGATGTGATTTCGCGTTTTAAGAAGCATTAGAACTCTATTGCTACGGTAGGTAGACATCTGCAAGCGCTATTTCCTAGCAAGGAAGTGTCGCATTTACATTCATTTGAAGTGTAGACGAAGAATACATAACACTTCGCAAATCATATATATATCTTACCATGAAACATAGAAATGAGATGCGATATCGCGTTTTAAGAAGCATTAGAAATCTATAGCTACGATACGTAGACATCTGCAAACGCTATTTCCTTGCTAGGAAGTGACGCATTTACACTCATTTGAATAGTAGACGTGGAATACTTCACACTTCGCAAATCATATTATATCTTACCAGGAAACGTAGAAATGGGATGCGATATCGCGTCTTAAGAAGCAATCCATATCTATTGCTACGATACGTAGACATCTGCAAACGCTATTTCCTTGGAAGAAAGTGTCGCAATTACATTCATTTGAATCGTTGACGAGGAATGCATAACACTTCGCAATGAATATTATATCTTATCATGAAACATAGATATGAGATGCAATATCTCGTTCTAAGAAGCATTAGAACTCTATTGCTACGATACCTAGACATCTGCAGACGCTATTTCCTAGCAAGGAAGTGTCGCATTTACATTCATTTGAAGTGTAGACGAGGAATACATGACACTTCGCAAATCATATTATATCTTATCATGAAACATAGAAATGAGATGCGATATCGCGTTTTAAGAAGCACTAAAAATCTATTGCTACGATACGTAGACATCTGCAAACGCTATTTCTTTGCAAGGAAGTGTGGCATTTACATTCATTTGAAGTGTAGGCGAGGAATACATAACACTTCGCAAATCATATTATATCTTACCATGAAACACAGAAATGAGATGCGATATCGCGTTTTAAGAAGCATTAGAACTCTATTACTACGATAGGTAGACATCTGCAAACGCTATTTCCTTGCAAGGAAGTGTCGCATTTACATTCATTTGAAGTGTAGACGAGGAATACATGACACTTCGCAAATCATATTATATCTTACCATGAAACATAGAAATAAGATGCAATATCGCGTATTAAGAATTATAAGAACTCTATTGCTACGATACGTAGACATCTGCAGACGCAATTTCCTAGCAAGGAAGTGTCGCATTCACATTCATTTGAAGTGTAGACGAGGAATACATGACACTTCGCAAATCATATTATATCTTACCATGAAACATCGAAATGAGATGTGATATCGCGTTTTAAGAAGCACTAAAAATCTATTGCTACGATACCTAGACATCTGCAAACGCTATTTCTTTGCAAGGAAGTGTCGCATTTACATTCATTTGAAGTGTAGACGAGGAATACATAACACTTCGCAAATCATGCTATATCTTACCATGAAACATAGAAATGAGATGCGATTTCGCGTTTAAAGAAGCATTAGAACTCTATTGCTACGATACCTAGACATCTGCAGACGCTATTTCCTAGCAAGGAAGTGTCGCATTTACATTCATTTGAAGTGTAGACGAGGAATACATAACACTTCGCAAATCATATTATATCTTACCATGAAACATAGAAATGAGATGCGATATCGCGTTTTAAGAAGCATTAGAACGCTATCGCTACGATACCTAGACATCTCCAGACGCTATTTCCTAGCAAGGAAGTGTCGCATTTACATTCATTTGAAGAGTAGACGAGGAATACATAACACTTCGCAAATCATATTATATCTTACCATGAAACATAGAAATGAGATGCGATATCGCGTTTTAAGAAGCATTAGAACGCTATCGCTACGATACCTAGACATCTCCAGACGCTATTTCCTAGCAAGGAAGTGCCGCATTTACATTCATTTGAAGTGTAGACGAGGAACACATAACACTTCGCAAGTCATATTATATCTTACCATGAAACATAGAAATGAGATGCGTTATCGCGTTTTAAGAATCATAAGAACACTATTGCTACGATACGTAGACATCTGCAAACGCTGCTTCCTAGCAAGGAAGTGTCGCATTTACATTCATTTGAAGTGTAGACGAGGAATACATGACACTTCGCAAATCATATTATATCTTACCATGAAACATAGAAATAAGATGCAATATCGCGTTTTAAGAATTATAAGAACTCTACTGCTACGATACGTAGACATCTGCAGACGCTATTTCCTAGCAAGGAAGTGTCGCATTCACATTCATTTGAAGTGTAGACGAGGAATACATGACACTTCACAAATCATATTATATCTTACCATGAAACATAGAAATGAGATGCGATATCGCGTTTTAAGAAGCACTAAAAATCTATTGCTACGATATGTAGACATCTGCAAACGCTATTTCCTAGCGAGGAAGTGTCGCATTCACATTCATTTGAAGTGTAGACGAGGAATACATAACACTTCGCAAATCATATTATATCTTACCATGAAACATAGAAATGAGATGCGATATCGCGTTTTAGGAAGCATTAGAACACTATCGCTACGATACCTAGACATCTCCAGACGCTATTTCCTAGCAAGGAAGTGCCGCATTTACATTCATTTGAAGTGTAGACGAGGAATACATAACACTTCGCAAATCATATTATATCTTACCATGAAACATAGAAATGAGATGCGTTATCGCGTTTTAAGAATCATAAGAACACTATTGCTACGATACGTAGACATCTGCAAACGCTACTTCCTAGCAAGGAAGTGTCGCATTTACATTCATTTGAAGTGTAGACGAGGAATACATAACACTTCGCAAATCATATTATATCTTACCATGAAAGATAGAAATGAGATGCGATATCGCGTTTTAAGAATCATAAGAACTCTATTGCTACGATACGTAGACAACTGCAAACGCTATTTCCTTGCAAGGAAGTGTCGCATTTACATTCATTTGAAGTGTAGACGAGGAATACATGACACTTCGCAAATCATATTATATCTTACCATGAAACATAGAAATGAAATGCGATATCGCGTTTTAAGAAGCACTAAAAATCTATTGCTACGATACGTAGACATCTGCAGACGCTATTTCCTAGCAAGGAAGTGTCGCATTCACATTCATTTGAAGTGTAGACGAGGAATACATGACACTTCAAAAATCATATTATATCTTACCATGAAACATAGAAATGAGATGCGATATCGCGTTTTAAGAAGCACTAAAAATCTATTGCTACGATATGTAGACATCTGTAAACGCTATTTCCTAGCGAGGAAGTGTCGCATTCACATTCATTTGAAGTGTAGACGAGGAATACATAACACTTCGCAAATCATATTATATCTTACCATGAAACATAGAAATGAGATGCGATATCGCGTTTTAGGAAGCATTAGAACACTATCGCTACGATACCTAGACATCTCCAGACGCTATTTCCTAGCAAGGAAGTGCCGCATTTACATTCATTTGAAGTGTAGACGAGGAATACATAACACTTCGCAAATCATATTATATCTTACCATGAAACATAGAAATGAGATGCGTTATCGCGTTTTAAGAATCATAAGAACACTATTGCTACGATACGTAGACATCTGCAAACGCTACTTCCTAGCAAGGAAGTGTCGCATTTACATTCATTTGAAGTGTAGACGAGGAATACATAACACTTCGCAAATCATATTATATCTTACCATGAAAGATAGAAATGAGATGCGATATCGCGTTTTAAGAATCATAAGAACTCTATTGCTACGATACGTAGACAACTGCAAACGCTATTTCCTTGCAAGGAAGTGTCGCATTTACATTCATTTGAAGTGTAGACGAGGAATACATGACACTTCGCAAATCATATTATATCTTACCATGAAACATAGAAATGAAATGCGATATCGCGTTTTAAGAAGCACTAAAAATCTATTGCTACGATACGTAGACATCTGCAAACGCTATTTCTTTGCAAGGAAGTGTCGCATTTACATTCATTTGAAGTGTAGACGAGGAATACATGACACTTCGCAAATCATATTATATCTTACCATGAAACATAGAAATGAGATGCGATGTCGCGTTTTAAGAAGAACTAGAAATCTATTGCTACGATACGTAGACATCTGCAAACGCTATTTCCTAGCGAGGAAGTGTCGCATTTACATTCATTTGAAGTGTAGGCGAGGAATACATAACACCTCGCAAATCATATTATATCTTACCATGAAACATAGAAATAAGATGCAATATCGCGTTTTAAGTATCATAAGAACTCTATTGCTACGATACGTAGACATCTGTAGACGCTATTTCCTTGCAAGGAAGTGTCGCATTTACATTCATTTGAAGTGTAGGCGAGGAATACATAACACTTCGCAAATCATATTATATCTTACCATGAAACACAGAAATGAGATGCGATATCGCGTTTTAAGAAGCATTAGAACCCTATTGCTACGATAGGTAGACATCTGCAAACACTATTTCTTTGCAAGGAAGTGTCGCATTTACATTCATTTGAAGTGTAGACGAGGAATACATAACACTTCGCAAATCATATTATATCTTACCATGAAACATAGAAATGAGATGCGATATCGCGTTTTAAGGAGCATTAGAACTCTATCGCTACGATACCTAGACATCTGCAGACGCTATTTCCTAGCAAGGAAGTGTCGCATTTACATTCATTTGAAGTGTAGACGAGGAATACATAACACTTCGCAAATCAAATTATATCTTACCATGAAACATAGAAATGAGATGCGATATCGCGTTTTAAGGAGCATTAGAACTCTATCGCTACGATACCTAGACATCTGCAGACGCTATTTCCTAGCAAGGAAGTGTCGCATTTACATTCATTTGAAGTGTAGACGAGGAATACATAACACTTCGCAAATCATATTATATCTTACCATGAAACATAGAAATGGATGCGATATCGCGTTTTAAGAAGCATTAGAACGCTATCGCTACGATACCTAGACATCTCCAGACGCAATTTCCTAGCAAGGAAGTGCCGCATTTACATTCATTTGAAGTGAAGACGAGGAATACATAACACTTCGCAAATCATATTATATCTTACCATGAAACATAGAAATGAGATGCGTTATCGCGTTTTAAGAATCATAAGAACACTATTGCTACGATACGTAGACATCTGCAAACGCAACTTCCTAGCAAGGAAGTGTAGCATTTACATTCATTTGAAGTGTAGACGAGGAATACATGACACTTCACAAATCATATTATATCTTACCATGAAACATAGAAATGAGATGCGATATCGCGTTTTAAGAAGCACTAAAAATCTATTGCTACGATATGTAGACATCTGCAAACGCTATTTCCTAGCAAGGAAGTGTCGCATTCACATTCATTTGAAGTGTAGACGAGGAATACATGACACTTCACAAATCATATTATATCTTACCATGAAACATAGAAATGAGATGCGATATCGCGTTTTAAGAAGCACTAAAAATCTATTGCTACGATATGTAGACATCTGCAAACGCTATTTCCTAGCGAGGAAGTGTCGCATTCACATTCATTTGAAGTGTAGACGAGGAATACATAACACTTCGCAAATCATATTATATCTTACCATGAAACATAGAAATGAGATGCGATATCGCGTTTTAGGAAGCATTAGAACACTATCGCTACGATACCTAGACATCTCCAGACGCTATTTCCTAGCAAGGAAGTGCCGCATTTACATTCATTTGAAGTGTAGACGAGGAATACATAACACTTCGCAAATCATATTATATCTTACCATGAAACATAGAAATGAGATGCGTTATCGCGTTTTAAGAATCATAAGAACACTATTGCTACGATACGTAGACATCTGCAAACGCTATTTACTAGCGAGGAAGTGTCGCATTCACATTCATTTGAAGTGTAGACGAGGAATACATAGCACTTCGCAAATCATATTATATCTTACCATGAAAGATGGAAATGAGATGCGATATCGCGTTTTAAGAATCATAAGAACTCTATTGCTACGATACGTAGACATCTGCAAACGCTATTTCTTTGCAAGGAAGTGTCGCATTTACATTCATTTGAAGTGTAGACGAGGAATACATAACACTTCGCAAATCATACTATATCTTACCATGAAACATAGAAATGAGATGCGATTTCGCGTTTTAAGAAGCATTAGAACTCTATTGCTACGGTAGGTAGACATCTGCAAACGCTATTTCCTAGCAAGGAAGTGTCGCATTTACATTCATTTGAAGTGTAGACGAGGAATACATAACACTTCGCAAATCATATTATATCTTACCATGAAAGATGGAAATGAGATGCGATATCGCGTTTTAAGAAGCATTAGAACTCTATTGCTACGATAGGTAAACATCTGCAAACGCTATTTCCTTGCAAGGAAGTGTTGCATTTACATTCAGTTGAAGTGCAGACGAGGAATACATAACACTTCGCAAATCATATTATATCTTACCATGAAACATAGAAATGAGATGCGATATCGCGTTTTAAGAAGCATTAGAACTCTATTGCTACGATAGGTAAACATCTGCAAACGCTATTTCCTTGCAAGGAAGTGTCGCATTTACATTCATTTGAATCGTATACGAGGAATGCATAACACTTCGCAATGAATATTATATCTTATCATGAGCATAGATATGAGATGCAATATCTCGTTTTAAGAAGCATTTGAACTCTATTGCTACGATACCTAGACATCTGCAGACGCTATTTCCTAGCAAGGAAGTGTCGCATTTACATTCATTTGAAGTGTAGACGAGGAATACATGACACTTCGCAAATCATATTATACCTTACCATGAAACATAGAAATGAGATGCGATATCGCGTTTTAAGAAGCATTAGAAATCTGTTGCTACGATACGTAGACATCTGCAAACGCTATTTCCTTGCAAGGAAGTGTCGCATTTACATTCATTTGAAGTGTAGACGAGGAATACATAACACTTCGCAAATCATATTATATCTTACCATGAAAGATGGAAATGAGATGCGATATCGCGTTTTAAGAATCATAAGAACTCTATTGCTACGATACGTAGAAAACTGCAAACGCTATTTCCTTGCAAGGAAGTGTCGCATTTACATTCATTTGAATCGTATACGAGGAATGCATAACACTTCGCATATCATACTATATCTTACCATGAAACATAGAAATGAGATGTGATTTCGCGTTTTAAGAAGCATTAGAACTCTATTGCTACGGTAGGTAGACATCTGCAAGCGCTATTTCCTAGCAAGGAAGTGTCGCATTTACATTCACTTGAAGTGTAGACGAAGAATACATAACACTTCGCAAATCATATATATATCTTACCATGAAACATAGAAATGAGATGCGATATCGCGTTTTAAGAAGCATTAGAAATCTATAGCTACGATACGTAGACATCTGCAAACGCTATTTCCTTGCTAGGAAGTGACGCATTTACACTCATTTGAATAGTAGACGTGGAATACTTCACACTTCGCAAATCATATTATATCTTACCAGGAAACGTAGAAATGGGATGCGATATCGCGTCTTAAGAAGCAATCCATATCTATTGCTACGATACGTAGACATCTGCAAACGCTATTTCCTTGGAAGAAAGTGTCGCAATTACATTCATTTGAATCGTTGACGAGGAATGCATAACACTTCGCAATGAATATTATATCTTATCATGAAACATAGATATGAGATGCAATATCTCGTTCTAAGAAGCATTAGAACTCTATTGCTACGATACCTAGACATCTGCAGACGCTATTTCCTAGCAAGGAAGTGTCGCATTTACATTCATTTGAAGTGTAGACGAGGAATACATGACACTTCGCAAATCATATTATATCTTACCATGAAACATAGAAATGAGATGCGATATCGCGTTTTAAGAAGCACTAAAAATCTATTGCTACGATACGCAGACATCTGCAAACGCTATTTCTTTGCAAGGAAGTGTGGCATTTACATTCATTTGAAGTGTAGGCGAGGAATACATAACACTTCGCAAATCATATTATATCTTACCATGAAACACAGAAATGAGATGCGATATCGCGTTTTAAGAAGCATTAGAACTCTATTACTACGATAGGTAGACATCTGCAAACGCTATTTCCTTGCAAGGAAGTGTCGCATTTACATTCATTTGAAGTGTAGACGAGGAATACATGACACTTCGCAAATCATATTATATCTTACCATGAAACATAGAAATAAGATGCAATATCGCGTATTAAGAATTATAAGAACTCTATTGCTACGATACGTAGACATCTGCAGACGCAATTTCCTAGCAAGGAAGTGTCGCATTCACATTCATTTGAAGTGTAGACGAGGAATACATGACACTTCGCAAATCATATTATATCTTACCATGAAACATCGAAATGAGATGTGATATCGCGTTTTAAGAAGCACTAAAAATCTATTGCTACGATACCTAGACATCTGCAAACGCTATTTCTTTGCAAGGAAGTGTCGCATTTACATTCATTTGAAGTGTAGACGAGGAATACATAACACTTCGCAAATCATGCTATATCTTACCATGAAACATAGAAATGAGATGCGATTTCGCGTTTAAAGAAGCATTAGAACTCTATTGCTACGATACCTAGACATCTGCAGACGCTATTTCCTAGCAAGGAAGTGTCGCATTTACATTCATTTGAAGTGTAGACGAGGAATACATAACACTTCGCAAATCATATTATATCTTACCATGAAACATAGAAATGAGATGCGATATCGCGTTTTAAGAAGCATTAGAACGCTATCGCTACGATACCTAGACATCTCCAGACGCTATTTCCTAGCAAGGAAGTGTCGCATTTACATTCATTTGAAGAGTAGACGAGGAATACATAACACTTCGCAAATCATATTATATCTTACCATGAAACATAGAAATGAGATGCGATATCGCGTTTTAAGAAGCATTAGAACGCTATCGCTACGATACCTAGACATCTCCAGACGCTATTTCCTAGCAAGGAAGTGCCGCATTTACATTCATTTGAAGTGTAGACGAGGAACACATAACACTTCGCAAGTCATATTATATCTTACCATGAAACATAGAAATGAGATGCGTTATCGCGTTTTAAGAATCATAAGAACACTATTGCTACGATACGTAGACATCTGCAAACGCTGCTTCCTAGCAAGGAAGTGTCGCATTTACATTCATTTGAAGTGTAGACGAGGAATACATGACACTTCGCAAATCATATTATATCTTACCATGAAACATAGAAATAAGATGCAATATCGCGTTTTAAGAATTATAAGAACTCTATTGCTACGATACGTAGACATCTGCAGACGCTATTTCCTAGCAAGGAAGTGTCGCATTCACATTCATTTGAAGTGTAGACGAGGAATACATGACACTTCACAAATCATATTATATCTTACCATGAAACATAGAAATGAGATGCGATATCGCGTTTTAAGAAGCACTAAAAATCTATTGCTACGATATGTAGACATCTGCAAACGCTATTTCCTAGCGAGGAAGTGTCGCATTCACATTCATTTGAAGTGTAGACGAGGAATACATAACACTTCGCAAATCATATTATATCTTACCATGAAACATAGAAATGAGATGCGATATCGCGTTTTAGGAAGCATTAGAACACTATCGCTACGATACCTAGACATCTCCAGACGCTATTTCCTAGCAAGGAAGTGCCGCATTTACATTCATTTGAAGTGTAGACGAGGAATACATAACACTTCGCAAATCATATTATATCTTACCATGAAACATAGAAATGAGATGCGTTATCGCGTTTTAAGAATCATAAGAACACTATTGCTACGATACGTAGACATCTGCAAACGCTACTTCCTAGCAAGGAAGTGTCGCATTTACATTCATTTGAAGTGTAGACGAGGAATACATGACACTTCGCAAATCATATTATATCTTAGCATGAAAGATAGAAATGAGATGCGATATCGCGTTTTAAGAATTATAAGAACTCTATTGCTACGATACGTAGACATCTGCAGACGCTATTTCCTAGCAAGGAAGTGTCGCATTCACATTCATTTGAAGTGTAGACGAGGAATACATAACACTTCGCAAATCATATTATATCTTACCATGAAACATAGAAATGAGATGCGATATCGCGTTTTAAGAAGCATTAGAACGCTATCGCTACGATACCTAGACATCTCCAGACGCTATTTCCTAGCAAGGAAGTGTCGCATTTACATTCATTTGAAGAGTAGACGAGGAATACATAACACTTCGCAAATCATATTATATCTTACCATGAAACATAGAAATGAGATGCGATATCGCGTTTTAAGAAGCATTAGAACGCTATCGCTACGATACCTAGACATCTCCAGACGCTATTTCCTAGCAAGGAAGTGCCGCATTTACATTCATTTGAAGTGTAGACGAGGAACACATAACACTTCGCAAGTCATATTATATCTTACCATGAAACATAGAAATGAGATGCGTTATCGCGTTTTAAGAATCATAAGAACACTATTGCTACGATACGTAGACATCTGCAAACGCTGCTTCCTAGCAAGGAAGTGTCGCATTTACATTCATTTGAAGTGTAGACGAGGAATACATGACACTTCGCAAATCATATTATATCTTACCATGAAACATAGAAATAAGATGCAATATCGCGTTTTAAGAATTATAAGAACTCTATTGCTACGATACGTAGACATCTGCAGACGCTATTTCCTAGCAAGGAAGTGTCGCATTCACATTCATTTGAAGTGTAGACGAGGAATACATGACACTTCACAAATCATATTATATCTTACCATGAAACATAGAAATGAGATGCGATATCGCGTTTTAAGAAGCACTAAAAATCTATTGCTACGATATGTAGACATCTGCAAACGCTATTTCCTAGCGAGGAAGTGTCGCATTCACATTCATTTGAAGTGTAGACGAGGAATACATAACACTTCGCAAATCATATTATATCTTACCATGAAACATAGAAATGAGATGCGATATCGCGTTTTAGGAAGCATTAGAACACTATCGCTACGATACCTAGACATCTCCAGACGCTATTTCCTAGCAAGGAAGTGCCGCATTTACATTCATTTGAAGTGTAGACGAGGAATACATAACACTTCGCAAATCATATTATATCTTACCATGAAACATAGAAATGAGATGCGTTATCGCGTTTTAAGAATCATAAGAACACTATTGCTACGATACGTAGACATCTGCAAACGCTACTTCCTAGCAAGGAAGTGTCGCATTTACATTCATTTGAAGTGTAGACGAGGAATACATAACACTTCGCAAATCATATTATATCTTACCATGAAAGATAGAAATGAGATGCGATATCGCGTTTTAAGAATCATAAGAACTCTATTGCTACGATACGTAGACAACTGCAAACGCTATTTCCTTGCAAGGAAGTGTCGCATTTACATTCATTTGAAGTGTAGACGAGGAATACATGACACTTCGCAAATCATATTATATCTTACCATGAAACATAGAAATGAAATGCGATATCGCGTTTTAAGAAGC